>NW_020954569.1:30051823-30300578 GCF_900497805.2 Vombatus ursinus | reverse complement strand
AGAGAGAGAGAGAGAGAGAGAGAGAGAGAGAGAGAGAGAGAGAGAGATATGAGTAGACTTTCTAAGGAAGAGTGAATGGCCCTATGTCAAAAATGGAGCATGTCAAAGCTTTTGTGTAAATCAGCAGTAGGATTGGGCCTGTGAGGGAAGAATGTAGTTCTAGCTTAGGGAATATATGGAGATCCAGTCTCATAAAAGAGAAAAATGAAGGGGAAAAAAAAAAGAAGAAGAGAAAAGAAAATAGAAAAAGCTTCCTGTATTTGCAGACCAAAATATAATCTATAAAGCTAATATCACTTTTTCATAACCTTATTATTTTGGTTAAATTGGGAAAACAAAATATCTCCTCCAAGGATTGCATGCTGATGGGTAGGACTGGTAACTGAGACGCTGAAGAAAGACTAAAGCAAGGACAATAGGGAAAGAAAGTAAGGATTCATCAGTATTCTACTTCCTACTTCCATTGGAAGACAGCCCAGAAAGATGAAAATTATTCTTGTCTTGCCTGGGATACGATAAAATGCCTGGCAGAACCACAGAGCCTGGAGGCCCATGATTGATGGCTAGAAGTTGGAGGAAGAAAATTAAAATCCCATCGTTCTTCCTCCTGCCCCACCTCCACCATCTTGAGAAAGTAGGAAGGATAAGACCAAGACCATTCCTTTTTCACCAAAGGGACCTTCATACATGAAACTCTAAGAGATTCTGAAGATTTATGCACTTCCCTAAAGGGCTGCTCAATTTAGGACTGTGGTTTTGATTTCCTCATTTTGTATGTATCTCATTTCCCAGAGTCCTCTATAGGTGACTATAGGTGACCAGGTTAAACCTATTGAGGCCTGATTCAGAGAGTCAGTTCTCTCAGGCTGTGTCACCATCCAATCTGATACACATTTATTTAGCACCTACCATGTGCCAGGTAATGTGCTAAGCACTGGGTTTACAATTTAAACAAAGACAGTCTCTACTCTCAAGGAGTTTCCAATCTAATTGTTGTTCAGTCATTTCAGTCATGTCCTACTTTTCATGACCTAGTTTTGGGGTTTTCTTGGCAAAGAAACAGGAGTCATTTGCTATTTCCTTCTCCAATTCATTCTACAGATGAGGAAACTGAGGTAAATAGTGTTAATTGACTTGCCCAGGGTCACTTGGCTAGTAAGTGTCTGAGGGAAGATTTGAACTTAGATCTTCCTAACTCTCAGCACTCTATCCTTTGTACCATTTAGCTGGCCTTACAATTTAATATGGGAAGACAAAACACAAAATGAGTAAGGAAATAATGTGTATAGGGGAGACTGAGGGCATAGTGTTTGGTGGAGTTGAAATCAGGAAAAGCAACAGATTCAGATTGGAGTGAGCCAAAAAGTCCAGTTTCTGCCCTTTATAAAGCAAGACTTTGGGAAGAGTTTGGTGCTCCACCCTTCAGCCTTCCAATCAGAGGGAAGAGGAGGGTGAAGGAGGTGGTTTCAGTCAAGACTTGGGTTAGCAGCAAAGTGGTTAGATTAGAGATGATGAAGGGCATCTTGTTCAGTGGATTTGAAATAAGGCAGAGCAGCAGATACAGAGTAATATGTAGTAAAATGCCTCAAATATTGCTTATGTATCAATTGTTTTTAGAGTTTTCCTGAATGAAAGCAAAAGGATCCTCTTGTAAGCACTTACTAAATCTACAATATGGATGTGAGGTATAACATAGTTATTTATATTGTCCATCACAGAAAATTCATAAGATGCCAAGGATGCAAACCAAAACCTTGAATAGAGACAGGACACATAAAATATTCAACTCATCGTATTCATTCATAATGCTCCTGGTTGAAGGTAAGTAGCTTTATATTGGACTTTTGCACAGAAATTGAGTATTTACCTCAAAATACTCCCACATCACACTAGTAATTCAAGTGGAACTTTCCCATTTATGTCTTTTTACCTAGACTTTCAATTTATAGGCTAAAATATCTAATTTTGACATTAAGTTTTTATACTACTGAATTAGGTGTGTGGTTTATCTTCCAATGATATATGCTCTTTGAAGACAGAAATCATGTTATGCAGTTCTTTGACATCATATATAGTACCTAGCACATAGAGGACATTGAATCATAATTTTTTTGATTTAATTTGATTTATCTTTGAAAGAATTTGCACAAAGACGATGGAATCTTGAACTAGATCCAGTAGCATTTAATGATCTCATAGACTTTGATCTCGTCTCTTCGGTATGACGTACATGGAAATCAGAGTGTGATTATAGATCTAGACATGAAACAGACTTCAGAGACCACTTCATTCATTTTTAAGATGAAGAAACTGAGGTCTACGAAGGAAAGTGACTTGCTTAAGGTTAGTAAGGGTCAAAGGTAGGATTTGAGCAGAGGTCCTTGTTCTATGTGATCGTCAGCAGCAATTCTCCTCCAAGTAGATTGTAAGTTTGAGAGCAATAATGTTGTTGATTTTCATCTTCCTATCAATCTTCTTTCCATACTAAAAGGCTTTGCAATAACAATTGTTGAAAAGAAAAACTTAAATAATTTGTTGAATTGGAAAAACATATTATTTTAACCACCATATGGTTAATTTAAAATAATCTTAATATTTTGTCTTGAATACTATCATAAAAAAACAAGACAACACAACATGAACACACACACACACACACACACACATACCTAGTCCTTCTAATCTGACATTGAGGGAGACAGTTGGTATTCAAGAAAACACAGCAAATGAATGAATCATTTGATTATCCAGTCCTAATAGATTGCTAATTAAATAATTATTATTTAATAAGACAAGCAAAATCTATTCTACATAATTTTCTATAGTCTTTAAAATTACAGTTGATATTAATGAAGTCTATCTAATCTTTCCTAGAAACACTTCTTCCTTGTTGGGTTCACAGGTATTTTCCAGATGGTGTGAGGCAGCTGACCTATTTTTGATTCACATTTGTTTCTCAGAAAGCAATGCCGTATTCTCTAGAGACCAATGTTCAACATCTTTCAAGAATTTCAAAATTTTTAAGAAATATAGTAAAATTAAAGCTATAAAATTTATTTATTTTACTTCAAGACAATTTTTTTGGCTTATATTCTTGGTTTTGCAATTCACTGTTTTCAATTTGTAGCAAGAGCCTTATAGTACCAGATTATATTCACCTTCAAACTGCGAAGTCATAATGAATAGCATGTAAACATTAACATTATTTTAATTCTGATAAAGAGAGTAAATGAAGCAATTGGGATTAGGGCCTCTGGGAGCTACCCTGTGAGGATAAAGAAGGTAATATTCTGATTAAAATGAAACCGGAAACCATAGAAATAAAGACCTAAGTAGTTCATAGATAGTCTTATGTGGGCCAGCTAAAATTCCACAGAATAAATGTATTCTTGAAGAGAAAAGTATTAAAATGTAAAGAAAGGATGGGTTGATTTGTAAGCATAGGATCTAAAAGCTGAAAATTAGGGAGGAGATGCTAAGAGGTAGAAATCAAAATATATGTAATTCTTCCTCTCAGAATCCCAAGGGAAGCAGTTTCTTTTTTAAATAAGGTTGCTAAGGTGCGATGATTACTGAGTTCTCAGATACGAAGCAGAAACATTTCAGGACATAGAGAGGAATGAGAAGGAATGGAACAGATCATTCCAAGTACTTCTGGGTAATTCAGTATATAAAGGATTAGCTCCTGGCAAAACAAGTGGTTCATGCAGATGACTTTTGTGCACACTTAGATTGAGATGGATCAACTAGGCAGATACAGAAAGCCAAAAATAGAATCTTTTTTGAGAGGAAATGAAAGGAAATTTTCTATTTTGTTGTGCTTGACACTTATATTTGGACAAAGAAGTTATAAGATTAAAGCAGATATTTTGATAGAACACTTAGTTTGGAATCTGTTCTATTCTTATAAGTTCCTCCTATTGGATCAAAGAATAATGTCTAAAAAGACCTCAAAAGGGTATTGGGTTCATTCCATTGTTCACAGACAGGTTTAATTTGTTTTTTCTTTTCCTCTTATACTTACCTATTTTTCAAGGCTAACCCACTCTTTCCTGCAGCCTTTTCTAACTTCTACAAATTCTATTGATCTCCTCTGAGCTCTGACAGTTTATCTGTACCACATAATTTAGTGACATATTTTATTGTTAATCTGTTTTCATAGCTATCAGCATTTGGCACTATTGAGCTTCTTAAACCTTTTCCTTCATTACCTTCCAAGATATTAGATTATTTAGTTCTCCTCCTACTTCTCTGACCTTTGTTCCTCTTTCACTGTTAGGACTGTTTATCCTTTTTGCTTGCCAACCATACACATTCCTGCATGTTAAATGTTCAGGTCTTTGTTTCTCTCCTTACATTTTCACTTGAAGAATTTATCCACTCTCATAGAACCATCTATTAGCTATATGTAAATGAAAACCAAATAACTATCTCTAAGGCTTCTAAGGTCATATGACCAAGCAGATCATGTCTTCGGAACTATTAACTCCCTAACATTTCAAAAGAATGAATTATGTGTCACATATAAAGCAATTACAGCTGAATCCATAAGATAAAGGAGAGAAAACTTGACATTAAAATGCATTAACATCAGATAACTCTTTCTTACAGTGATCATTTAACACTCCTCCCTTACCAACCTCTATGTACTCATGGCAGGGATACAGTCTACCTCATAGACCCATGCCTAGGACCCTGCATAGAATTTTCTCCCCTACCGTAGACAGTCACTTATGGCTGTGCAAGAAAAGTAGAGAGGCTGTAAACAAGCTATTATGTGTTAAGGGCTTCTAAGACAGAAGATTCACTCCAGAAAACTTACTAGAAAACCCTACAAAAGTGACAGTTGCTGATTCAGTCCATCTGGAGAGGTAAAGGAGGAGAGATAAGAGGAACTGGGAAGGGACCATCATAAATACTTGCAACGGTCTAAAGGAAAATGAACTGAAACCCAGACAAAGCCAGTCCTGGACCCATGGATGGTAGTAAAGATGAGAAACAAAACACTAAACTATATATACTCTGGAGAGGAGTTTAGAACATACTGGCAGGCCAGCTGTGGTGTACCTATCATTGATAGAGAAAGAGTCAGAAAGAAATTGTTGAGAAAATGCCCATGAAGGGTGAAACACAAAAGTTTCAAGGAAAATCATAAATAAATGCTTATTTTATTCCACAATTTAAAAATATAAAAAAAACCCAAAAATATCAAAAGTATACACAATTAAATACAAAATAAACTAATCAGAGAAGATAAACAATAAATCTTCAAAGAAAATATAAAGTTGGTTTAACAAATAATACATGAGAAAATGAACTAATGTCTAATGAAATCCAGAATCCTGCTAAATCTCAAAAGAATACAGAACAACGATGACAATGACAATGTATCAACAAAACAGAATTAATCACATGAAAAATATCTCTAAATGAAAAAAACTAGAAATTAAAATAGATTGGGATTTAGAGATCTCAATGAAGAAAATAGGTTACTGTTACTAATACAGTACAGTACAATAAACATATAGGAAGTGCCTATTTGTGCCAGACACACTGCTGAGCACTAAAGATAAACAGAAGAAAAAAAAGACAGTCCCTACCCTCAAAGAGCTTACAATCTAATGGAGGAATATAGTATATAGAAAGAATCTGAAAAGGAGTAGTGGAAGTGAAGTAGTGGTAGAAAGAGGTACAATGAGTAAATATCAATACTAAACATATACAAAAAATGACAATATTAAAATTATTAAGTGACTAGCTGAAAGAATTACAGAGAGATATAGAGAATAAAACTATAATAGTGGAAGACTTCAATTTGTCACTCTCAGAGCTGGATAAATCTAACCAAAACAAGAACATAAAAAAAAATAAAGAACTGAATAGAATTTTAGAAAAGTTAGATATGATATATCCCTGGACAATATTGAATTGGAATAGAAAGATATATACCTATTTTCAGTTGTAAATTCTACCTTCTCAACAATTGATAATACATCACAAACAAATAAAAAAATCAGGAACCACAATATAATAAAAATATTATATAAAGGGCCTCTTAAGCAAAAGTTAAAAATTAATTGAAAACTAAATATCTTGATCCTAAAAATAATGAGAAAAAAGCAATAATTTCTTTGAAAGTAATGACAAAAAAAATTTAAAAAGAAAGTAATGACAACAATGAGACAACATACTAAAATTTTGGGGACTCAGGCAAAGCATCAAGTAGGAGAATATTAATAATTCCAAACAATTTCATCATTGAAGAAAAAATAGATAAATTAATTGGTCATGCAACTAAGCCCTCCCCCCCAAAAAAACCCCAAGCCCATAAAAACTAACAATCAACAAATTAAAAACTTCCAATTAGTAACAAAAAAAGAAATGCTAAAAATCAAATGAGATATTAACACAATTGATAGTAAAATTATTACATTAATGACTAAACTAGGAGCTTTAAAAATACATAAGGCATCAATCGAACCAATTTTAAATAAAAGGGGAAAACCAAATTACCATGTCCAAACTGCAAAAGGTGAATTCACACTTATGAATAAGAAATAAAAGGAAATAACGAGAACTCTTTTGTCCAGCCATATGTCAATAAAACCTACATTTTAAATGAAATGGGCAAATATTTACAAAAAATATAATTTGCCTCCCTGCCAAAAAATAGTAAATATGGAACTTATTCTTATATTAGGAAAAAATATATTGAAAAAATCTATAAGTGAACCTCACACTGGGGTTGAGGAAAATCCTCAGGACCAGTGTATTGACAAGTGAATTCTAACAAAAATTTAAAGAAAAACTAATGTCAATTCAACATAAAATTTTGAAAAAATAGGAAAAGAAGGGGTCCTACCAAATTCCTTTTGTGATACAAATATGATGTTGATATGTAAACCAGGAAGGATCAAAATAGAGAAAGAAAACCATAGACCAATACCCTAATGAATATTGATACAAAAATCTAAATAAAATATTTTCTTTTTTTCCCTTCATCTTTCTTTTAATTTTTTATTTAAATGGTTTTTGTTTTTACTTTACATTTACTTTTCAAATTAATTTATTTTGATTTATCAACCATCACTTCCAAATGGTTTTGAGTTTCAAATTTTTCTCCCCCTCTCTCCCCACTACCCTCCCCAAGATGGCTCACAATCGGTTATAGGCTCTACATACATATTTCTATTAAACATATTTTCACATTAGTGATGTTGCAAGTAAAAATTAGAACCAACAGAAGGAACCATCAGAAAGAGGAAACAAAACTCAACAAAGGAAAAAAATAGCATAGTAGGCTTCAATCTGCATTCAAACACCATAGTTCTTTCTTTAGATGTGGATAGCATTTTCCATCACAAGGCTTTTGGAGATGTCTTAGATCGTTGTATTGCTGGGAAGGGTTAATTTATCAATATTAATCATTGCACAATGTGGCTGTTAGTGTGTACAATGTTCGCCCGGTTCTCCTCACTTCACTCAGCATCAAACCATACAAGTCTTTCCAGGTATTTCTGAAGTCAGCCTGTTCATCATTTCTTATAGCACAATAGTATTCCATTACATTCATAGACCACAATTTGTTGAGTCATTCCCCAATTGATGAGTCTCCTCTCAATTTCCAATTCTTTGCCACCACAAAAAGAGCTTCTATGAATATCTTTGTACACGTGGGTCATTTTCCCATTTGTATGATCTCTTTGGGATGTAACCCTAGAAGTGCTATTGTTGGGTCAAAGGGTATGCACATTTTTATAGCCCTTTGGGCATAGTTCCAAATTGCTCTCCAAAATGGTTGGCTCATTTCACAACTCCACCAACAATGCATGTGTTCCAATTTCCCCACATCTTCTCTAACATTTATCATTTTCCTGTTTTGTCATGTTGGCCAATCTGATAGGTGTGATGTGGTACCTCAGAGTTGTTTTGATTTGCATTTCTCTAATCAATAGTGATTTAAAGCATTTTTTCATCTGACTATAGATGGCTTTAATTTCTTCATCTGAAAACTGCTTGTTCACATCTTTTGACCACCTATCAATTGGGGAATGATTAGTATTCCTATAAATTTGACTTAATTCTCTATGTATTTTAGAAATGAGGCCCTTATCAGAGACACTGGTTGTAAATTTTTTCCCCCAATTTTCTACGTTCCTTCTAATATTGGTTGCATTGGCTTTGTTTGTGCAAAAACTTTTCAGTTTAATGTAATCAAAGTTATCCATTTTGCTTTACATAATGTTCTCTATCTCCTGTTTGGTCATGAATTCTTCTTTTCTCCATAAATCTGGTAGGTAAACTATTGATTGCTCTCCTAGTTTGCTTACAGTATGAGCCTTTATATCTAAATCATGAACCCATTTTGACTTTATTTTGGTATATGGTGTGAGATTTTGATCTATGCCTACTCTCTGCTATACTCTTTTTCAGTTTTCTCAGCAGTTTTTGTCAAAGAGTGGGTTCTTATCCCAGAAGCTGAGGTCTTTGGGTTCATCAAATAATAGATTACTATAGTCATTGACTATTGTGTCTTGCATACTTAACCTATTCCACTGATTCACTGCTCTATTTCTTAGCCAGTACCAAGCTGTTTTGATGATTTCTGCTTTATAATACAATTTAAGACCTGGAATGACTAGGCCACCTTCTCTTGCATTTCTTTTCATTAGTTCCGTTGATATTCTAGACTTTTTATTCTTCCAAATGAATCTTGGTATTATTTTTTCTAATTCAATAAAATAATTTTTGATAGTTTGATTGTTATGGCACTGAATAAGTAAATTAGTTTAGGTAGAATTGTCATTTTTATTATATTAGCTTGGCCTACCCATGAGCAACTGATGCTTTTCCAAATATTTAGATCTGACTTTATTTGTGTGAAAAATGTTTTGTAATTGTATTCAAGTGCTTCACAGATTTTTGCTGAAGCACTGGGAGACTGCTGTAGAATGCTGAGGCAACTGGTGTGGTTTTCTGAGCTGGTTTCCACAAGTTGCCAGCTCTCACTGAGGCACTCAGAGGTGCAGGTGTTGGGGTTTGCCTGCTCCACCACCTGGGTTTCAGGATCTTCTCCTGGTATACTAAAGTGAGGCTTTCTGCTAGCTTGTTGGGATACATCCCATTCAGTATTGCTCCCTTTCCCCCAGGGAAAGAGGGGCCTTTCCCATTAATCCCTCAAGCTACCTGGGCTAATGGACTGATGCTCCCGGTGTTTCTTCTGGTTCAGCTGTTCCATGGTTTTTCCTGGGGAGATATTTTCTGGGCTTTCAGAGATTGATACAGGACAGTTAGAGCTACTACCTTTTTACTCTGCCATCATGGCTCCCAGAAGCAGAAGTCTAAATAAAATATTTTCAATGGAATTATAGAGACATGTGATACACTGTGACTAGGCTAGATTTATATCAAGAGCACAGGGTTCTTTAAATATTAAGAAAAATTTGGGACAGCTAGATGGCGCAGTGGATAGAGGACTGGCCCTGGATTCAGGAGGACCTGAGTTCAAATCTGGCCTCAGACACATAATACTTACTAGCTATGTGACCCTGGGCAAGTCACTTAACCCCATTGCCTAACCAAAAAAGAATTACAAAAAATTTAACCAAACATGTTAAAAACAAAACTACATAAATATAATTATATTGATTCAGAAAAAAAAGCTTTTAGCAAGATACATTTCCTATGCATGTTAAAAACACTAAAAACAGGGAATCTAAGTGATGCAGTGGATAAAACACCAGCTTTAGAGTAAGGAGGAGCTGAGTTCAAATCTGGCCTCAGACACTTTCTAACTGTGAATATAGGGAATTCGCTTATCCCCAATTGCCTCAAAAAAAAAAAAGAAAACTAAACTAAAAGAATAAAAAGTATATAAATAAATGGTGCTTTCCCTAGTATGATGAGGAGTACCTAATACCAAGAGACAGCACCGACTATAATAGGCTAGAGACCATCCCAATAAAATCAGGCATAAAGTAAGAATGTACATTATCAACATTAGTATTCTAAGTAGTACTAGAAAGCTAGCTATACCATTAAGGTAAGACAAAGACATTGAATAAATAATCAATGGCAAAGAGGAAACAATATGGAAATTTTTAGCAGATGATATAATGGTGTTTTAGAGAACTGCAGAGAGTCAACTTGAAAATGTAAATGAAGCAGTTAAACACATAATCAAAATTGCACGATATAAAATGAACCCATATATATCATTAACATTTCTCTATATTACCAATAAAATCCAACAGGAAGAGAGAGAGTGAGAAATTCCATTTCTAAAAACTACAGGTTGTATAATGTACTGGGAAGTCTACCTCCCCAGCCACAGAGAGACAAACTATATGAACACAATTTAATACACACAGATAGACAGACAAATAAGACACACACCCACACACACACACACAAAGAGTTGCTTAAAATATTTATGTATAAATTAGTGTAAATCTCTCTACACGGAGGACACTGGAAAGCTTGCTTTTGGGAGAGGCACATGAGTAAAAGAAGTACTTGAGATAAACTGAAACATTGGTAGATGTTCTGTAACTATTTTTGAACTTCTAACTACACGTTGAATGGGAATTTCATTGTTTGACTTTGGAGGCATTAAAAATCCATTTGTTGGCTTCTGCCAGCACATTTGCCTTGATATTTCTGGCTTAACTGTTCCTAGTAGAGTGGCACCATTCCCCACAGCATCTGCTAAGAGACCATGATATAAGGGAAGAAGCTTTCTCCTTTCTGAGGGTAGGACAAATAGCCCCAGGTCTTTGGAATTTTTGCTCATTCTTTTCTTTTCTAGGTAAAGGTAATGGTATCTCTGACTTTGGGATTTTCTAAATTTCATTAGGATATAATTTCAGGGTGACTATTGAAGTTAGCCCAGCACCATTGCCCTGTGGAGTAAAGAATGATGTTCTAGAACCATACCAATAAAGGTTGAGTTAGGGACTTAACCTACACTCAGGTCACATGTAAGAGCTGAGCATGGTAGGACAATTATCATGTGAAAACTGAGCTAAGTTCTGAACATATCTCCCTACAAAATGAGATGGTATAGGAAAGAGTTTTCCCCCAAGGATTTGGGTGAAAATACTGTAAGTAAATATCTCTTTGTAAAGTTAATTGAGGTTAAGTAGCTAAATAGAACTGGAGTGTGAGTTGCAGGCCTAGGACAACTAGTTGGACTTTGATTTGATAGCAATAGATGGGAGTGAATCCTACTGATACCTCATGTGCTCTAGAACATTAAGTGCAAATGCAGTAGCTGCTTCTAGGAGAGTGGGTCCAGAACATATATGTTGCATTAGTCAAATAGAAAGTTTGATCTACATATAGTTTGAAAAGTAGGAAATAAATGGTGAATCAAGTTACTCATTATACCAGTTGACAAACATTATAATTGAATGTGCCATGTTTGCTTTGCTATCAAGCTTTGATGATAAGATACCAATACGGTAAACTAAATATTATATTCCTATAGTACTTTAAATATTCTCTTTGGTGCCTCAAATGATATATTATATACTATAGACATTTAACAAATTACTGTTATGGGATTTGCTCTATGATAAATAGTCTTTATGGCATGTACACTAGCAAACTATGTAGTTAGTTTAAATTTTTGAGTTGTTAGGACTTACACATGCATGTGCATAACCACACACATGCACACATACACACAACTAACATCAGGAAAATAAGCATACTTGTTTTCAAAAGCCAAATTAAATGATTAAAGGATAGTAGACTGTTCAAAGGCACTGATAGTGAGTAAAAAAAAAAAGTCGGGGAAATTTTCAGATCACTAGTAATCATGTAACAAATGATAGGGAGAAAAAAGATTTAGCAACTTTATAATATATTTAATAAAAATAAAAGATCATTGGATGTCTTTGATGTCATAGTAAAATTTTGGATTTATATAAAATTCAAGTTGACCAGATTATCGATAAAATAAACATGAAAATTGACAAATGTCCCTCTTTTACAAAATTTTTACTTTAGCCACAGCCCAAAGCACTGGACAAATGAAGCAAAACAAATAAAATTTTACTCTAAATTAAATGCAAATTAAGGTCAACTACATACGTAATTTACAAACGAATTATAGTAATTACATCATTTATAAAAGGACAAATGCAATCTGCCTAAGTGCAAAAAGAGCTTCAATGTTAAAAAAAAATCCTTCAAATTAAAAAATAAATAAATTTAAAAATTTAGCTTCCGTTATTTTAATTTGATAAAAATTGTTTTGCTGATTTGTTTTAGCTTTCAATGTTTTGAAATTTAAATCCAATTCACTCACTTGTGAAGTTTTCAAATTATCTTTGCACCAAATAAGTATTTTTAAAGTATTAATTTAATGTTTTAGCCCCATCAAATTTTCTTTTGTAGGTGAAGAAATCCTAAGGCCCAAATTCCATATAGTTTCTTCATATTACCTTTAGCTTATGTGGCAAAAAAGAAAAAAATGTTGACAAGAATAACCCAGTTCAAATGCCTTAATGATCCCTTCATTTATGATTCAGAATCCGTATGGATAGGGGTGTGTGTGTGTGTGTGTGTGTGTGTGTGTGTGTGTGTGTGTGTGTGATTCAAAGAAAGTAAATGGTAGTGAATCTTGAAACAAGATGGGTCTTCAGATGCAGGAAAGTCAGGGGAAGACTGGGAAATTGAAAGAAGGGGGAGGGGAAAAAAGGTATGATTCAGAGATAAGAACAACTCCTAAAGATCTATGCCAAGTTAAAACTGGGTCCCAGAAACCAAGACATAAATTAGGACTCAGTGTATACACAGGTACTAGAAGTTAAGGAGAGAAATGAGAGTGGTCCAGAAATAAAACAAGAAATTAATAACCAGAGTCAAATCTAGATATGATTTTTATTTTTTAAAAAATCCCTGAAAGGTTATTTTCATGAAGAGTTTCTTTTTTGTTTTGTTAGTCCTTTATTCTTTAAATTATTTAAAGCTCTGTAAACTTTTCATAGGAACCTGGTAACTAAATTTTTTGAGCTCCACTGATTCAGAAAAATATACTATTTTCCCCAGTTTGGGCACCTTTGGTTTGGCAACATTTCCTTCAGTGTTTAATATGAAACTACAATCCTGCTTTACCTTTTAGATAAGAATACCCACAGGTAAAGTAATTATGGCAACTGTTTTTATAATGTGGGTAACTATTCACTGGAAACAAGAGTTGGCAGGCTTGGGAAACCAATTATTTTCCCACTGTCTTCTACACAGCTGTCAAACAATAACAATACCTAGCTACGAATGAAAATAATAATAAAAAAGTTGAGTTTTAACCAGTGTTTTGAGAGACAAGTTGCTTTATATATTACCTTCAGGTTATTTGGATATAGAGACATGCTTACGTGCTATTTTCTCACTAATTTTACCACTAATTATTTTCATTTCATCAGTCTTACTTTTCTGAATTACCATTAAATACAAATAATGTAATATTTTAGCAATGAGATACAAGTGATTAGAACCCAATCTTTTCAACACCTACTGGGGTGCATATTTCAAGCTAGCTTGACATTAATGTGACATTTTTTGTAAAGATTATCTAGACACTTGAAACAGAGGACCTGAGTATGAATCCTCACTCTATTATTTAATACCTGTGTGATCTGGAGTAAATGACATAACCTCTCTAGGCCTTAGTTGCTTCATCTGTAAAAAGAAGAAGCTAAATTAGTTGACTTTTCAATTTTCTTCCAACTCTAAATCTATAATGCTAAGATTCTCTGATTTCCTCTCTTGGACTCGATTTACAGTAAGTCAATGTGACCAGGAGGCATCATAAACAGATTGGGATTTTCCATTCAAAGTATAAACATTGGGAACATAGAAGTTAATGCTGATTGCAATATCAATCAAGTCTATTTATCTATCTATATCTACATCTATCTATCTATCTGTCTGTCTGTCTGTCTGTCTATCTATCTATCTATCTGCCTTCCTATTTTTTTGGAATAGCTGCTTTCTATAAATTACTATGCCAGGATATCTGAAACATAAATCTTACAACAAGGAATTACTGTCATACAAAAGGATCTGTGGCACTGTACGGGCAAAGTAGAATCGCAGTAGCTTAAAAGAAATGTGAGATGTGCAAGTTTAGAGACATATCTATTCCAAATGTTCATGTTAACTACTGTGCCCAACCTGTGGTAAAACCTTCTGAGCTCATATTGTTCTGATGAGCCACATTTGAACATGCTGTGCTGTACATAGACCCCAGCATAGTGAGATCATTTTGGTCCTTATTCTACTACAAAGGACAAAAACCAAGCACTGTACATTATCTTTCTGTCTCTGTCTCTGTCTCTGTCTCTATCTCTCTCTCTCTCCCTCTCTCCCTCTGCTTTGAACCCAGGTACTCTGTCCATACTAAGTTCAGTCTTAGGAGATCCTGACCTCTAAAGAAAGGTTTTCAATTCCCCTTTCTTGCATTTTTTACTCATTAAGCTGCTACCCTAGCAACCTGGAGAAGGGAGGGATAGAATACTTGTAACTTACATCATGACTCATGTCTACAGTTTCCCAAAATAGGGGAGTAGAAAGGTACTTGTTGTACAATATGAATCTGATATGAGACAGCTATTTATTCCTATACACAAAAGGAAATATAAATATGGTATGCTAATGAGCATACATTTGACAAAATAAACTTAAAACAGGATTCAGTAACTTATAACTAATGTAAAAAAAATTGCTCTGAGGTTAATACTTAAATCTCATCAGAAAATAAAGCTGTTTGCAGAACTGCTAATTAGGCATTTTATATTACACCTTGGCTCTACCTCATATTTTGTATCTTATGACAAGCCAGTCCAGGAACTTGGATTCCTTCTTCCGTCAGTGGTCTTGTCCAATGAAGAAAACTCCCATGCTGTCAGTTAGCTTCATTTAATAGACCCAGGATCTCTGAACCTCTCAAACTCACAGCGTTTCCTGTAAGCCTGGACACATGACATGGAAACAGCAGATCATTCAGTGTTGGGTCACCACATGGCTGGAAGCACATAGGGAGTTTGTTATTTCCACACACAAATATTGAATCACGTTGTCAGTGGAGTCTCCTTCAGTGTCTAAGGCAGCTGTGGACACACGCTATGTGAGATGGCCCTTATCAATAAGCTAATTCACCCTTAACTCCACAAAGATATATTGAATTTTAATTAAATAACAACCTATGATGCACTGCAGACTCATTCCTCTAGGCCTCATAGGATCTTTGGCTAAACTGATTTGAAAGTTTAAAAAAGATTGCTGCTGCTCCCACCTTAAGCAGAAACCCAGATCCTTCATAAAGAAGCTTATAGGAGGACAGAGGATGGTGCTGGAAGAACAAATAGAACCTTTTCTGAAACCTAAACACTGAATCATTGGCATCATTGTTGAGTACTAAGGGATTGTAGATATTTAGAATTCAGTTCTAAGTCTGGAGATTTGTTTTGTTTTATTTTCTGCATAAATTGGGATATGAGATTTTCTCAGAAAAAACCGCAGATGGGGTTACAATGAGTTGAACGTGACTGAAATGGTTGAACAACAGTAAAATTGCTCAGAGAAATATGCAGACTATTTGCTACCAGAAGGCCCAATAATTCCAAGAGCATTCTCAAAAAAAAGTAAATTTTTTTTAAAAAAAATTAATTTATTTCAATTCATTAACAATCACTTCCATAAGATTTTCAGTTTTAAATTTTTCTCCCTTTCCATCCTCATCTCCCTCCCCAAGACAGCATGCAATCTGATATAGGATATACATATGCATTTCTATTAAACTTATTTTCATGTTAGTCATGTAAGGAAGAATTAGAACCAATAAGAGGAAACACCAGAAAGAGGAAAAAAAATAAAGCAGAAGGAAAAAATACCAAATAGTATGCTTCAACCTGCATTCAAACTCCATAGTTTTTTTTTTTTTTTGGATGTGGATAGCATTTTCCATCATGAGACTTTTGGAGCTGTCAGATCCTTGCATTGCTGAGAAGGGCTAAGTCTATCAATGTTAGTCATCGCACAACAGGGCTGTTACTGTGTACAAAGTTCTCCTGGTTCTGCTCGCTTCACTCAGCATCAGTCTGTACAAGTCTTTCCAGGTTTTTTTGAAGTCCACCTACTCATCATTTCTTATAGCACAATAGCATTCCATTATATTCATATACCACAACTTGTTCAGCCATTCCCCAATTGATGGACATCCCCTCAATTTCCAATTCTTTGCCAACACAAAAAGAGCTGCTAGAAACATTTTTGTTCATGTGGGTCCTTTTCCTATTTGTATGATCTCTTTGAGATATAGCCCTAGAAGTACTATTGCTGAGTCAAAGCGTATGTACATTTTTATAGCCTTTTGGTCATAGTTCCAAATTATTCTACAAAATGATTGGATTATTTCACAACTCCACCAACAATGCTTTGGTGTTTCAATTTGCCCACATCTTCTCCAATATTTATCATTTTTCTGTTTTGTCATGTTGGTCCATCTGATAGGCATGATGTGGTACCTCAGAGTTGTTTTGACTTGCATTCCTCTAATCAATAGTGATTTAGAGCATTTTTTCATATCCTCATCTAAGAACTGCCTATTCATATCCTTTGACCTTTTATCAATTGAGAAATGACTTGTGTTCTTATAAATTTGACTTAAATTTCTATATATTTTAGAAAAGAGGTCCTTATCAGAGACACTGGTTGTAAAAATTATTTCCCAGATTTCTACTTCCGTCCTAATCTTGGTTACATTGGCTTTGTTTGTACAAAACCTTTTCAATTTAATGTAATCAAAATTATCCATTTTGCATTTCATAATGTTGTCCATCTCCTATTTGGTCATGAATTTTTCTGTTCTCCATGAATCTAATAGGTAAACTAGTCCTTACTCTCCCAGTTGGCTTATAGTATCAGTCTTTATATCTAAATCATGAACACATTTTGACTTTATTTTGGAATATGGAATGAGATTTTGGGCTTTGCCTAGTTTCTGCCATAGTATTTTCCTGTTTTCCCAGCAGTTTTTGTCAAATAGTCAGTTCTTATCCTCAAAACTGGGGTCTTTGGGTTTGTCAAATAGTAGATTGCTACAGTCATTGACTACTGTGTCTTGCATACCTAACCTATTCCACTGATCCACCACTCTATTTCATAGCCAGTACCAAGTACTTTTCATCATTGGTTCTTTATAATACAATTTAAGACCTGGAATGACTAGGCCACCTTCTCCTACATTTCTTTTCATTAGTTCCTTTGATATTCTGGATTTTTTTTATTATTCCAAATAAATCTTGTTATTATTTTTTCTAGCTCTATAAAATAATTTTTGATAGTTTGATTGGTATGGCACTGAATAAGTAAATTAGTTTAGGTAGAATTGTCATTTTTATTATATTAGCTTGGCCTACCCATGAGCAGCTGATGTTTTTCCAGTTATTTAGATCTCACTTTATTTGTGTGAAAAATGTTTTGTAATTGTGTTCATATAGTTCCTGGATTTGTTTCAGAATGTAGACTCCTAAATATTTTATAATGTCTACAGTAAGTTTAAATGGAATTTCTCTTTCTATCTCCTGCTGTTGGGCTTTGTTGGTAATATATATATAAATGCTGTCATTTTATTTTATAGCCTGCAGTTTTGCTAAAGTTATTTATTATTTCAAGTCACTTTTTTTATTTGATTCTCTAGGATACTCTAAGCATATCATCATATCATCTACAAATAGTGATAGCTTTGTTTCTTCTTTGCCTATTCTGCTACCTTCAATTTTTTTTCTTCTCTTATTGTTAAAGCTAATGTTTCTAGTACCATACTGAACAACAGTGGTGATAATGGACATCTTTGTTTCACCTCTGATCTTATTGGAAATGCCTCTAGCTTATCCCCATTACATACGATGTTTGCTGAAGGTTTTAGTTACATGCTACTCATTATTTTAAGGAAGGTGTCATTTATTCCTATGTTCTCTAGCAATTTTAATACGAATGTGTTGTATTTTGTCAAATGCATTTTTTACAATTATTGAGATGATCATGTGTTCTCTGTTAGTTTTGTGGTTGATATGATCAATTATGCTGATAGTTTTCTTAATATTAAACCAGCCCTGCATTTGTGGTATAAATCCTATCTGATCATAGTGTATTATTCTTGTGATAAGTTGCTGCAATCTATTTGCTAATATTTTATTAAAATTTTTGCATCTATATTCATCAAGGAAATTGGTCTATAATTTTCTTTCTCTGTTTTGACTCTTCCTGATTTAGGTATCAGCACCATATTTATATCATAAAAATAATTTGGTAATACTTCTTCTTTGCCTATTTCCCCAAATAGTCTATATAGTATTGGAATTAATTGTTCTTTAAATGTTTGATAGAATTGGCTTGTAAATCCATCTGGCCCTGGATATTTTTCCTATGGGGTTCATCAATGACTTGTTTATTTCTTTTTTTTTCTGAGATGGGGTTATTTAAATATTTTCCTTCCTCTTCTGTTTATCTGGAGAATTTATATTTTTGTAAATATGTATCCATTTCATTAAGATTGTAAAATTTATTGGTGTACTGTTGGACAAAATAGTTCCTAATTATTGCTTGAATTTCCTCTTTGTTGGTGACAGATTCACCCTTTTCATTTTTTGATAATGGTAATTTGGCTTTCTTTCTTTTTTTAAATTAAAATAACAAAGATTCATCTATTTTATTGTTTTTTTTCATAAAAATAGCTCTTAGCTTTATTTGTTAGTTCCAGTAGTTTTCTTAATTTCAATTTATTTAATCTCTCCATTGGTTTTCAGTGTTTCTAATTTGGTGTTTAATTGAAGATTTTTAATTTGTTCTTTTTCTAGTTTTTTTTATTTGCATGACCAATTCATTGATCTATTCTTTATTTTATTCATGTAAGCATTTAGAGATGTAAAACTTCCCCTAAGAACTGCTTTCACTGCTTCCCATAAGTTTTGGTATGTTATCTCATTATTGTCATTCCCTTGAATGAAGTTTTTAATTGTTTCTATGATTTTTTGTTTGACCCCTTCATTTTTTGCATTAGATTATCTAGTTAACAATTATGTTTTAGTCTATCTTTCCAAGGCCCTTTATTACATATAATTTTTATTGCATCATGATCTGAAAAAGATTCATTTAATATTTCTGCCTTTCTGCATTGAATTGTGAGGTTTTTATCCTCTAATACATGGTCTGTTTTTGTGTATGTGCCATGTACTGCAAAGAAAAAAAGTATATTCCTTTCTGTTCTCATTCAATTTTCTCTAGAGGTCTACCATACCTAACTTTTCTAATATTCTATTCACCTTCTTAACTGCTTTATTGTTTATTTTGTGGTTAGATTTACCTAGTTCAGAGGGGGAATTTTCGGTCCCCCGCTAGTATAGTTTTGCTGTGTATTTCTTCCTGTAACTCCCTGAACTTCTCCTCTAAGAATTTGGATACTATACCACTTGGTGCATACATGTTTAGTAATGATGCTACTTTATTGCCTATGGTACCTTTTAGCAGGATGTAGTTTACTTCCTTATCTCTTTTGATAAGCTATTTTTGCTTTTGCTTTTTCTGAGATCAGGATTGCTACCCCTGCTTTTTAACTTCAGCTGAAGCATAACATATTCTACTCCAGCCTTTTACCTTTTCCCTGTGTGTGTCCCTCTGTTTCACCTGTGTTTCCTGTAAGCAACATATTACAGGATTATTATTTTTAATCCATTCTGCTATCCACTTCTGTTTTATGGGAGAGTTCATCCCATTCACCTTCACAGTTATGGTTACTATCTGTGTCTTTCTCTCCATTCTATTTCCCTCC
The DNA here is from genome assembly GCF_900497805.2 of Vombatus ursinus. Classification (NCBI taxonomy): domain Eukaryota; kingdom Metazoa; phylum Chordata; class Mammalia; order Diprotodontia; family Vombatidae; genus Vombatus; species Vombatus ursinus. The sequence continues at coordinate 30,280,741 of NW_020954569.1, read as the reverse complement.
TGTTCATGCTTTTCTTTCCCCTTTCTCCCTTTCCCTCCTCACTATTGTTTTGCTTTTGACCACTGCCTCCCTTAGTTCCGCCTCCCTTCTATTAGTTCTCTCTATTTTCTTCCCCTTTATCTTTACTCCTTCTTTCCCTCCTTCTACCACCATTCCCTTTTCTTTCCCCTTTCCCTCTTACTGCCTATAGGGCAAGTTAGATTTCTATACCTAACTGATTATGTTATTCCCTTCTTGAGTCATATCTGATGAGAGTAAGGTTCAAACCATGCTCATTTCCCTTCCTTCTTTCCCTCTACCATAATACATGTTTGTGCCTTTTCCTTGTCTGCCTTCTCCTTTTCTTTTCTCCCAGTACATTCCCTTACTTACATCAGATTAATCCACTTTCTTAGATCCATTTAACCCACTTGGTTAGTTTTTTTTATTATTACATCAAAGTCAACTTATACCCACCCCCTCTATGTATATCCTTTTTAAATGGTGTAATAACAATATAGTTCTCAAGAGTCACAAATATCATCTTCCCTTGTAGGGATGTAAACAATTTGCTGTTATTAATTACATGTTATCTTTTTTTCCAATTTAATTTTTTATGTCACTCTTCAGTCTTGTATTTGAAGATTCAATTTTCTGTTGAACTCTGGTCTTTTTATCAGGAAAGTTTGGAAGTCTCCTTTTTAGCTGAATATCCATCTTCTCCCCTGAAAGATTATGTTCATTTTCACTGGGTAGTTGATCCTTGGTTGTAATCCAAGCTCATTTGCCTTAAGGAATATCATATTCCATGTTCCACAGTCTTTTAATGAAGAAGCTGCAAGGTCCTGTGTAATCCTGCCTGTGGTTCCATCATATTTAAATTGTTTCTTTCTGGCTGCTTGCAGTATTTTGTCTTTGGCCTGGTAATTTTGGAATTTGGCTACTATATTCCTTAGTGTTTTCAATTTGGTATCTCCTTCAGGAGGTGATCAGTGTATTCTTTCTATAGCTGTTTTACCCTCTCGTTCTAGGTTCTCAGGGCAGTTTTACTTGATGATTTCCTGAAAGATGTTGTCCAGGCTCTTTTTTTTCTTTTCATCGTGCTTTTCAGGTAGAGCAATAATTTTTAAACTGTCTCTCCTGGATAAATTTTCCAGGTCAGTTGTTTTAACAATGAAGTATTTTACATTTTCATCTATTTTTTTTCATTCTTTTGTTTCTGTTTGCCTTATTCTCATTCTCTCAGTCATTGTCTTTCATTTGTCCAATTCTAATTTTTAACAAATTGTTTTCTTCTATTAGATTTTGTACCTCCTTCCCCATTTGGCCAATTGTATTTTTTAAGGAATTCTTCTCCTCAGTGAGTTTTTAACGTCTCCTTTTCTGTTTGGCCAATTCTACTTTTTATGGAGTTGTTTTCTTCAGTTAATTTTTGTCCTTCCTTTTCCAAAGTATTGACTCACTCTTGCATACCTCTCATTCCTTTTCCCATATTTTTCTTCTAACTCTCTTATTTGACTTTCAAATTCTTCTTGAACTCTTCCAAGAAGGCCTTTTGGGCTTCAGACCAGTTCATATTCCCTTTTGAGGTTCCAAATATGCATTTGTTGACAATGTTGTCCTCTTTAGAATTTCTGTCTTGATCTTCACTTCCCATAATAAGAATCTATGGTACATTTCTTTTAGTTCGTCTTGTTTGCTTATTTCCTGGCCTTTAAAAAGATTGAGCTTTCCTGTTGGGTAGTAGGGGCCACTGAACCAAGATTCTTGTGTTGGGAGTCTGGGGCCTGGTCACTGGCTCTGTGTGTTGGGGCCTCAGATGATGGCAGTTGTGGGCTGTAGGGTTCTGGCAGCTTACCTTGTGTTGGGCCTGGAATCAGCAACACTGGAATGCTAGAGGTAAGATTGGGTAGTCTGGCCCCTGGAGGTTGCTTGCTATGGACCTTTTCTTTTGCCTTCTTAGGCTCCTTGCAGATGGATGTTTCATTGCTGAGGGATGCTTCTCTGCCTGGGTCTTTCTGCCTTGGAATTGTGTTTCCCAGAGTTTTGCTAAGGCACTTGGAGACTTTCTGCCATAGATAGCAGTGGCACATGGTGGTTTCCCAAGTCAGTTTGCACTGGTTCCCCTGCCCATACTGAGGCACTATAGGGTCCTGGTGTTGGTGCTTGTCTGCTCCACCACCTGGGGTTCAGGATATCCCCTTGGTAATCTGAGGTGGGGCTTCTGCTAGCTTGTGGGAATACCTCCTATTCTGTACCGCTCTCCCTCATCCAGGGCAAGAGGATTCTTTCCATTAATTCCTCAAGCTTCCTGGGCTACTGGACTGCTATACCTTTATATGTCTTTCTGCTGTATCAGCTGTTCCAGGACTTTAAAAAGTCCTTCTTCCAAGGTGTATTTTCTGGGCTTTCAGAGGTTAATAAAGGATAGTGAGAGCAATTTACTTCTTACTCCACCATCTTGGCTCCTGGAAGTAGAACAAAAAATAAATATTCTTGATTTGATTTAGCAACTAAGAAACCATCTGCTGTCAAGGTCATTGCTAAAGATTGTAGCAGTTTTCATGCATTATCTATAATAATGGTGTATTGAATATTCAGCAAAGTGAGCAGAATGAATAGGATCAAAAATTTAGAACTATACTGGAGCTTAGATATAATCTTTTGTAATTTGATAATTTTACAGATGAGAAAACTACAAGAGAGGTTAAAATAACTTCTCCTTAGTTACAAAACTAACAACTTTGTGTGTTACCACCAAGTTTTAGGAAATTCTGATCATTTGAAAGGCAACTCATGTATCTTAAAGACCAATAATAGATGTACAATGTAGGATTTCTATGGTTTTCTTCATTTTAATCAAACTCTGGTACATAGTGAGAACTGTGTGTTTACAAGTGGGGAGTTGATCTCCAAATCACCTCGATTGGTTTAGGTTGCAACTAAGGTGACAAAAAGGCTACAGCACTGGAATAAGAGTGAGGAAGACTTAATAGTACATACCTCATGAGGTTTTTGTAAGGATCAACTTAGATAATACATGTAAAGTCCTTAGCACAGTGTGTGGCACCTAGTGAGCATTTAATAAATGCTCATTCCTTTTCACTCTCTTACTTTTCCACAAAACTATCAAGACTGTGAGTTATAGATGGTTGTTGGTTGCTAAAGGGCATTTTCATATCATGATGATAAAATCACAGGTCCAGACAGCCAGCACACAAACAACTACAACGACTTAATTTATTCTGTCCTTCAGAGTGAATTTATTTCATGAAAGCACACAGGTCATGTAAGCTCAGACAAACTCATGTGATCAAAAATAATCTTCAAAGGGGAGGCAAGAGGATGCATTTTTGGGTCAGGACTGGAAGGAAGAACTTTTCTATATGTTCCTTATTTGAAAAAAAAAATCCTGGAAAGATTCAGGAGAGGAGCTGGATAGAGCACAGACCATAGTTAGCAGCTCAGACAGTAGGCCGCAGCAGTGGGATCAGCATACAACTCTTCCCAGGAGACAAAGATACCGAACAAGCAGCTGAAGTCTTTTTCTTTTCCTGGCATGTCGGTCTGCTTATGAAGAGAATCCTGTGGACAGACTGAATTTTGACTTCTTGGAACTCTGGAACAGGAGAAACTACTGCACTTATCCATCAACCCCCCCTTTTTTTTTTAATTGTTTTAGACCACAAGTGCAGGTTAATAACTAAAGGTTTCTTTTCTATGTAAACATTTTGCCTGGAGTTATCTATTTTAAAAATGTGATTCACTAGATAAAAATGAGATAATGAATTTGAATTTTTCCTACAGGGAGGGTGAAAGGGAAGGAAAACTTGTGGATATTTGATTCTGCTAAATTCATCTAGCTGAAAGATCACCATTCTCTCCTGGCAATTAACAGATTGCAAGTTCAAAGAAAATTATAAATTGTGTTTGACTTCTGTGTTTTTAAATATATTTATTTTTTTTTAGTTTTTAACAATCACTTCCACAAGATTTTGAGTTCCAAATTCTCTCCCCATCTCATCCCTTCCCCCACCCCAAGACAGCATGTATTCTGATACCCCTTCTCCTAATCTGCCCTCCCTTCTATATCTCCACCTCTTCTCTTATCCCCTTCCCCTTCTATTTTCCTGTAGGGTAGGCTAGATTTCTATACCCCATTTCCTGTATTTCTTATTTCCCAGTTGCATATGAAAACAATTTTTTTAACTTTTGTTTTTAAAAGTTTGGGTTCCAAATTTTCTCCCTTCCTCCCTCCCCACCCACCCTCATTGAAAAGGCAAGTGATGCGATACAGGTTATACATGTGTAGTCATGCAAAATACTTCCACAGTAGCCATGTTGTGAAAAACTAAGTATATTTCCCTTCATCCTATCCTACCCCCCCCTTTATTCTATTCTCTCTTCTGACCCTGGCCCTCTTCAAAAGTGTTTGCTTCTGCTCTCCCCTCTATCATCCTCCTGCTCTCTTGTCTCCTTTCCCCCCTATTTTCCTGAAGGGTAAGAGGTTTCCTTACCCAATTGAATGGGTGTGTTATTCCCTCCTTAAGCCAAATCTGTAGAGAATAAGATTCACTCATTCCCTCTCACCTTCCCCCATTTCCCCTCCACTGTAAAAGCCTTTTCTTGTCTGTTTCATTTGAGATAATTTACCCCATTCTACCTCTCCCTTTCTCTTTTCCCCCACTGTAATACTCTCTCACCCCTTAATTTTATTCTCCAGATATCACCCCTTCATCTTCAACTCACCCTCTGCCCTCTATCTTTCTATCCATCTATCTATACATACATATAATTTTTTTTTCCCTCCAAATACTCTAATACTGAAAAAGGTCTCATGAGTTACAAATATCATCTTTACATGCAGGAATGTAAACAGTTGAACCTTAATAAGTCCCTTATGATTTCTCTTTCCTGTTAACCTCGTCATGTTTCACTTGAGTCTTGTATTTGAAAGTCAAATATTCTATTCGGCTCTGGTCTTTTCATCAAGAATGCTTGAAAGTCCCCTATTTCACTGAATGACCATTTCCCCCCTGAAGGATTATACTCAGTTTTGCTGGGTAGGTGATTCTTGGTTGTAATCCTATCTCCTTTGCACTCTGGAATATCATACTCCATGCCCTCTGGTCCCTTAATGTAGAAGCTGCTAAATCTTGTGTTACCCTGATAGTGTTTCCACAATACTTGAATTGTTTCTTTCTGGCTGCTTGCAATATTTTCTCCTTGACCTGGGAACTCTGGAATTTAGCTACAATATTCCTATGTGTTTTCCTTTGGGGATCTCTTTCAGGAGGTGATTGGTGCATTCTTTTAATTTCTATTTTGCCCTCTGGTTCTAAAATATCAGGACAGTTTTCCTTGATAATTTTTTGAAAGATGATGTCTAAGCTCTTTTTTTGATCATGGCTTTCAGATAGTCCAATAATTTTTAAATTCTCTCTCCCGGATCTATTTTCCAGGTCAGTTGTTTTTCCAATGAGGTATTTCACTTTGTTTTCTATTTTTTCATTCTTTTGGATTAGTTTTATAGTGCCTTGATTTCTCATAAAGTCACTAGCTTCCAATTGCTCCACTCTAATTTTTAAGGAAGTATTTTCTTCAAAAAGGTTCTGGACTTCCTTTTCCATTTGGCCAATTTTGCTTTTTAAGGCATTCTTCTCCTCATTGGCTTTTTGGAGCTCTTTTGCCATTGGGTTAGGCTATTTTTTAAGGTGTTATTTTCTTCAGTAATTTTTTGGGGGTCTCCTTTAGCAAGCTGTTGACTTTTTTTCATGATTTTCTTGTATCACCCTCATTTCTCTTCCCAGTTTTTCCTCTACTTCTCTTATTTGTTTCTCAAAATCCTTTTTGAGCTCTTCCATGGCCTGAGACTGATTCCTATTTTTCTTGGAGGTTTTGGATGTGGGAGCTTTGACTTTGTTGTCTTCTTCTGGTTGTATGTTTTGATCTTCTTTGTTACCAAATAAAAGATTCTATGGTCTGACTTTTTTTTGGACCTTTGTTTATTCATGATCCCAGCCAATTACTTGAGTTTTAAACTCTTTGTTAAGGTAGGAGTCTGCTTCCAGTGTGGAGAATGTACTGTCCCAAGCTTCAGGGGTTTTGTGCAGCTGTTTTCAGAGATACTTCTAGGGACCTGTATGTTTTCAGTTCTTCCAAGGTGGTATGATGTGGGGGGGTGCGATGTTTACTACTTTTCTGGCCTGTGCTCTGGTCTGTAAGTGACCACAAGCATTCTTTTCTGCCTTGGGACTGGGAAGAGGATTTCCTCTCCACTGCCACCACAATCTCCACCACACCAGCACTCCACCTCACCCCAGGATCGCCACCTAGAACTGTGACCCTGATCTAAGCACAAGCAAAGTAAGAGAATCCTGCACCAGCAGAGAGATCCCTGCAATCCCCCTCTGGTCAGTCATTCAATTCCCCCTAAGTCTGTGGGTTGGAAGCTCCAGAAATAGCCGTTGCCCCATAGCCAAGCTCAGGGAATGGAGCTGGGCCTGCGCTTCTCTCTCTCACCGCAGACACAAACTTTTTCCACTGACCTTGTAAATTGTCTTTGGTGTTCATGGGTTGAGAAGTCTGGAAACTGACACAGCTGCCTGTGATTCAGTCCTCTGAGGCCTGCTCCAGGTGTGCTGAGGTCTGCCTTGCCTGTGACCCATACCAAACTGTGCTCCTCTCCCAGCCCGTTGCAATATACTTCTCTGATCAACCATCCAGCCTGTCTTGGGCTGTAAATTTGTTTCACTCTGTCTTTTTGTGGGTTCTGCTGCTTTAGAATTTGTTTAGAGCCATTTTATACAGGTATTTGGAGGGGTTTGGGGGAGAGCTCAAGCAAGAAACTGCTTTTACTCCGCCACCTTGGCTCCTCCCCTCTTTTTTGTTTATTTTTGTTGTTTTTAGCTATATAGACATAGGAATTTTGGAAAAACTGGAACCTTCCCCCTAATGTAAATCCTTCAGCTCCAAAAAGACTATTTCCTTTGTGCCATGGGTATTTGTTCTTCTCCCTACACCCATAAGAGGGAAGGAAGGGAAGTTGGAGGAAAGTTAAGACTCTAAGAGAAAGTCACACCCTAAGCCAGCCATAATGCCCTCTTCCGGGAAACAAAAGCATCATAAAATTTTTAGATGAAAGGAACTTTCTAAATTATTTCTTGCAATTCTTATATTCAGATGAGGAAATGGCTTAGAGAAATTAAGTGATTTCTTCAAATCACACAAGTACCAAAGTGTGAACTCAACTCCTTTGAGAAACGTGTGGTATTCAAATCTTCTAATAACTTACCTTGTGTGATCATGGGAAAGTTTCTTAATATCTTTGACCTTTAGCATCACTATTTATGAAATTTTTACTTGGAGTAGGTTATTTATTAGATTCCTTCTAGCTCTAAATGCTATGTCTATACTACAAATCCAATTTCCAGTTATCTAACTAGTTATATTGAATCCATGATAATGGTTCTGAATGGCATGTTTAGGTGATTGATATAAAAAATTATATTATTTTTAAAAATTACTTCAATTATATCAACAGAAAAGAGGATGATTTTGGGGGAATGCATGTATATGATCATTGTGGGTGATTTCCTTATGTCTTTGTAGGATACATAATCTTTAATATGATAACCTCAGTTTATTAGCCTCATTTACTAGACAGGTCACTCCTACAATTCTGCATTCTAAGAAAATATATGTGTGTATATTTGTGTGTGCATGCGTGCATATATTTATATATACACATATATATTTTGTTAGAATGTATATTTACATATGTTATATATGCATATATATGTGTGTATGCATTTATGTATGTTTATATATATGAGTTTTCTGCATATAAAAGTTTTCTTTTATACATATACACACAATGAACTTTGCTTAATACCAATATTAAAATGTTTAATGGAATCATAATAGCATTAAAAGTTTTCTATAGTTAATATGGTTATTTATTTAGACGAGATGATTGTTGTGGTACACTGAACATGGAGTCAAATTTAGTCTCTTTCACCTAATAGGCATGGGATCTTGATAAATCACCTGAGTCTCATATTTTTTTGCAGTTATAAAATGAGAATAATGATATGTGCACAATTTATCTCATAGAGTTGTTAATAGGATCATGTTTTTAGAGCTGGAAGATAACTGAGTATTCTGTAGTCTGAGAGTCCACATTTTACAAATGAAGAGACTTAGGGCCAGAGAGAGGTTAAGTGATTTGTCTAAGATTGCCTAGTAACTAAATATCTGAAGTAATATTCAAATCAAGATTCTCTGATTCCAACTCTAATTCCAATTCCTAGCATTTTTCCCACTTCATTCTTGGCTTGAATGAAATACTTTAACGTATGTAAAGTCCTTTATAAATCCTTACTTGCTGTAGGTTTATCTGCTATTACAGCCTGCTTAACATACTGACTGGTTTTGAGAAAACATGACATTCAATATAATGAAGGGAAATATACACCGGATATAATGTTATAAAGCTGGGTTTGTGTAACAGCCCTTCTATTAATTACTTGTGTGACTTTGGTATTAGCAGACAGTTTAGATATATTGAAGTTATGATAATGGTTGTGAATGGCACATCTGAAAAAACGAGTAGTTCTCAGGTATTACCTACATTGTATTCCTCCTAAAGATATTCATTTTAGGTGTGACATAATTTCTGTTGCTGTTGTTGGGCTCCTATTGAATCATTATCTTTATTGCACTCTGTTTTCTCTTGGCTACTCATTTGGACAATGCTTCTAGCCCCTATTGCTGTCCTTGTCCTGTGCTGCTAGGATGCCATAGGAAAATAGGAAACTCAAAGTTCTCTAAACCCTTTAAAGATCTCTTCAATCTCTCTCTCTCTCTCTCTCTCTCTCTCTCTCTCTCTCTCTCTTTCTCTCTCTCTCTCTCTCTCTGAGAGAGAGGGAGATCATGTAGTTGTGTGTGTGTGTGTGTGTGTGTGTGTGTGTGTGTGTGTGTGAGAGAGAGAGAGAGAGAGAGAGAGAGAGAGAGAGAGAGAGAAAGAGAGAGCAAGTGATACCAAGATGGAGTCTGTGAGCTTCCCCATCAAGCAACTCTTCCTTCCTTTTGCTCAAATCTCTGAACTTGCTTCTTGGATTTATTTTTTCCTCCTAAACAAAGTTTTTATATTTCTCAACTAAAAAAATGGAGCCTGAGATTTTGAAATCACCTTTCGTAGAAATACTGACAACTCAGAATCATTTTCTGTCTCTTTGGTCCTACTGCCAGATCTAGGAATATTCTTGGGACTATATGACTTAAGTGATTCCCCCTTCTCTGTTTTTCCCCCTGTTTTATAAAGCAATGGTGGACGTAATTTTCCACCATCCTCTTTATATTCTAAACAGGTATTGTCCTTGGCTGTCCAATAAGTATTTGTTGGATTATATAGTTTTCAGGTTCTTTTGTCCCAGAGACAATAAATTAGAAGAAAAGATAAAGTATAAAGATGATATAATTGCAATATCTTCAACCTGATCTATTCAAATGAGCTTATATACATATGAAAAAGTAGCTCCTTGCCCATATGCTCACTTGTCCTCCCCCCAACAAAAAGGGGAAATGAAAACAATAGTTGAAGAAATATCTTTCATTAGCATCCTGTCATACAGAAGTTTAAATGATCATTGAAGATTACATATAACATAAATTTACATGAGAAGAAATAGTTCATGTTCCCCATATTTTACATTAAGTATCAGATAGAAGAGGTAACAATACTTAGTATTTATAGTCTTTTATGGTTGGCAAAGTACTTTTCAAATTTTATCTCATTTTATCCTCACAACCCTGGGAAGTAAAAGATATTATAATTCCCCTTTTAATTATAAGGAAAACTGAGATAGACAGAGGTTAAATGAATTTTATCATAAACTTAGTAAGTGTTTGAGGATAAATTTGAACTCAAGTCTACCTGACTTCAGATCCAGTTGTCTAATCACTGTGTTACCTAGTGTTGCCCAAGGTAATGCTTTGTTTTCAAAATAATCTGGTTTCTAGATTCGATTATATAACTGATGGAAAAATTGTCTAAAGATTTATAGATAGCTATTGCTGCCAATCATATTTGTCAATATGCAGTGGCAGTTTATTGTTTGCTGTGCATTGTCCCTTGTTAAACAACAACAGTAACAACAACAAAAGGACAAAACAAAACAAAACAAACAAACCAAAAAACTATGCGTCCTGTTTTCACCAAACTTATGTAAGTTTTAGTTATAAAACAGGTTGGATGTAATGGAATTTTACAAAAGGTATAAGGGGAAGGCAAAAATCTACACATTATATCAAAGAATGTATAGTGGAAGGGAGAGATCTGCATCAGATAATATGAAAAGCTACAGTCAACACTAGGAATAAAGCAGGAATTTTCAGACTCACCATTAACCCCAATGCTTTACCTAGCTACTTGACATGACATAGTCATCTTAAGTAAATGGAGGTAATAAATATGAGCCAGAAATTCTCTTATTACTAACCAGTTAATCATCTAGTCTAAATTTTGACATCTTAGCAAAATTCTGCAAGCTTTAGGTACTGATGTGACTAGATGTCTTAAGGAAACAGCAGTCATAATACCAATGCAGAAAAATTCTCTTAACACACAATTTATTCTCTGTTAATATGGGTGAATAATTTAATATCCTAGTTTTAGTTTCCACATCCATGAGATCAGAATACTACTTACAAAACATATCTTATGAGGTTGTTGAAAGGAAAGTCATCTGTGTACTATGAAGTACTAAATGAGCTACTATCATTAATTAAAAAAAAAATTGTGGGTTTCTGAAAGAGAGAACAAATGTCAGGAAAGCCTTCCTGTGAATGGTTTCAAAGATAATAGTATCATTAAAAGAGCACTTGACTAAGATCTTTACTTCATCTGTCAAATTTAGAGATTCTTTGAGGGACCCTTCTACCCTCAAACATAATATAGTCAGGAAACAGGAAATTAGAAAGCTGGTCTCGAAGACAGTAAGATCTGGTTTCAAGTCTCATCTCAGATGCCTACTGGCTGTATGATCCTGGAAAGTCATGCAATCTCTCAGAGGTCCAGATAGCTCTATAATGCCACAAGTCATATAGAAGTGGTCCATTTGCATTGGTAGAAGTTTCCTCATCTGTGAATTCCCTATACTGATGAAATCACCAGTTTATTTTTCCATACTTATTCACAAAGGTCCTCAACAAAAAGTGGTAATTGATAGTAATTTTGATAAGTATAAAATTCTACACTTAAGGCAGCATTTTAAAAATTCATTTTCTGAAAATTTAACAATAAAATCCTGTTTTGAGTCCTATCTGGATGTTACTATGCTTGAACAGTATATGTTTGAATAACATGGTCACTCCAAAGAACCTTGAAAACATAATGTCTAAGATTATGCCTGGTTCACTAAATATTAAATCTGACCTTGCCAAGTAATTTTGATGTCTTGAAGATAACTGTGTCCACAAAACAGATGTGCTTTTAAGTTTCCTTTTGTAACCACAGTCTACATGTCACGAGTCAAATTAAGGCATACAATGTGTCAGGAGAAGCACGTCTTTAAATAGATTACCCTGGTTTCTCCAGACTAATAAAAGCAAGAAGTAGTATGGAGAGGGCAAAAGGCTCTCATTTGGTTTGGAATACATTTTGTAACATTTATTTTGAAGGACTACAAGGAGGGACAAGTAGAACCCCCTTCATCATCATGTTTTCCTAAACCAAACTTCCCCTGGTCAAGTATCCTTCTGATGCCTCAGCACTGTGTGAAGGTAGCCCTAGACTCTTAAGATTATGAAAGTAAAATAGTGGTTCTATCAGGTCCTACCAAGGCTTTGATCATGGGCCTAATGACAGATTCATGTCTGTCAACTGGGAAAAATAGTCTGCCTAAGTTCAGAATTGCTCATTGGGTTAGAGTAGGTGGTGGCTGAGATTTCCTCCAGATATCAAATTCTGTGATTACATGATTGGTAGATGATCCATTTGATCATGGATTTCCCAGCTGCAAAGCTTTCTGAGACAACTTCCTAATACAAAGAGGAGTTGTGATCAGGGTTAGAATAAGCACAATCCTTAATGGAAGTTTTGACCATTAGATTATGGAAATAATATTAAACCAATTATATGGTAATAACAACTGGTATTTGCATAATTCTGTCTCATTTGAATATCATGAGAACCTTGTGTGTTATATATAAAAGATACTTTGACTCCCATTTTACAGATGAGGACTTTGTTTTGGTGAATCCCCTATGATGACCTTATAGAAGGACAAGGATGTTAAAAACAGGCATGGTTTGGGTGTGACCTGCTTTATTGGAAGCAATATCCAAACTGATGAGATCACAGATCCGTTGGGGGATTTGAGTTTACAAGTGAGGAGATTGAGACTTTAGGACTCTTGCAACGTTGTAGAACTAGCATTTGTTGGAGATGGGATTTGAACAAGGTTTTCCTGACTCCAAGTCCAGGAATCAATAATATGACACACCCCTTACTTCCTTGAATATTTACTAAGACACTTGTAACTTAGAGCTTTAAGGGACTCTAGAAAGCATATAGTCCTCATTTCCACAATTTACAGTTGAAGAAACTGAGGCCCAGAAAAGTTAAGTAGCTGAGCTTGAAACAGAACCTGCTTTCTCTGACTCCAAAGCCATTGTCCTTCCAAATATCTGTAAAGAGGTAGTCCAGCAGAGTGTTCAATTATAAAAGGAAACCAACCTTGGATTAAAATCCTGCCCCCACCCTCAACTCCCAATTCCACTGCATTCCCACATAGACATAATAATTTATATAAAATGTACCCATGGGTAAATGGTACACTGGGAGTTTATTGCATTTGAATGTAACATAATGCATATTCTAACTATTTCTCTATTTTAGCTGATCAGTGATAGGACAAAAAGCACAATTTTGAATTTCCTTTCCTTGCTCTTTGACTTTACAATCTTGTTGCTTCCATTCCTTATGTGCAAAGCTGAAACATTTTACTATTTGATATGGAAGTTTTGTAAATTGTTTAATTAGGTATCTACAGGCAAAGTATTGGGGTGCTTCTTTCATTTCTTATTGCATTTCTCCAACGGCACAAACTTTATCAATTCTTTGTTATTTCAGTCCTGAAAGACATCCTTTGTTATTCTGATAGGATTGTAGAAATAGCACCTATTGGAAATGATCCTCTTTACTGTCAAAAAATCACAGTCATGGAAGTATTTATTTGCCAGGGGCATGGCACTGCAGCAGAACAGCCATGGTTGCATATTGAGAACCTGTGATTATATCTCTAAATTTCCATAATATCAACCTTCCCTTGAACAGTTTCAGAGTTTGAGTTTTATGCTATTCGTTAGGAGAAAGAATATTTATCAATCTGCATTTTAAGGAAAGATTTGGTCCTCATACTCATGAAATGTTTAATCAATCATACAGGTAATAGAGAATTTACTGAGTACCTCTTACTAGTCATTGCTTCAGTCAAATCAGTTTCTGTTGTAATTATGAAGCCTGGAGACTGAAGGTATCTTGTAACCTGGTTAGAAGGGTTCTCTTAGAAGAAAATAATCTATTTCCTTTACTGGCTTCTGGAAATTTAAGATAAAGAACAACAAATAGAAAAAAAAAAACAAGAACAACAAGTACAAAATTATTAATATGTTCTTAGTCTTATTTTGGAGTATAACATCATTGAGGAATATGATGACAAATCATATAGCCCAGAAGCTAAGTCCTATAGAGACAGGTTAGTGGAAACTACAATTCTCTGAGGAGTCTGATGGAGAAAGAGGAAATTTAAGCTTAGTTTTTAGTTAATTTCAATTCAACAAAATTTCCTTAAGCTTCTCTCAAGTGCAAGACATTATGATTTGAGGTGTGGAAAATAATAAGATGAATTACAAAGGGTGTCTGCCCTCTCTCTATTGAAAGAGATAAGATTTTTTTAAATATTACAATGCATGATAAAACATGATAAGTAAAGAAGAGAGGTAGAAAATGAAAGGAGGGATCACAGGATGTCAGAGTAAGAAGGGACCCTAGAAGCCATCTAGTCAAAAAACTAATTTTACAGATGAGAAAACTAAGGTCCAGAGAGGGCTAAGTCCTTTCACAAGGTCACAGTACTCAAAGCCAGGTATCCTGACTCAAAGTTTACTATTCTTATCATGATACTGTAGCTACTTTTCTAATTCAGAGGGAGGAGGAAAACTTGAGGGAATGTTTCTTCAGAGTGTTATTATTAGAGTTGGGGAGATGTTGGAGGAAGGGGTAAAGAATATGTTCTATTATTGCAGTATGAGATGAAGAAGTGCTGGAAAGCAGGAGATGGGAGGTAGCTTTCAGAAAATGGAAAACTGAAAAGAGAACCAAGGCGTGAACCTTGAGTAAGCATACTTGTGTTAGGGAATATTGGACTTGTAGTCAGGAAGATGTGAATTCAAAGCCTGCTTCAAACAATTACTACCTGTGTAACCCTGGGCAAGTCACTTTAACTCTATCTCAGTTTCCCCATCTATAAAATGAAAATAATAATTGCACCTTCCTTCCTTAAAAGATTTTGTGAGGATCAAATGATATTACATGTAAAGGTTTTTACAAATCATAATGGTTTCTTCCTTCTTTCCTTTGTTTGTTTGTTTCCTTCTTCTTCTTCTTCTTCCTTCTCCTCATCTTTCTTCTTCCCTTCCTTCTTCTCTCATCCCACTCCAAGTAATAAAATCATACAATGCCTACCTGATTCATTAATCAAAAATGTGAACTAGACACCAATAATTTCTTAATCAACTTGAGAGAATTAAAATGATTTGTAATTGAATAAAGGCACAAACACACACACACACACACACACACATGCAAATCTTGTGACTGGCTGAAAGAATAAGACATACCTATTAAGTGGTATTGCCCAGCCTAGAAACAAGGTGTTTTGAAACTATAGTATTTGACTACATAACAGTTTCTTTTCTATATGATAATTAATTAAAATTTTGATGTATATAAGATATTCCTGTCTGAATTTATACAGAAGGGTAGTTAGTTCAGGGAGGAATCGAATTTACGGCAGTACAAACTTTTGAGATGGAGATGAAGAAATGTTATATGAATGTTATAAGGGTACAGCAGTTGTAGAGCACAGCAGAGAATTACACTTAAAGGAGATTTCATGAGAATTCTATGAAAGAAAAAAGGGACTTCCAGTAACCAAGAGCTGTCATTTTGCCACATGGATCTTTTATATGTGTACCTTCTTACTTTTGTGCTTTTAAGTTTAGACCCACTTTTGATTGATTTTGCTGTGAAAGGGATTTAATTTTTTAATTGTTCTTCTTACTAGTTCTTCTCAGTAAACTCTTTTCCTAAAATCCAGTTAAGCCTAAGTGGGGAAGAACAGAGGAATAATCACTTTTTAAAAAAAAATTCATTTGATTCTCACAAATACCCTTCAGGGTAGGTGCTAATATTATCTCCACTTTACAGCCAAGAAAATTGAGGTAAATGAAGTTCAGGTAGCTTGTCTAGGGTTACACAGCTAGTAAGTTTCTGACACTGGGGTTGAACTCAGCTATTCATGACTCTAGGCCCAGAGCTCTATCCACAGTTCCACTAGCTGCCTCTAAGTGATCCATCGTTCATAAGAAGCATCTTGATTAGTGCTTATGAATGACTGTTGGATTATTAATTACTTTATGGAATTATTAAATGGGGCAGGCACTCCTGGTTTTTTAGGTACTTACCTGAAAGGCCAGACAGCAGTGGAAGAATAATACTTAATCACACTTTAATTAGGTAGAGAGGGTACAGTGACAGAAGTACACAGATAAATGGTACAAAGTGAAGGGGTACAGCAGCAGATGTGGTCAAGACTGGGATGGTTTAGTGGAGGAAGGCAAGCAGGGTGGGGATGAGAATGAGGAAGGGGAGAAGCACACATAACCATGGATTAGCATTGGCAGCACTCAGTGGCATGAACCAAGAATACTCAGGGAAGGGACAGGATTTTGAGTCTCATTTTTATAGAATTTCAGTGGGGTCAGACTAACTCTTATCTGTGCCACCTTGGGGCTGGTTCATTAACATATCTGCAGCATCTCAGAGTTATCAATAACATTTAGTGTTCTTCTGTACTTACTGGGAATGTCTGCATCTTATCTGAGGTTTACAGGTTGTAGGACTAAAAACGTTCTGACTTTAAGGCCTAGCTGTTTTCTTTTGATTTAGCATATAGTTGCAGAATGTTAATTTGGTTAATATATGATATAGTTTGCAAATTACGCTCTTTTGATCTATGGGACAGTCTAGTGACTTTTAGGTTCCTCTTCCTTACTTCCTGATATTACTTTGTACTGGATACTTGTAAACTTAAAATACTTTAAAGGGGGGGGAACTGTTTGGGGGGACCCAGAGCAAGATACAATTTCAACATAACTATATTTAAGACCCAGCCCCTCATGTTTATTTCTCCTTTTTTAAAATTAATTAATTTATTTTTAGTTTTCAAGAATCATTATGTTTATTTCTCAAACACTGAAAGTAGCAATCAGCCACCATTAGGGACAATCTACTCATATGAATGAAACTTGGGAGAATAATAGCCTTGGGAGTGTGGGGGGAATCACTACTGTGGGAATTCAGTTTTTAATATATATTTGGCTTGTATCTGTGATTTCATAAATTTGGAAAATCTTATTTTGGAAACACTCCACTGAATGAAAACCGGCAACTTTTCTCTAAATTATGGTTGAAGAGAGTTGCTTAAACATTGAGAGGTTAAGTTACTTCTCCATGTTCACATAATCAGAATGTGTTAGAAGGATGATTTTAACCCAATTTCCCTGACTCCAAACCTTTCTCTCTAACCACTAAGCCATTCATTTCATTTGCACAAATACTTATTGTTTGCTTTTTAGAAGGCAATGCATTAGCTACATGGATTTCCTAAATAAATAAATAAAATAAAACAAAATAAAATGAATAGTCCCTGCCCTCAAAGAACTTGTATTTTACTGAAGGTTGGTTGCAGCGTAGACAATAAGTGAGAAATACAGAAATCAAATAAGAGCAGAGTAAATACAATTTAAAACAAATAATTTTCAAGAGAGAAAGAATGCCAACAACTGGGTAGGGATCGAAAAAGGACTCATACAAGAGATTGATCTAAATTGTGCTGTGATAGAAGATAAAGATTTTAAGATGCAGAGGAGTACAGAGTGTTACATTGAAGAGAATACTGAAGTCAGAAGGTCATGATTCAAATCCACCATTGATGTTTACTACCTTAGTGAACTTTGCAAGTGACTTAACACACATAGGCCTCGATTTCCACATAAATTGTAGTTTAGCTGTTTTCAGTTGTGTCTGACTCTTTATGATCCCTGTTCGGGTTTTCTTGACAAAAATATTGGAGGGATTTGTCATTTCCTTTTCCAACTCATTTTTTACAGATGAGGAAACTGAAGTAAAGAGAGTTCAGTGACTTGCCCAGGGTCATACAGTTAGTAAGTGTCCCAAGCTGCATTTCAACTCGTTTCCTTAATCCAGGGATGACCTTTTATCTACCCTGCCACCTAGTGGTACATAATTAAATTGAGGCAATGGAACCTAGGGGACTTGTAAGGTCCCTTTCATTTCAAGAACTCCAATCTTATGAGTATATGGCAGATATAAGGGTCCATTTATTCGAAAGTAAGGAAACAAAAGATGGAAAGTTGTGAGGAGATGAACTTTATATGTCAAGGGAGGAAATTGGGGTCAACAATATCAAAAGATGGAAAAAAGTCAAGTAAAGTTTTTGTTTGACTTGATTTTTTTGAGCAATTTAGATAAGGAAGATGTTTACAACTTCCTAGCACTATTGAAATTTGGATTTTAATGTAGAATGGAACTGACTGCTGATGGATATTGTAATCTCTCTGGTGCCATAATAAAGCATAATGCATTTTAGAATAAAATTTTTTAAAGCATCAAATGTAAATGAACTATTGAACTGAATTGAGTGACACTGAATCCCTTTTTTTAAAGAAAAAAATATTTAGACCAAAGCTTTAATTTTTTTTTTTGGTATCAGGTTATAAAGTATTGCAAAGCCAAACATTTTAACCATATAACATGTTATTTATACGGGAGACTTTACACAGTTTCCTAAACCAATATTTTTAATGACCATTCTATCATTATCCAAGTCATTTGACAACTGCAATTCAAAATAAAATAATGTTCTCTGGAGATTAAGTCGAGTTAACTTCGTGAATAATAGTGTATACAATGAAAACAATAACAGAGAGAACAATTAAGAAGATAAACCATGTAAATCTGACAGACATGAATGTTCATTCCCCATGTTGTCACATTGATGATCTGACTAAATAAAAACCAGGAAGGAGCTGTGGTTTAAGTGATAATTGAAAATGGTTTACAGAAGTATCAAAGTAAATAATGTCTAGTTATTTTTAATAGTGTTTAATAAGACAAAGCTGTTCAACTCTACCGACTGCCACATCTAGGATTCTTATGAAAAACACTGGAGAAATGAACATTGAATGTCAGCATATTATTAGGAATTATTTCTATTACGTTAA
Organism: Vombatus ursinus; assembly: GCF_900497805.2. Taxonomy (NCBI): domain Eukaryota; kingdom Metazoa; phylum Chordata; class Mammalia; order Diprotodontia; family Vombatidae; genus Vombatus; species Vombatus ursinus. The sequence goes on along the minus strand of NW_020954569.1, from coordinate 30,262,171 downwards.
GGAGATTGGCATCTGAACACAAACTGCACCCAAAATGCATGAAATAACAAAGTAAAACTAATGACATCAGAAGAATTGAGTTTATATCCTTAACAGATTTGAAAAATGGCAGAGGAAGTCCAATTATGATTCTATCTTTTTGATGAAATCATTGAATCTTAGAGTTGAAAAGGACCTTAGAGGTCATGTCACCCAATTCAAACCTGGGCATGAATCTCCTTGAAACATCATTGACAGTTTGTCATCCAGACTCCATTTAAAGACTTATTCTAATGGAAAACTTACTTTTTACCCGGACAGCCCATTCTACTTTTGAGGAGCTCTAATTATCGGGAAATATTTCATAACATATTAGAAATGGGAAGGAAATTAAAAATACATATACCCAGATCAGATTTCTGAAAGGCCATGAAACTTTTCAACCTTAAAGCACTATAGCAATGTGTTATTACTATCATCATCACCCTCATCATTGGTTTTATAGACATATGCATTTATATTACATATATGCACATACATATGAAAATGATTACAATGTTAGAGTTTTCATATTTAATCCCAGGTATTGCATGATGTATTTATGCCCTTATATATTTATTAACCTTAAAAACATTTTGAAGAAGTCATTCTGCCACATGCTACAGCTTTTTAGATTTTAGTTTAGTTCATTTTTTTTTAGCAGACTGATAATTTTTTCAACATAATGAGATCCTGAAAAGACAATCTCATCCACTGATATATGTTTATGCTTGCCCCACAACTTAAAATCTTAGAGATTTCCTTGGGTAATGAGAAGCTAAGTGGGTCAGCAAAAGGACTTGAACCCTGGTCTTCTTAATGCTCAACCCAGTTTACCATCTGCAACACTACACTGCATCTATCTGGTCAAGATAGACATGGAGATGATTGAACCACTCATTCTCTCCCCCACCACTAATGTGACTGTTATATGGTTATTGTCCCAATATATACATTTTGGGACTTTATGCTTCCTAAGTTCACTACTTTCTTTAAATCACTTTCACTTCCTTCGTCTTGATACTCACCTAACATTTCTCCCCACTTCTCCATTAGATAATGATACAACACATATCCAAAACTGCTGTATCCCCTAACCTCCCTGATGAATAACTAATATTTTGCCTCTTTTGTTTGAGTATTACAAGAAGGTGAATATTAGTAAGAAAGGTTACTTAATCCTTGTCCTGTTCACTGTTGGACAGGAAACTGAAGACCTTGGGATCCCATTCTTCCTTATTCCTATCAGCTGTCTTAAGGAAAGTTGGAATTAAAAAGAGAACTACTTCAGCTATTAAAATTGAACCATCTAGACAGCAATCTGTTCTCTTGCTGATTCACATTTTTGGCATTGTTGATTTTTGGAGAAATCTGGTTTAGCAGCAATTATGCAGTTTGTTTGCAAATGACTATGTTATATAGACATAGTCTCATTTTATCCTACTGCCTGTGGACATCAAATGTATGCAGCATCCCTTCTGGGGCTACTTTCCCAACTCCCCTTGATACTGGCAACATGCATCCTCAGAGGATAGCTACTTCTCTTCTCCAGCTTCCAGAAGTAAACCGCAAAGACATTTTAGTACTATTTCTCCCACATATTTCCACTGGTGCATTCCTTACAGGCAGCCAGAGGATTTTAGAAAAGGTATTTATTAATGTAGTATATGTGGAAGAACAGTTGGTACATTTGTCCTTCCAAATCCAGGGCACACTCTTATAAGTACAAATAGATCCATAGGGAGAGTTATACACCATAGAATATAAAGGTGATGAGACATACTTATAGGACACAGGTAGTAAAGGGGTAACATACAGCTCCTGGTTACCAAGAGTCTATTTCTCTTTCTGGATTTCCATGAATCCATTAGGTTTAACTCTCTTCCTTTGAGAGATTGCACAGTAAAGCAATGGAGAGAGTGTTGGATCTGGAGTCAGGAACACCTGAGTAAAAATCTCGCTTCAAACACAGACCAGATTTTACTAGCTCTGTGAACCTGGGCAAGTCACTTAAACCTATGTTTGTCTTGGTATCCTCAACTATAAAATGGGGTTTATGACAAAAGCTACCTTATAGTGTTATGGTGAGGATAATGTATGTAAAGCGCTTAGCACAGTGCCTGACAATTAGTAGGTGGTATATAAATGCTTATTTCCTTTCCTCTGTCTAATCTCTGGGGGTCAGTGCCCTTCAACAATCCTGAAGATTCTTAGCATTGTTGTGCTCCAGGATTGATGAAATGGTAAATGGTGTGTGTGTGTGTGTGTGTGTGTGTGTGTGTGTGTTTGTGTGTATGAGAGAGAGACAGAGAGACAGAGAGACACACAGAGAGAGACATGCATACAGAGACACAGAGAGAGATAGAGACAGATACAGAGACACAGAGAGAGAGACACAGAGAAAGAGAGAGACAGACAGAGAGAGAGAGAGACAGACAGATACACAGAGTCAGAGAAAGCCAGAGGGAGAGACAGAGACAGAGAGAGACAGAGAGAGACAGATAAAGAGAGACAGAGACGGACAAAGAGAGACAGACAGAGACACACAGACAGAAACAGAGAAAGAGAGAGAGACAGATAGAGAGAGAGATAGAGAGACAGAGACAGAGATAGAGAAACAAAGAGAGAGACAGAGAAATAGGGAGACAGAGACAGAGAGAAAGAGAGAGGAAGACAAAGACAGAGACAAAGAGACGGACAGAGAAAGAGAGAGAGAGAGACATACAGACAGACGGAGAGAAAGAAAGAGAGACAGAGACAGAGAGAGACAGAGAGAGATAGAGAAAGATTAACTCCTCCTGGGATTATCACCCTCCTTTCCAGCTTCCTTTTGGATCAGGTTCAAGGGACTACCTCCTCAAGGAACTCTTTAGCTGGAAGGTCTCAAAGCCTGACTACTTCACTGTTGTATTGTGAGCTTCTGAATTATCTTTGCTGTTATACATAGGCCCTGAGGTAGTCTGAATTTCTCAGTCAATCACAAAATATTTCCTGTGTGGCCTTGCTTTCATCCAATAATCCAAGTACTTTACTCGTTTCAAAATGATTAAGACCTTATTGCACCTGGCTTAAACCTTTGATTGCTTGTAGAAGTTAGGTGTGTAAAATAAATGAGGCAAGGGTACAATTCCACATCTTTACATATAAAATAAGTATAATATGATCAGTAATTTGCTGTTTTTATGTGGGGGTGTTTTGGGAGACTCTGTGAACATAGACCTACTGTAGGCACTATATGACTTTACAAAAATCACTTAATTTCTCAGGATCTTAGTTTCTTCATCTATGACACCAAGAATTTTGGCTAAATGAGATTTCTAGGCCTTGCTTTCTAGTGTTAACATACTTTCATGCCACAATTCTGGCTCTTGGATCTTTTCCTGTTACATTGTATCTTTAGGCCACAACTTGTCCAATCAGTAGTTAGCAAAATCTAATGGAAACCTAATCACTATACCACCAGTAGCCACAATTTCTGAGCTTTTACAAGTTGTCTTCCTAGATCAATGAAGGAAATAGGCAGGGTTTTGTTGTTTGTCTTGCGAATTTTTTTCCCTTTCTGTCTCTGTCTCTCTTACTGTCTTTTTGTTACTCTCTTTCTCTTTTTCCTCTCTGTCTCTGTCTCATGTATGTGTGCATGTGCACACATGCACACACACACATACTCATACACACAGAATGTTCATCAGTTATAATCAGCCATTCTACACCTCTTACTCATTGATTTGTAGTCAATGGAATTAGCTTGACTATAGGGAAGTTTGATAAAATCATCTCCACATGTAATAAATTCATAATCATGGATTAAAATGAAAAATCAGCCCACTAATAAAAAAAAAGCTTTATTTAAATTCATACCCATGAAGAATGATGAAATTACCCTCAATGCCTTGTTTTTTTTGCAATAGAAAAGTCAGACACACAGACACCTTTACCTTTACTTTACAAAGTCTTGAAATGTTTTGAATGCAAACTACTGGTTTCACTAACATTTGTGAAATGTTACTTTGTTTTACGATCTGCTTAAGTATCTATTATTGGATGAAGATGTGAACATTTATTTTAATTGGGCAGAAATACATTCAACTGTGAGATGAAGGAAGAAAAAAAAAAACAACCCTGCTGAAGCACAAAGACATGAAATTGCTTTTGAAACTTTGGAAACTCCACTTCATAACACTTGTTTTTCTTGTATATGATTTATGATAAATCCCAGAATTTACTTTTAAGGCTTTCTTGCTGATCTCTGCTGACTTCTAAATTCAAGGACTTTTTTTGGGGGGGGTATCACATTACTACCCTCAACCTTACTCCCCCAAAAAATTAAAAAAAAAACTAAGAGAAAGTAAAGGAAAGGAAAAAAAGAAAACTCCTTGTAACAAATAAGCATTGTCAAGTGAAAACAAATCTGTAGCGACGTCAAAAAATGTTTTTCTCTTTCAATTTGAGCTCTCATCTCTCAGGAATAACATTTTCATCATCAGTCATTTGGAAATATCTTTCAAAATTGTTTTTCTTTATAATATTCTTGGCTTTAAAGTTATGTATGTATGTATGTATGTATACATATATAATATATATTTGTGTGTGTATATGTTTTCCCCCGAGTATGTTCACCTTTTCTCAGTCTGATCCGTTCTCCATTCAGAAACTAAAGTGTTTTTCCTAAAGCACTGGTCTGCCCTTATAACAGCCTTTCACTCAATAAATTCCGGTAGCTCCCTATTGCCTATAGGATCAAATAAAGATTTTTTTTTTATATTCAAAGTCTACCATAACCTAGTGACCTAGGCCGTCCCTCTCCCCACTTCCCACTTACAGTTTTCTTGTAACTTACTCTCTGCCACCTGTGATCTCGTTACTCTGACTACCATGCTGTTTCTTGTACAAGATTCTCTTGTTTTTATCCTCGAATATTTTCTCTTACTTTCCCCATACCTGGTATGCTGTCTCCCTCCTCATCTTTGCCTATTGGCTGTCCTGTCTTCTTTCAAGTCCCAGCTAAAATCCAATCTTCCACAGAAGGTCTTTCCCACCTCCTCTTAATTCTAGTTCCTTCTTTCTTTTAATTATTTTTGATTTATGTTCTAGATATCTTATTTTTACATCCTTATCTGCCTTTTCTGGAATGGAATAAGTCACTTACTAAAATTTCTCATTGGATTTCTTGATCATTGTTCCTTCTGATGTAACTTTTAGATTTTTGCTGGAATATATGTAGGGCAACAGGGCAACCTTCTTTTTAAGTAATCAATAATGAGCAAAATCCTCAACTAGTTGTTCATCTATTATCCAGCACTAAATTCTATTCTGATGCCTTTTTGTGATTTGGAGGTAACCTGTGCTGAGGTAGGGCTAAAACTGAGTGGGTGTCTTTACTAACTCTAGGACAAATATGGTGAGCCCTGGAAATAGAGGGCCAAGGACGTATAAACCCTGATGCTGAAAGAAGGGTTGGAAAAACAGGGCAGTTTCTAGTTTTGATGCAAATCGGTGTTGGGATTGAGATTCAATGGCCTCTGAACATCCAGTTTGGGTGAGACAGGGAGACTGAGTCTTAATAAACACACAAACAAGTAAACAAGTAAATAAATAGTGAGATAGTAACTTGTCCCAGGATTATTTATATCTGACCCATACTGAAAAAAGATGAGATGGAGTTACTATTATTAATGATGATTCTGATGATAATGATAACTGACAATTATGTATACTTTAATATTTATAAAACATTTTGTATATCTTTTTAACTAATTTATTTATTTTTAGCTTTCAACATTCACTTCCATAAGATTTTGAGTTCCAAATTTTCTCTACATCTCATCCTTCCACCCATCCCAAGATGGCATGCATTCTCAATACCCTTTCCCCTAATCTGTCCTCCCTTCTGTCTCTCCCTCCCCTTCTCTTATCCCCTTCCCCTTCAACTTTCCTGTAACGCAGGATAGATTTCTATACCCCATTTCCTCTATATCTTGTTTCTCAGTTGAATGTGAAAACACATTTTTAACATTTGTTTTCAAAACTTTGGGTTCCAAATTTTCTCCCTTCCTCCCTCCCCACCTACCCTCATTAAGAAGGCAAGCAACTTGATATAGGTTATACATGTGTAGTCATGCAAAACACTTCCATAGTAGTCATGTTGTGAAAAACTAAGTATATTTCCTTTAATCCTATCCCACCCCCCCATTTATTCTATTCTCTCTTTTGACTCTGTTCCTCCTTGTGAGTGTTTGCTTCTGATTACCCCCTCCCCCAGTCTGCCCCCTTCTCTATCAACCCCCTGCTCTCTTGTCCCCTTCCCCCCATTTTCCTGTAGGGTAAGATAGATTTCCATACCCAATTGAGTGTGCATGTTATTCCCTCCTTTTTAATTAATTTCTTTTGATTTATGAACAATTACTTCCATATGTTTTTGAGTTTAAAATTTTTCTCCCTTTTCCTCCCCACCACCCTCCCCAAGTTGGCACAGAATCTAACAAAGGCTATATATATGTATACATTCCTATTGAATATATTTTCACATTAGTGATATTGTAAGTAAGAATTACAACTAATAGGAGGAACCACGAGAAAGAGGAAACAAAACTTAAGAGAAGAAAAAAAAGAGCAAATAGTATGCTTCCATCTGCATTCAAACTCCATAGTTTTTTCTTTGGATGCGGATAGCATTTTATATCACAGGGCCTTTGGAGATGTCTATGATCCTTGTATTGCTGCGAAGGGTTAAGTTTATCAATATTAGTCATTGCACAATATGGCTGTTATTGTGTACAATGTTCTGTTGGTTCTCCTCACTTCACTCAGAATCAGACCATACAAGTCTTTCCAGGTTTTCTGAAGTCAGCCTGCTCATCACTTCTTATAGCACAATAGATATGTAATAGAATGTAATGGCATTACATTCATATACCACAACTTGTTCAGTCATTCCCCAATTGATTGGCATCCTCTCAATTTCCAATTTTTTGCCACCTCAAAAAGAGCTGCTATAAATATTTTTGTACATGTGGGTCCTTTGCCCATTTGTAAGATCTCTTTGGGAAATAGCTCTAGAATTGCTATTACTGGTTCAAAGGGTATGCACATTTTTATAGCCCTTTGGACATAGTTCCAAATTGTTCTCCAACATGGTTGGATCATTTAACAACTCCACCAACAATGCACTGGTGTTTCAATTTTCCCACATCTTCTCCGATATTTATCATTTTCCTGTTTTGTCATGTTGGCCAAACTGATAGGTGTGATGCGGTACCCAAGAGTTGTTTTGACTTGCATTTCTCTAATCAATAGTGATTTAGAGTATTTTTTCATATGACTATAGATGACTTTAATTTCTTTATCTGAGAACTGCCTGTTCATATCCTTTGACCATTTTGCATTTGGGGAATGACTTGTATTCCTATAAATTTCACTTAATTCTCTATATATTTTAGAAATGAGACACTTATCAGACACTGGTTGTAAAATTTTTTTCCCAATTTTCTACCTTTCTTCTAATCTTATTTGCATTGGCTTTGTTTGTGCAAACCTTTTCAATTTAATGTAATCAAAGTTATCTGTTTTGCTTTTCATAATGTTCTCTTTCTCCTGTTTAGTTATGAATTCTTCTATTCTGCATAGATCTGATAGTTAAACTATTCCTTGCTCTCTCAGTTTGCTTACAGTATCAGCCTTTATATCTAAATCATGAATCCATTTTGACTTTATTTTGGTATATAGTGTGAGATATTGATCAATGCCTAGTTTCTACCATACTCTTTTCCAGTTTTTCCAGCAGTGTTTTTCAAAAAGTGTGTTCTTATCCCAGAAGTTGGGGTCTTTGGGTTTATCAAATAATAGATTACTATAGTCATTGACTACTGTGTCTTGCATATTTAACCTATTCCACTGATTCACTGCTCTATTTCTTAGCCAGTACCAAGCTGTTTTGATGATTGCTGCTTTATAATACAATTTAAGATCTGGAATGGCTAGGCCACCTTCCCCTGCATTTGTTTTTATTAGTTCCTTTGACATTCTGGACCTTTTGTTCTTCCAAATGAATCTGATCATTATTTTTTCTAAATCTGTAAAATAATTTTTGGTACTTTGATTGGTGTGGCACTGAATAAGTAAATTAGTTTAGGTAGAATTGTCATTTTTATTATATTAGCTCGGCCTACCCATGAGCAACTGATGTTTTTCCAATTATTTAGATCTGACTTAATTTGTATGAAAAGTGTTTTGTAATTCAATTCATATAGTTCCTGTATTTGTTTTGGGAGTTAGACTTCTAAATATTTTATAATGTCTACAATGAGTTTAAATTTAATTTCTCTTTTATCTCTTGCTGTTGGACTTTTTTGGTAATATATGGAAATGCCCATGATTTATGTGGGTTTATTTTATAGCCTGCAACTTTGCTAAAGTTGTTTATTATTTCAAGTAGTTTTTTTACTTGATTCTCTAGGATTCTCTAAGTATATCAACATGTCATCTGCAAAGAGTGATAGCTTTGTTTCTTCTTTGCCTGTTCTAATACCTTCAATTTCTTTTTCTTCATTTAGTGCCAAAACTAATGTTTCCAGTATGATATTGAACAACAGTAGTGATAATGAGGATATCCTTGTTTCACCCCCAATCTTATTGGAAATGCTTCTAGCTTGTCCCGGTTACATATGATGCTTGCTGAAGGTTTTAGGTAGATGCTATTTATTATTTTAAGGAAGACTCCATTTATTACTGTGCTCTTTAGTGTTTTTAATAGGAATAGGTGTTGTATTTTGTCAAAAGCTTTTTCTGCATCTATTGAGATAATCATGTGGTTTCTGTTAGTTTTGGTGTTGATATGATCAATTATGCTGATAGTTTTCCTAACCAGTCCTGCATTCCTGGTATAAATCCTACCTGGTTATAGGGTATGGTTCTTCTGATATGTTGCTGTAATCTATTTGCTAATATTTTGTTTAAAATTTTTGCATTTATATTCATTGAAGAAATTGGTCTATAATTTTCTTTCTCTGTTTTGACTCTTCCTTGTTTAGGTATCAGCACCATATATATATATATATATATGTGAGGTATTGTCTGATGTTGGCTACTGCCACGTGAGAGTTGTGGCAAGATGGGGTAGGAACAAGATATTAGGAAGTAACCAGAGCTCACGCTCCCGAGGCAGGGGGCTGTGCCATGTGGAGTTGTGGTGAACTGGGATAGGAACTGGATACGGGAAAGTAACCGGACCATGTGCTCCTGAGGCAGGGGACTGTGCCACGTGGGAGTGGGACGGCAGAGAACGAGTTCCCTTTGTCTAGTCCTCTCCCTAGGTGCAGCTCTAACCCCAGACGTCTCCTTCCTGTATCCAGGCCTAGCCTCCTGCATCACGTACTCTCCCTTTGTATAGGCACTAACCCCAGACATCTCCTTCAAGTATCTGATCCTACAAGGAGTCACTAGTGGGTGGGCTGAGGAGGAGGGACGAAGAAGGTACTTAAGGGACAGTAGGGATCAGAGCTCGCGGTCTCTTGCTCTTGCTTTCCTGCTTGGCCTTGCTGTGATGGCCTCTGAATAAAGCTTGAGTGTTTTCACCTCCTGATCGGCTCGTCTCTGTGTTTATCCGGGTGGACACCGAAGACTGGTAAGTAGTATGACCCTGGCAGCCTTCTCCTTATAGGAGGAGAGTGCAAGGCGCAACCAGCACATATATATATCACAAAAAATAATTTGGTAAGACTCCTTCTTACCTATTTTCCCGAATAGTCTATATAGTATTGGAATTTATTGTTCTTTAAATGTTTGATGGAATTCACATGTAAATCCCTCCTCCCTTCCATTAGCTCTTTCCCTTTTCTTCCCCTTTACCCTTACTGCTTCTTCCCGATCTTCTATCCCCTTTCCCTTTTCTTTCCCCCTCTCCTCCTACTGCCTGTAGTGAAAATTAGATTTCTATACCTAACTGATTATGTTATTCCCTTTTTGAGCCAAATCTGATGAGAGTAAGGTTCAAACAATGCTCATCTCTCTCCTTTCTTTCCCTCTGCTGTAATAGGTTTTTGTTTCTTTTCCTGTAATGTACCCTTGTCTACCTCCTCATTTCTCAGTACATTTTCTTGGATCAGATTAATCCACTTGCATTCATTTAACCAAATTGATTAGATTTTTTTTTTTAGCATTACATCAAAGTCAGCTTATATCTACCCCCTTTATGTATATGCCTTTAACGTGGTGTAATAACAATACAGTTCTCAAGTGTTGCAATTGTCATATTCCCTTGTAGGGATGTAAACAGTTTGCGCTTATTAGCAACATATTGTATCTTTCTGTCCCATCTACCTTTTTATGTCTCTTTTGAGTCTTGTACTTGAAGATCAAATTTTTTCTTGAAAATTTGGTCTTTTTATCAGGAAGGTTTGGAAGTCCCCTATTTTGTTGAATATCCATCTCCTCCCTTGAAAGATCATGCTCATTTTTGCTGAGTAGTTGATCCTTGGTTGTAATTCAAGCTCCTTTGCCTTATAGAATATCATGTTCCACACCCTATGGTCTTTTAATTTAGAAGCTACAAGGTCCTGTGTAATCCTGGCTGTGGTTCTATGATATTTAAATTGTTTCTTTCTGGCTGCTTGCAGTATTTTTTCTTTGACCTGGTAATTTTGGAATTTGGCTACTATATGCCATGGTGTTTTAAATTTGGGATCTCTTTCAGGAAGTTATTGGGGAATTCTTTGTATGGCGATTTTACCTTCTGGTTCTAGGACCTCAGGGCAGTTTTCTTATATGATTTCCTGAAAGACACTGTCCAGGTTCGTTTTTTCATTAAGATTTTCAGGTAGACCAATAATTTTTAAATTGTCTCTCCTGGATCGATTTTCCAGGTCAGTTGTTTTACCCTTGAGGTATTTTACATTTTCATCTATTTTTTCATTTTTTTTTTGTTTCTGTTAGACTGATTCTTGTGCTCTCATAGAGTCATCAGCTTCCATTCACCTGTTTTTAATTTTTAACAAATTGTTTTCTTCTATTAGATTCTGTATCTTCTTCCCCATTTGGCCAATTGTATTTTTTAGGGACTTGTTTTCTTCACCATACTTTTTTCCATTTGGTCAATTGTATTTTTTAAGGACTCTTGTACCTCTCTCATTTCACTTTTTTTTTTAAATTTTTTTGTTTTCAACATTTACTTCCAAAAGATTTTGAATTTCAAATTTTCACCCCATCTCACCCCTCCCCACACCCCAAGATGGCATGCGTTCTAAATACCCCTTCCCTTAGTCTGCCTTCCCTTCTATCTCTCTCCACTTCTCTTATCCCCTTCCCCTTCAATTTTCCTGTAGGGCATGTTGGATTTCTGTACCCCATTTCCTGTATTTCTTATTTCTCAGTTGCGTGTGAAAACATTTTTTTAGACAAGTGTTTTTAAAACTTTGGGTTCCAAATTTTCTCCCTTCCTCCCTCCCCACCCACCCTCATTGATAAGGCAAGCAACTAAATATAGGTTATATAAGTGCAGTTATGCAAAACACTTCCATAGTAGACATACTGTGAAAAACTATCTCTATTTCCCTTAATCCTATCCCACCCACCCATTTATTCTATTCTTTATTTTGACCCTGACCCTCCTCAGAAGTATTTGCTTCTGATTACTCCCTTTCCCAATCTGCCCTCCTCTCTATCACTTCCCTACTCTCTTGTCCTCTCCCCCCCCCCATTTTCCTGTAGGGTAAGACAGATTTCCACACCCAATTGAGTGTGTATGTTATTCCCTCCTTAAGTCAAATCCTATGAGAATAAGATTCACTCAATCCCTTTCACCTTCCCCCATTTCCCCTCCACTGTAAGAGCCTTTTCTTTTCTATTTTTTTTTGTGGGGTAATTTACCCCATTCTACCTTTCCCTTTCTCCTTCTCCTAGTATATTCCTCTCTCACCCCTTAATTTTATTCTCCAGATATGACCCCTTCACTTTCAACTCACCCTGTGCCCTCTATCTATCTATCTATCTATATCTATATATACACACATATAATTTTTCCCCTCCAACTACCCTAATACTGAGTTATTAATATATGAGTTACAAATGTCATCTTTCCATGCAGGAACGTAAACAGTTCAACCTTAATAAGTCTCTTATGATTTTCTCTTTCCTGTTGACCTCTTCATGTTTCACTCGAGTCTTGTATTTGAAAATCAAATTTTCTATTCAACTCTGGTCTTTTCATCAAGAATGCTTGAAAGTCCTCTATTTCACTGAATGACCACCTTTTCCCCTGTAGGATTATACTCAGTTTTGTTGGGTAGGTGATTCTTGGTTGTAGTCCTATCTCCTTTGCTCTCTGGAATATTATATTCCATGCCCTGTGGTCCCTTAATGTAGAAGCAGCTAAATGTTGTGTTACTCTGTGTTTCCACAGTGCTTGAATTGTTTCTTTCTGGCTGCTTCTAATATTTTCTCCTTGACTTGGGAACTCTGGAATTTGGCTACAATATTCCTAGGAGTTTTCCTTTGGGGATCTCTTTCAGGAGGAGATCGGTGGATTCTTTCCATTTCTATTTTGCCTTCTGGTTCTAAGATATCAGGACAGTTTTCCTTGATAATTTCTTGAAAGATGATATCTAAGCTCTTTTTTTTGATCATGTCTTTCAGATAATCCAATAATTTTTAAATTCTCTCTCCTGGATCTATTTTCCAGGTCAGATATTTCACGTTGTTTATCTAATTTTTCATTCTTTTGGATTTGTTTTACAGTGTCTTGATTTCTCATAAAATCACTAGCTTCCAATTGCTCTATTCTAATTTTTAAGGAAGTATTTTCTTTAGTAATCTTCTGGACCTCCATTTTCCATTTGGCTAATTTTGCTTTTTAGGGAATTCTTCTCCTCATTGGCTTTTTGGACCTCTTTTGCCATTTGGGTTAGGCTATTTTTTAAGGTGTTATTTCCTTCAGTATTTTTTGGGTCTCCTTTAGCAAGCTGTTGACTTGTTTTTCATGGTTTTCTTGCTTCACTCTGAGTTTTTCCTCTACTTCTCTTACTTGCTTCTCAAAATCCCTTTTGAGCTCTTCCAAGGCCTGGGATTGATTCATATTTTTCTTGGAGGGTTTGGATTTAGGAGCTTTGGCTTCGTTGTCTTCTTCTAGTTGCATATTTTGATCTTCTTTGTCACCAAAGTAAGATAATATAGTCTGACTCTTTTTGCGCTGCTTACTCATGATCCCAGCCAATTACATGAGTTTTAAACTCATTGTTAAGGTAAAAGTCTGCTTCCAATGTGAAGAGTGTACTGTCCCAAGCTTCGGTGGTTTGTGCAGCTGTTTTCAGAGGTACTTTGCTGGACCTGTAATTATTCATTTCTTCCAAGGTGGTATGATAAGGGGTGGGGTGTTTCCTCTCCACCATCACAACAAACTCTACCACACCAGTGTTCCTCCTCACCCCAGGACCACCCCTCAGAACTGCAACCCAGATCCAAGCACCAGTAAAGCAAGAGATTCCTGCCTCAGCATTGGCAATGGTGAGACTTGTGGCTGAGACCTAGTTCCTTTCTCACCGCAGTCACAGACTTTTCCCACTGACCTTCTAATTTGTCTTTGGTGTTCAGGGGTTGAGAAGTCTGAAAACCATGACAGTTGCCCATGATTCAGTCTTCTGAGGCCTGCTCCAGGTAAGCTGTGGTGTGCACACCCACGCTGACCTACTGTGCTCCTCTCTCCGCCTGGTGCGATATACCTTCCCGATCAACCTTTCAGGCTGTCTTTGGCTGGAAATTTGTTTCACTCTGTCTTTTTGTGGGTTCTGCTGCTTTAGAATGTGTTTACATCCATTTTTTATAGGTATTTGGAGTACTTTGGGAAAGAGCTCAAGACAGTCACTGCTTTCCCTCTGCCATCTTGACTCCGCCTCCCCCCATTTGACTTTTAAAATCCTTCTTGAGCTCTTCTAAGAAGGCTTTTTGTGTTTCAGACCAGTTCATATTCCCTTTTGAGGTTGTAGATGTGGGTTTGTTCAAAATGTTGTCCTCTTCAGAATTTCTGCCTTGATCTTCACTGTTCTCTTTATGTGAATCTGTTACATTACTTTTTGCTCATGGTGTTTCCTTATTCCCTGGCCTTTAAAGAGATTGAGCTCCCCTACTGGGAAGCAGAGGGCACTGACCCAAGCTTCTTGTGTTGGGAACCCAGGTCTTGGTCACTGTCTTTGTGTGCTGTGACCTCAGATGTTGGCAACTGGAGGCTGTATGTTTCTGGCAGCTTACTTGGTGTTGGGCTGGAATCAGCAAGGCTAGAACTCTCAGGCAACTCTAGGTCACCTGCTTTTCCTTTCCTTTTGCTTTCTTCAGCTCCTTTCAGATGGATGTTGCGGGGTGTTTATCCACCAGGGGCCCATTGTAGTGCTGCTTCCCTTATTTTTGCTAAGACACTGGGAGATCCATTTGTTGTAGAATGTCAAGGCACCTGGTGGTTTTCTGAGCTGGTTTTTTTTACCAGTTCCCCCACCCTCACTGAGACACTCAGAGGTCCAGGTGTTGGTGTTTACCTGTTCCACCACTTGGGTTTCAGGATCTCCTCCTGATGTGGTAAAATTTGGCTTTCTGCTAGCTTGCTGGGATACCTCCCATTTTGTACTGCTCCCCTTCCCCCAGGGCAAGAAGGGCCTTTCTCGTTAATCCCTCAAGCTACCTGGGCTACTGCACTGCTGCTCCCTGACTTTCTTCTGGTTCAGCTGTTCTAGGGTTTTTCCTGGGGAGATATTTTCTGAGTTGTCAGAGGTTGATAGAGGAAGATAAGAGAGACTACCTTTTTATTTCATCATCTTGGCTCCTGGAAGGGGAGTCTCCCTATCCTTCATTCTTGAAGAGGACCAATGCCATCATCTTGAATTTTTTTTTCTGGCTGCTTGCAATATTTTCTCCTTGACCTGGGAACTCTGAAATTTGACTACCATATTCCTAGATGTTTTCCTTTGGCATATCTTTCGAGAAGTGATTGGTGGATTCTTTCCATTTCTCTTTTGCCCTCTCGTTCTTAAATATAAGGGCAGTTTTCCTTGATAATTTCTTTTTTTTTTTGGCAATTGGGGTTAAGTGACTTGCCCAGGGTCACACAGCTAGTAAGTGTCAAGTGTTTGTTCTGAAGCCGGATTTGAACTCAGCTCCTCCTGACTTCAGGGCCAATGCTCTATCCACTGCTCCACCTAGCTGCCCCATTGATAATTTCTTGAAAGATGATTTCTCCACTCTTTTTTTGATCATGGCTTTCAGATAGTCCAATAATTTTTATATTATCTCTCTTTGATCTATTTTCCAGGACAGTTGGTTCTCCAATGAGATATTTCACATTGTTTTCTATTTTTTCATTCTTTTGGTTTAGTTTTACAGTGTTTTGATTTCTCATAAAGTCACTAGCTTCCAATTGCTCCATTCTAATTTTTTAAGGAAATATTTTCTTCAAAAAGGTTCTGGACTTCCTTTTCCATTTGGCCAATTTTGCTTTTTAAGGCATTCTTCTCCTCATTGGCTTTTTGGAGCTCTTTTGCCATTGGGTTAGGCTATTTTTTAAGGTGTTATTTTCTTTAATTTTTTGGGGTCTCCTTTAGCAAGCTGTTGATTTGTTTTCATGATTTTCTTGCATCACTCTCATTTCTCTTCCCAGTTTTTCCTCTGCTTCTCTCACTTGCTTCTCAGAATCCTTTTTGAGCTCTTCCATGGCCTAAGACCAATTCATACTTTTCTCGGATGTTTTAGATATAGGAGCTTTGACTTTGTTGTCTTCTTCTGGTTGTATGTTTTGATCTTCTTTGTCACCAAAGAAAGATTCTATGGTCTGACTTTTTTGTGAGGTTTGCTTATGATCCTAGCCAATTACTTGAGGTCTAAACTCTTTGTTAAGGTACAGGTCTACTTCCAGTGTGAAGAATGTACTGTCCTAAGCTTTGGGGGTTTTGTGTAGCTGTTTTCAGAGATACTTCTAGGGACCTGAAAATTTTCAGTTCTTCCAAATTGGTATGATAAGTATTTAGGTGTTTACTCCTTTCCTGGCCTGTGCTCTGATCTGTGAGTGACCACAAGCAATCTTTTCTGCCTTGGAACTGTGAGGAGGATTTCCTCTCCACCACCACTATGCTCCACCACCCCAGCACTCCTTGCCCCAGGATTGTCACCCAAAACTGTGACTTAGATACAAGCAGAGGCAAAGCAAGAGAATCCTGCAACAGCAGTTAGATCCCTGCAATCCCCCTCCAAAGCCACTCGATTCCTACTCAGTCTGTGGGCCAGAAGCTTCTGAAGCAGTGGCTGCCCTGACGCCAAGCTCAGGGACTGGGACTGAGACTGAACTTCTCTCTCATTGCAGTCACAGACTTTTCCTACTTACCTTCTAAGTTGTCTTTGGCATTCATGGGTTGAGAAGTCTGGAAACTGCCACAGCTGCCCATGATTCAGTCCTCTAAGGGCTGCTCCAGGTTTGCTAAAGCCTGTTTTGCCTGTGTGCCCACACCAAACTGCTTTCTTCTCCTGTGATATACCTTTCTGATCAGGTTGTCTTGGGCTGGAAATTTGTTGCACTCTGTCTTTTTGTGGGTTCTGCTGCTTTAGAATTTGTTCAGAACCATTTTTACAGGTATTTGGTGGGGTTTGGTGTAGAGTTCAAGCAAGTCACTGCTTTTATTCTGCCATCTTTGTTCTATCCCCCAACATTTTATATATCTTAAGAATAACTTTTATAAAATTGTTGAAGATTTATGACATCTACCACCCATGATGCAGAATGTGGCACATCTTAGGCAAATGATGAGTACTTATTGATTGTTAGGGGGAGCACCTATTAAGGTAATATTTGTGAAACTATTCCTCCATAATCCCTGGGGGGAGGTGGTGCTGGAACAATTCAGAGGATAGATAGCAGCCTGAGCTGCAATTGGAGGGCATTGAATAAAAACAATGAGGAGGTGGAAGCATAAGGAAAGAAGAGAAGATAAGAAAATTTTGAAAACTGTTACTACAGTTTGGATTTGTTGTATAACAGAGTTAAAGTCATAGTGATTACATTCTTTTCTAAGTAAACACAAAATGCAAGTAATAATGCATCAGTGACCAAGTCCGCCTACAGGTCTTAACAAGCAAGTGTTGGCAGGCAAGCATGTCAAGCATTGTCAGGAAGTCCAGCATGCATTGTCAGGAACATGTGAGTATAATGATATGATATATCATATAATATGATACCACATGGTTACATGATGCAATATTGTATCATCGCAATTTCAATGAAAGAAACATCACAAATTTATAATAAATTATTAAATTTGAGGTATATCATTTATATATCTATATATATTGAAATGATACAAAATTTAAAAAAATAAAGGGTTAAAGAAAGTAGATTTCCAGGGAAGTGCTTAGTGTTTTTTTTTTAAAGAGGTGGTAGGCCAAATAAGTTTGAGAACCTCTGATCTAAAGCATGAAAGCTATAAGCAATTTGTATGCTAAAATCGAAAAATTTTCAATTGATTGTTAGAATCCACTTTTTTTATTTTAAAAATTTAAAACTGAGTGACAGTCAGTCAGAATGTTATTTGTTTTCTATTAACATTGATGGTTCCTTTTAAGTGAACTGTCACTGTGGTTGTCCTGGAGAAATATTTAATCCTTTACACAAATAACAAGAATGAATAAGTTCACCATCACATTTTTATTAACTTTCTTTTAAATTGAAAAGACAAATTACCTAACAGAGTAAGGGTTTTGAGGAGGTTGAGGAGGAAGCAGGAAAGACATGGACCTGTGATTTCATTGTTGGATAGAACTTCCTCTTCCTAGGAAACACAGTAGTGGGGAAGTTCACAAATACTAGTACTAGAAATCCAGACAGTTTAGTTCCTTAAAACCCTGAGTAATAGTTTTCAGCTGCCCTCTGAGCAATCTATCTACCAATGGAAGTGGGAATTAGGAAAGTAGCCCAGGAGGAGGTGCTAAACTGTGATTCTGTGTGTGATACTGGTGCCACGTGCCTTGAGATCTGAGCTGAGATAGGGTGGGCCTAGAGGTAAGATACTTCTTTCCCCATACTTTCTGAAGACCAGTAAATGAATTATGATGAAAAGCAGTTGTATCACTTCATCTCATAGAGTATTGCTGATTTAAGTGGTTATAAGTTTATTTTAATTCCCTTAAGGAAGATATTTCTAGCCTGCAAGGCTTAGTGAAGTAGAAGAACCACTGGGTCAGGTGACTTGGTTTGGATCTCAGCTCTGCCATTTAGTACCTATGTAATAGCAAAAAAAAAATGCATTTTAGTAACATCTCTTTAATACTTTAAAATTTGCAAATTGCTTTATCAACATCATCTCATCAGACTTTTACAACAATTCTGTAACACAGGTCATATTATTCCCTTTTTACAGATGAGATAACTGAGTATTATAGATATTAAATTGACATGTTCTAGGTCATGCAGCTAATAAGTATTGAAGGTGAGATCTGAACTTTAATTCTTTCTGACTTTAGGTGTACCATAATAGTATGGTACTTTCCACCTCATAAGGTTTTAGGCTGAAATATATTTTTTTCTAATTTTGAAGAGCTATGGAAGAAAAAAAAAGTTCTATCCCATTCACAAGTCCAAAACCAAGCTTTCATTTTTCTTTAGCCAACGTGTCACTGAGAAGCTATAATGGTGAGCCTTTATGAGACAAATTTTGTCTCTAGTCAGCATTTAAGTATATTTTTAACATGTTAACAATCTAAACACGCTTGTTGACTAAAATAGATTCATTTTGACAACTGACTTATTTGCTTCCTCTTCTAAAGACATTGAATCTCCCACTTCCTTGGCTTTGCACAAGCTTACTCCTCTCTACCCTGCATGTCTGGGTTGTTCCTATCTCACCTTTGCCTTTTAGAACTCATGGTTCAGATCAGAACATAGCCCAACTCCCATCTCCTGCATAAGGTCTTTCCTGCTTCTCCCCCACTTGCTAGTGCTCTCCAGAAAGTTGTTTTGTATTTATTTTGCAAGTACTTTAAATAAAACACATATTATTTTATACCACTAGAATGTAAAATTCTCAGGAACAATGATTTATTTTTGTCTTTGTATCTCTACAGCCTGGCATTAGTAGACACTTAATAAATGGTGGCTGAATGGAAGAAAGAAATAAAGAAAGAAAGAAAGAAAGAAAGAAGAGAAAAAAGAAGGAAAGAAAGAAGGAAGGAAGGAAAGAAAGAAAGAGGAAGGAAGGAGGGAAGGAAAGAAGGAAGAAAGGAAGGAAGGAAGGAAGGAAGGAAGGAAGGAAGGAAGGAAGGAAGGAAGGAAGGAAGGAAGGAAGGAAGGAAGGAAGGGAGAAAAGAAGAAAGACAAGTGTGAAGAAAGGAAGAAAGACAAATGATACAGTTTAGTTAGATTTGGCCTTCCCCCATTTTCTAACAATGGAAGCAAATAGAATGATGGATGAATCCATAAATTATAGCCATTTGTCACCAAATAAACTGTATCAACCCAGGGTTGCATTCTTAAAAAGCTAGCACAGTGTCTGGCACATATTGCATGCACAATAAATGTTTGTATGTATACATTATGTATCTATATACATGTATACACATATGTGTGTATATACACACATACATGTGTATGTGTTTTGAAGAGATTATCTTACTCTTTTCATTGATACATTTTTAAAAACACCTGAGCAGTTATTCTCATTGTAAAGGAATATTATATATTATTTCTCATTGTAAAGTAATAAAAGCATGCGCCTCCATAGACCATTTAAGCTTAGCCTGTAGCACAAGGAGTGGCTAGCCAATTCTTGCATCTTATGTGCTTTCTGACATATTCCAGGAAGTGTTAGGATTAATAATGAAACAAGGAATAAAAGAAAGAAAGAAAGAGAGAGAGAGGGAGGGAGGGAAGAAGGGAGGAAAGAAGAAAGGAAGGAAGGAAAGAAGGAAGGAAGGAAGGAAAGAAGGAAGGAAGGAAGGAAGGAAGGAAGGAAGGAAGGAAGGAAGGAAGAAAAGAACTTTCAGATGCTTCATGACTATGTCACAGCTACTCTCACTCTACTCTTTTCTTTGATGTCAGGAAATTAAAATTAGTTAAAATGTTTGAATGTAAGCAGCATTTATTTCCCCGGAACTATTTCATTGAACTTGACTAAGGTAGTTAAAGAAATATACAGAATGGAATTTGCAAAGGTAGTAGAGTTTGTGACAGAGGGGAAAGATATTTGTGTTCTAGATTGTAATGAGATTATTCAAATTATGCTTCAAAGAAGAGAATAATAGTAAAATCTGTTTAGACCTAATAAAATGTGATGTGAGGTTAACAAAGCTGTTTCTTGAATTTTAATCATAGCCAAGAATGCTGATTCCACAGAACCTTACAACATGAACAGGTGAAGTCTTTCTAAAGATAAGAATTTAAAAATCTCTATGAGGATAGAAAGAACAGCTCACCATCAGTAATAAAACACTCTAGTTTCAGTGATTGCTTATTAGAACACCTTGAAGTAAATTCTTGCAAAGATCAATTGTAATTCAGGTTAAAGTGGAGAATTGCTGTCATGATTTTGAGGGTTTTTTTCTTCCCCATCTGCAGGCAAGATGACTTCTGAGACAAAAGTCAAGTAACATCAACATCAAATTTTAGTGTCAGTTGTCTTACCTGAATACAAGCAGGCTGGATATTGGAAAAGAGGTGAGGAAGTGTGAAAATGTCAAAGCTTCTATCTCTTCAGGATGCTTTATTGTTCTCAAATGTCAATACGTCAGAGAGTATGGTAATTTTCTATGAGCTGAGTAACCAGGTCTCACTTCTCCCTTGGGCTTATGATATGGATTATCTCCAGATTTCATCAAAGTTTTTAATTTGGGGCACCTTTAAAAACTTTTTTTTTTACTACTTGAAGGATTATTTTCTTTCATTATATAGTTTTCTTTCTTAAATGTATATATCATCTATTTTCCATATTGCTTTTTTTTGTAGAGAATATGGTTCCATGTCACTTTGGTTCAATATTAATTGCATTACCTACGTTTTGCTTCATATTAGCCAAAACTATTTGTGTCTTGCAAAATGAGCCATACATTTAGATGTGAGAGTCTGTGTCTTAATGGTGGAAATCTATTCTCAAAAGTCTTTATCATTTCATTCAGAATAGTATGTTCAGTTACCTTGAGGGGAGATTATCAGACAAAATAATTACCTCATGTACTGTACATATAACTTATATTGTCTGTCATTAATGAAAAGAGCACTGCACTGGAAGTAAGGAGTTATAGATTTTAATCCTTGCTATTTTCTTAAGCTGCTGTGGCCATGGGCAAGCTTCTAGCCCTGAGTGAAGTAAGCAGTATCCAAGCTCTTTTGCAGCTGAGAATATTTCATGATTCTATGTTCCTGAGTGTTCACCCTTTCTTTTGTGAGTACATGATGATTGATGCATGTCTTCTATGAATCTTGTCTTTATGACAAGTGATGTCTGTCATCCATTACTGAAATGGGAGCGAATGAAGCAGGAAGATTGTCTGTAGACATCTTTATCCTGAAAGATAAAGAGAAATTAAGGGTGTGTTGCTTTCTTCTAATAGCCTCGAGATGTAATGGAGAAATGTATGGCTCATGGAAGAGCAAGACTGGCTATAAGTAACCAACAAGGAATCAAGAAGGGTGATCAGAAGTCAAATCTATTAATCAATATCCTCCAAGTATATATGCTGCTTTCATATTGCCTGGCACGAAAGCAGAAGAGTAGCTTATATGATGTCTGTCTCTGAGCTTTTTGAGTTATAATGACAAGATTACCCAATTAATTTATTCAATCAAGCCAATCAATGCAGCACATTTTATTTTGCAATGGAAAAAGTGTGAAAAAGCATAACACTTGTTGTTGTTCAGTTGTTTTTCAGTTGTGTATGATTCTTGATGGGTTTTTTTAGCAAAGATTCAGGGGTGGTTTGTGGTTTCTTTTGCCAGTTCATTTTACAGATGAGAAAACTGAGGTAAATAGGGTTAAGTGACTTGCCCAGGATCACACACCTGGTAAGTGTCTGAGGCCACATTTGACCTCAGGAAGTTGAGTCTTCCTGATTTCTGGCTTGGCACTCCATTGCACTGTGCCACCTAGCTGTCCTAATACAACATTTAGGTTTCTCGAATGTGGTATAATTAGAGAATACTTGCTTCATGTATCCATGGCCTTCCTTAAAAAGAAAGATAGTAAAAATAGGAGATGAATAATTGGATAATAATTGAATAGCCATTATTCAATTTACATATTCACATAACATACAACCTAATAACCACATTGTTACAGCTTAAATTGTGTATTATTACTGAAGTAGAAAGACAATTACATTCTTTTTATATGCTCATCTTCACATTTCTGAAAAATAATTAATGATTCTCAATATTTAGTACAAAGGCTTAGTACAAATTCACAATCCTTCTCTACCCATCACTCAGTAATCAAACTTATCTGTTTCTTTTAAAAGATAGGTTCTTAACTTGAGTTTTAGCATTTCCTTCAATTATGAATACAGGTAACATAATATTGTTCTGAGATAGAGTCCGTTGGCTTCACCGTACTGACAGATGGGTCCATGACACACAAAAAGGTTAAGAACTCCTACTTTACACCTCCCCACCCTGCAAGTGTCATTCAGTTCAGCTGTCTCCTATAGATGTCCCTGTAGCCCCAAGAAAATCACCTTGGC
This sequence comes from Vombatus ursinus, assembly GCF_900497805.2. Classification (NCBI taxonomy): domain Eukaryota; kingdom Metazoa; phylum Chordata; class Mammalia; order Diprotodontia; family Vombatidae; genus Vombatus; species Vombatus ursinus. The sequence continues at coordinate 30,239,470 of NW_020954569.1, read as the reverse complement.
ATAGGCTGAAGTACTTTCCCTCATCCACACCCCCACAATGTCCTATCCTCCCTGTTATACTGACTAGAAGCACTTTTGTTCATTGGATATTTTATTTTTAATACTTCAAGGAAGCAGGATAATTATAGTTGTTACTAATGGTTGCCATAACTTAATTGGACTTATTTGAATTGTTTAAATGATATTAAAACTATAGACTTCAAGAATCACAAAGTATTTATTGCTTGAATTATGTGACTATGAAGAGCTATTCTCTTCCACATTCTGTAGGTTCTCCATGTATTTCCTCCTTTAAATCTTTTTTCAGATATTCAGCAGTGTCAAAGACAGGACTGGCACAGCATGGCATAATTGAAAGAATGCCAAACCAGTACTTTGGAGACCTAGGTGGGAGTTCTTGTAATGTAGCTAACTAACTGAGTGGCTGTGGTCAACTCATTTAGGCTCTGTGAAATCTAATTTCTTTAAAAAGTAAAATAAATAAAATTACATTTGTATATCTCTCATTATAAAATTTAGATCTCATGACCATGGCTCCTTCCTCCCCCTGGACAGCTCAAAACACATCTGTGTGATTCTTGCCCATGTGTTCTCATAAATCTCCTGGGGAGTTCACACCATATGCTGACAGATTGTTTCTCTAGGTCTTTAAAAATTTACAAAATAATAAAAGGTACTTTTGTATTTTTCAGTCTGTTATAACTCACTATCCCCAATAACAAGCCCATTCACTTTTCTAATAATTTATTATTAGAATGACATTAACCTATGCATGAATGATAAATTTTGGAATAGTCTTTAAAGCTATATTTTACTCTATTGATTTAATTAAAAATATATACCCAATATGTTTATAGCAGCTCTTTTTGTGGTGTCAAAGAACTGGAAATTCCAGGGACTACCATCAGTTGGGGAGTGACTGAACAAGTTATGATGTATGGTTGTGATGGAATACTACTGTGCTATAAGAAATGATGAGCTCAATGATCTTTAAAAAGGATGGAAAAGACTTGCATGAAATGGTGAAGATCAGAACCAAAAGAGCATTGTATATAGGCACAGAAATATTGTTTTAAGAATGACTTTGAGTGGTGCAGGTAGGTGGTGCAGTGGATAAAGCACCATCCCTGGAGTCAGGAGAACCGGAGTTCAAATCAGACCTCAAACCAGAAACACTTGACACTTACTAGCTTTGTGATCCTGGGTAAGTCACTTAACCCCAATTGCCAAAAAAAAAAAATAACAATGCCTTTAAGCAACTAAGTCTTTTTGACTACCATAAATGGTCAAAATGTAATATTTAATGTAATTAAATTAAAATGTAATATTTAAATTGTAAAAAATAGATGTAAGAAGAAAGTCATTAACTAAAACCAGAGAAAGAACTGATGAATAGAAATATGTGCAAAATAATTATAGAAATGTGTGTATGTATAATGGTAGTCATCTCAAGGGCAGAGCAGGGGGGGAAAAGAAGACAAAAAAGGGATAAAAGAAACTTACATGATATCTTTATTATGTATTTAAAAGGAATAGTAAATTGCATATAATAGATTTACAGTTTCATGTGCAATCATCTTTTTTTTATTAAACTATGTTAAAGAAATGCTTGTTTTATTCCATAAATTAAATATATATATATATATATATATATGTACACACACACATATCCAATATAAGAGATAATTTTGCATAGTAGATAGAAAGCTACCCTAGAGGTTAAAAAGACTCAGGTTCAAGTATGCCTTTGACAAATACATGCTATATGACCCCAGGCAAGTCATTTAATTTCCAAAGTTTTAGGTGACCTCTAAGACTATAAATCCCATCATATATGCCAGTCTCAGTTGAAAGAAGAAATTTCCTCAGCTAGTAGTTCCCTACACCAAGGCAATCACTGATTTAGTTCCTTTTCCTGTCCCTATGATCAACAAGCAATAAGAAACATGAGATCTTGGATTCTCAGCTCCTTTTAGTCAGTGAAATGACTAAATATGGTCTGTTGTGGAAAATCATTTCTGTAAGTATACCTGCCCACTGTTCATATTTTTGCCAAAGATACCTTTAATATCTGTGTAGATTATTTTCTTATAAAGATTTTGTAGTGATAAGAAAATAGGCATATGGATTATATAGTTATTGATGTTCATTCAACATCTTTTGGTAAAATACCATCTGTGATTTTTCCAAACATTTGCTATCTTTCCTTATTTTCCATGCCTTAAAAATCAACCCTGCAGTGCCTTATAAATGGTGTTACCTTCAGCACAAATGTTCTCTGTCCAGTAACTTCCTGCCATAATCTTCTTTTCTGTCATTTCTATCTCCTCATAAAGGAAGAACATCTAAGACTTAGATATCAAATACCAAATGTGGTGACTTCATTGCCATTGATGAAAAAAAGTTATAGAAATTCTTACAGATATACCTCATTGTTTCTGTCTATCATCATTTCACGATCATCTTTAGACTATCATGTTTTCTGGACTTTTGTTTGCATTAGATCTGATTAGAGCTATTTATGCCAATGAATATATCAGCCAATTATTAAGAATTTATTAAACTCCTATAATATGCAATAAGTTATGCTAAGTTCTAGGGATAAAAAGAAAGGCAAAAAAATTAAACAAATAGCCCCTATGGTTAAGAAAACTTACTGTTTAATGGGGGAGACAACATGCAAAGAAATATGTGCAAATAAGATATATACAGGAGGGTGATATCATAAGCAAATTAAGGGAGCATGGAATAGTTTACTTGCCAGATCTGAGGATAAGGGAAGAATTTATGATAAAAGAAGAGATTGAGAACATTATAAGATGTACAATGGATAATCTTTATTACATTAAATGAAGAAGACTTTACATAAACAAAGTCAATGAAACAAACATTAGAAGGGAAGCAGAAAACTGGGGGCAAGGAAATTTACAGAAAATTTCTCTGACAAAGCTCTCATTTTTCAAATATATAGAGAACAGGGTCAAATGTGTAAGGATACAAGCTATTTCCCAACTGATAAATGGTCAAGGGTTATAAATAGGCAGTTTGCAGATGAAGAAATCAAGGCTATCTATAGTCATATAAAGTACTCTATATCACTTTTGATTAGAGAAATGCAAATTAAAAAAACTCTGAGATACCACCTCACACCTTTCAGAGTATAATATGACAGAAAAGGAAAATGACAGATGTTGGAGGCGATGGAGAAAATTAGGTCACTAATTCACTGTTGGAATTGTGAAGTGATCTAACCATTCTGAAGAGCAATTTGGAACTATGACCCAAAGTGTGCATGCCCTTTGATTCAGCAACAGTACTGCCAGGTCTTTACTCCAATGACATTTTTAGAAAAAGGAAATGGACCTGCTTGTACAAAAAATATTTATAGCAGCTCTTTTTATTGTGGCAAAGAATTAGGAATTTATGGCATGGGGAATGGCTGAGCAATTTGCTGATAATTGTGATAGAATACTATTGTGCTAGAAGAAATGATCAGTGAATGATTTCAGGAAAAAAAACAACTAGAAAATCTTGCATGAACTGATGCAAAATGAAGTGGGCAAACAAGTAACGGCAATATTTTATAATGATCAACTGTGGATAACTTAGATATTCTCAGCAATATAGTAATCTAAGACAATTCTAAAGGATTCAATGAAAAGAGAAAGAACTGATGAAGTCTAAATGCAGATTAAAGCATACTTAAATAAAAAAAAATACTTTTTTTTCTTATTTTTTGGTTTCACAACATGACTGATACGGAAAGATGTTTGGCATGACTGCACATGTAAAACCTATATAAAATTGTTCACCTTCTCAATGAGGTGTGGAGGGGAATGAAAGAAGAAAGGAAGGAGACAATTTGAAACTCAAAATCAAAATAAATATATTTTTATAATTCAAAATATTTGAATACATGTATGTATATGTGTGTACATATACATACATGCATATCTATATCTATCTATCTATATATTATAATCTATAGGCAGAAGGTACTAGCATTTGGGAGAATCAGGAATTTTTTTTTTTTGGTAGAGTGTGGGGTTTTAGCTAGGGCTTGAGGGAAACCAGGCAGGCCAAGAGGCAGAGATGAGGACAGAAAAAAATATGGGGGACAGTCACTGAAAATTCCAGTAGCGAGGAACTAGAAGGTGTTATGTGAGAAATAGCAAGGAAACCAATGTCACTGAATCATGTAATATATAGGGGAGGGAAATATTAGATATATAAAGAATTAGATATAGGAGAGGACTGGCTTGTGAAGGCCATGACAAACAGGATCATAAATTTGATTCTTGGTGTGATAAAGAGCCATTGGAATTTACTGAATATGATGGGGGCGGTGATGTGATTAAAACTGTAATTTACAAGGAATTATTTTACAATTGAGTGAAGGATAGACTGGAGTGTGGAGGGATTTGATATAAGTAGACAAACCACAAGGTTACTCCCGTTATCCAGGCATGAGATGATATGGGCTTGTACTGGTGGTGGTAGTTTTAGAGGAGGGAAAGCAGTGTATAAAGGAGTTTTAATGAAGGTAGAATTTATAAGACTTGGCAACAGATTGGATATAGGGAGTAAAAGAGAATGCTTGCTCAAAGATAATATCTAGGTTGTGAGCCTGGGTGATTGAGGGAATGGTGGTGCCCTTGATAGTGACAGAAAAAAGAAATAAAAATAATAGAAGACACTTTTTTTTTTGCTTTTTTGGTGAGACAATTGGGGTTAAGTGACTTGGCCAGGGTCACAGAGCTAGTTAATTGTCAAGTGTCTGAGGCCAGATTTGAACTCAGGTCCTTCTGACTCCAAGGCTGGAACTCTATCCATTGTGCCACCTAGCTGCCCCAATAAAAGACACTTTTGAGTATCAAGGGATTTATGGGACAAAATATGTGGGAAACCTACAGAAAGTGGAGGAGGCCATTTCATTATATTCATACGGTACAAACAGTAATTTTTTTGCATTTCCTGAAGTCCCTAGTTTAATACAATTTAAATAACCCTTGGAGATGGGGAAGGGTGGATAATTAGTTCAGTTTTGGATATAATGAGTTTAAGACGTCTAGAAGACCTCCAGTCAGAGATGACTGAGAGACAATTGTATATGTGAAACTAGAAGTTAAAGGAGAGGTTTGGAGTGAGCAAATAGATCAAGGTATCATCAATATATACATGATCATTGGATCCTTGAGAACTGAAAAAATTACCCAGTAAACATTATATGGGGAGAAGAGAGGATGATCTAAGACAGAGCTTTGGGGGGACACCTGTATTAGTTGGTGTGATGATCTAACAAAGGAATTTGAGCAGTGGTATGACAGATCATGTAAATGAAACTGCTCTGTAAATTGTGTGTATGCACTCTTTTAAAAACTGCTAATAATAATAGTAAAATAATTATTTTGAAGGATAACTTATTATATCAAATATCCATCACTTTATTTCACTGCAAAAATAGTTTACTAAGTCATGATGAAAAACTAAGTCTTTGATGAAAAACTGGATATACAAAGTCTTATTTTTCCCTGTAAAGATATTAATGACTTGAATGAAAGTTGATCTTCCTTGACACATGCTAAGCCTTGATGAAAGAGGTATATATCAGAGCCCTAAATAATGAATGTTGTAATTGTTTCCCCCTCCATGCATATGTTAAGCAAGTTTTCTCTTAGGTATAACATACACAATGAAAAACAAAATCAGTACTGACAAACTGCAAAATCTGAATAGCAAAAACACTTACCAATATATAAATTTGGGTCATTGTAAATGCCACATGTCTTTATTCCAAAATTTGTGTGGTTTTATGTAGAACTCATTGTACATGACTTGGCCCATCACATCACTAACTGATAAAGAATGACATAGATACTTTATTTTATCACTCTTCCTTAGGCACATGCTTCATTTAGAAAATTAATTTGTCCTCCTTATAAGCACACCCTTGAATAAGTACTGCTTCTTCTATTTGGAGTAAGATGGGTATCAAGAGACCATTTATAAAGTCTTTTTTCCCTGGAATTAGCAATTAAATTACCAGCTGTCTCCTACTCAGAGGATTTGTGACAAAGTCTACTGTTCTGGTTTTTATTGTCATATTCTCTTTGTCTCTTTAACTGTGACCTTATGTTACTGAGCGCTGAATTGCTATGAAGGGGTGGTACAACTTATAATTCTGACTAACCTTACTGGTAGATACAATTTTGTTGTTAGCCCATCATTTCAGTTGTGTTTGACTCTTTTTGATCCCATTTTTTGGGGTTTTATTGGCAAACATGCTGCAGTAGCTTTCCATTTCCTTCTCCAGCTCATTTTATAGATGAGAAACTGAGGCAAACAGAGTGAAGTAACTTTCCCAGTATCACACAACTATTAAGTGTCAGAGACCAGATTTGAACTCAGGAAGTCTTTCTGACTTCAGGCTCAGCAATCTAGTTCACTGTGCCACCTAGCTGTTCTGATATATAAAATAGGTGTTCTCTTAAATGGTTGATATAAGTAGTATTGGGAAGGTGTCCCATTTTCATAACAACTTTCTAAAACCAGAGGATCCTTCCTTGTGATCCTATTTTAAAATGAAAATACTTTTGGCTGAGAAAAGGTATGAACCCAATTCACAGTAAGTTGTTAAGAATTGAGCATCATAATATCCTAAAGCTAGAAGGGATTTTAGGGTTTATATTGTCAATCTCCTTTATTCTGTTGGTGAAACTACTATTTCATGGGTCATCAGCACAGATTTAAAACCATAGAATAAAAAGGTATTGATTTTATGGTCTTTAAAGTCTCTTCTGTTATTCTGTTATTTTATTATTCTAGTTGCTACCACTTTAGTGTGAATTAGTTAAAGATGCTTAACATATTATCTAAATTCTGAAAAATTTTTCTTGAGGTTGATGGGATATTGAGTTAGTCTTTCATTCCACATAGCATGGAAGATACAACAGATTCTGAAATATCTGAGACCAAAAACAAACAAAAAAAATGAATGAATAAAAATCTGACACTAGATCCAAATTAGCAGTAGAAATAAAATTGCACTACATTTGGACAATAATACAGTACTTTGAGTGATCACACGCTGTTCCCTGCTCTAAAAGTCTCTCATTTTGATACTAATATTTTCTCTGTGATGCTCTGTCAGTTATTAGACAGAATAGTCAGAATTGAACATGACCAAAAGGGCAAGGGAAAGAAACATGCCTGGTGTAAGTAAGCTTCAGTATATTGTCTGTGTCAGGGAAGAGACGTAAAGGCCATCATAAAAAAGGAAATGCATGACTAAAATGAGAAGTGGACCTTTCACATAGCAAGAATGAACAGATGGATACCCTGAAAGACACATTGGTAATTGTCAAATATCAATGAACCTAAGAAAGGTCTCGAGAATATCAAGTGTTTTCTCTATGAAAGTTTTTTGAAAGATACAGATGTGAATCCCACAATATGAGAATGCATGAATGGACCTATGGAGGGAATACCCACAAAAACAAGATCACTGATCCATTGATATATTATAATAAGTGTAAATTACACTAATATTGCAGAAATTGATATCTCACATTATAGTGACATCAATTACTCTACAGTATCAAAGATAAATAATCAACTAGGTGGCACAATATATAAAGTGCCAGACCTGGAGTCAGAAAGACTCATCTTCTTGAGTTCAAATCTGGCCTCATACACTTAAAAGCTATGTGACCCTGGTCAAGTCACTTAACCCTGTTTGACTTTGTTTCCTCATCTGTAAAATGAGCTGGAGAGGAAAATGGTAAAACCCTCTAGTATCTCTGCTAAGATAACCCCAAATGAGATCCCGCAGTTAGACTTGATAAAAAAAAAAACTGAACAACAGCAAAAAAACAAAAAAAAACAAAAAAAAAACTCAATGATAAGTAGCATTGGAAAGGAACTTCAAATCATATAGGCTGATAGCCTCATTTTAAAGATACAAGAATTGAGGACTATTACATTCTGATTCCAGTGACAGGGTCTACTGAGAGCACTGGGCAGGAAATCTATATTGAAGAAGGAAAGGATACATTTATTTCTTCATTCATTAAACATTTGTGAGTCATTTATTATCTATTCTAAGCACTATACTAATCATGATAGAATACAGAGACAAAAAGGGAAATAATCCCTCCCCTCATATATTATTGGGGTTCACAGATGAATAAAAACAAAGTAATTTCAGTGGAGTTGAGATCCTTGGAAAATTGGGAAGATTAGGAAAAGCTTTGTGAAGAAAGCCAAGCTTGGGTTAAGCCTGGAAGAAACTATGAATGCTAAAAGGCAGAGGTAAGGAGGGAGTAAAAGCAGAGATCACCAATGATAATCATTACCTTCTTGAAGTTGTGGCTTATGTCAAACCCTGACTATAGGTGGAGAGGATTTGGGGTCATCTCTGGGCCTTAGTCTTCTCATCAGTAAAACAAGTGTTGGCAAACTATCTAAGACTCTTTTCTGTTCTAGCATAATATGATCTACAAAGAATGTAAAACCTGAAGACTTTCCATAATCCTCAGAGGCTTTATAAGGTCAAAAACTATTGTTAATATACTACAACAACATCTTGTATTAAAGCAAGACAACAGTTATGCAAGACTTGAATATAAGTGTATGCTTTACTCCTATGGCTAATCCTGCCCTCTATCCAATTTAAATATACCCCATGTAGGCAAGACCATACATACTTTTTCTTAACAAAGAATAACAAATCCAGATTCATAAAACCTACAAAAGTTCAGGGTGGAGGAAATGTTGTTGGCAGGAAGCTAATGGATTTAAAAAAAGAAAGTATAATTGCAGTATTTTCATAGAATCTACTTAATTAATTATGTTGAAAAAATGTCATGCCTGCTTAATAAGGGGGACTTCTAGCAAAGAGGGTCTTCCTGACAATTTGTTTTTGTGACTTCTGTTGCAATGAATAGCACAACTAGTCTGTTTGAAAGTGCAGATGCCATGACATCTGACCATAGGTCTATCTTTTTTACTTAAAAGATATAAACTGGTGTGTGTCAACATAAACAATCTTTTTGTCCCCATATAGTTATCCCTGTTATTTCTGTGATCTAGTGAATACTAATTAAAATTCATTTGAATATCATTATTAAAGTTGTTTATAAAATGTTTACTAAAGTAAAATTATTTAATTGATTTTGCCTTAGTGAAGGATATACTGACAGTTCTCAGCTTACTGGAATCATTACTTTTTTTGGAAAATTTTTTGATTCCCTTAGATGTGTTAACTATTTTAATTTAAAAAATAGCTGAAATACCTAAAAAATCTGCTTAATACTAATTTTGTAATTCCAATCTATAGCCAAAATATATATGTGCATATCTGTGTATTATACATCAAATAAATGTATATTTTGCTCAATAATACTCTAATGATTCTTTTATTGTTTTGGAGTTCAAATTAAAGCTTTTCTCTTTAACTTCTAAAGCCCTTTACAGCCCAGTCCCAAACTATGTTAACAAACTTATTATATATTACTTTCCTTCCTGAGCTCTGTGGTTGAGATAGATTGACTTTGATAAATTCCTCATCCAAGGTACTCTGTCTCCAATCTTTTTGTCTACACAGGCTTTCCCCCATACCTAGATCGCACATAATTTTGCCCTTTGCCTCTTAGAATCTCCTGTTTCTTTCAAAATGAAGGATGTTGAAATTGTTTCTTGTTCTGATCCTCCTGGACCTTCTTCCCCCACAGTTAGTATAGTAAGTTTATAAGTCACTAGTATAAGGTAACAATAGTAGGAAGTAAGATTGCAAGAGAGAACGTAAAAGTCACTGTCGAACTATCCCATAAATTAAAAATAAATTAACATAATAATTACTTGAAAACCATCTCATAAATTTGAGGAGCATAGGAACCACTGGCAATTACCTCATAAATTAACTAAGGTCACATCCTCACACTATGAGCTAAATTAGGGGAAACTAGCTAGGACCTAATGTAATGATCCTTTAGTTCTGCTAACTGCCCTTGGTCTGAAAGCTTCAGACAAGTGCCAGATATGAGTAGTAAAACTAACCAACTATACATAGATATGTATGTATGTATGTGTACAGATCCAACTGTGATCTGTATTTGCATGACTTTATATCTTCCTCTCCCTCCCTATTCTCTTCCCCATACTGCCTACCTCCCTGCACCAATACATCACTTGTCCCCACATTGTCTGCCTTTTTGCTGCCTCTGTACTTTCTATACCTTATTAAAATGTGATTGAAGCATTACTCCATGCTTACCGCCACCTTGGTCTTTCCCAACAAACATCCAAAGAACTAAGCATAAATGCCTTGATCCAATAGAACCACCTGTGATCCTTTCCCTTATCTCATATACCAGAGATAGATGTTCCAAGGCTGAGAAATATCCTGTTTCATAGCCTTCCTTATTTTGGACAGCATGGTGTTATGAATCTTTTGGTAGAAAGAAAGGGTAGGGAGGCAGAGCCAAGATGGTGGAATAAGGCAGGGACTCACCTGAGCTATCCCCCAAACCTCACCAAATACCTATTTTAAAATGACTCTAAACAAATTTTAGAGCAGCAGAACCCACAAAAATACAGAGTGAAACAAATTTCCAAACCAAGACAACTTGAAAGGTTGGAAGGAAAGGTTTGTTGCCCCAGGGTAAGGAAGAAGCACAGTCCACTGCAGGCCTCTCCAGAACATACTGCACCCCAGCAAGGTCTCTGGGCAACTGAATCAATGGCAGAAGTTGTGGTTTTCCATACTTTCTCAGCCCACAGACACCACAGACAAATTAGAAGGTCAACAGAAAAGGTCTGTTGCACCTGGGCTAAAGTGAAACACAGTCCAGTGCAAGCTATTGCCAGAACAGTACTGGCCACAAAAAAACCAGGAGCAGGCTGTTGCCCTTGAAGATTCAGTTTCTCTCAAGTTCTGCTCCTTGGCAGCAGCAGCGGTAATGGCTGTTTCCAGAGCTCTCAGCCCACAGAGAGTAAGGGGGTTGAATAACTGGTCAGAAGGAGATTACAGGAGTCTTTTGCTGGCACTGAGGCAGGACTCTGTTGCTATGTTCAGACTTGGATCCCAGTCCCAGATCTGGGTGGCAATCTCAGGGTGAGGAGGAGCACTAGGAGAACAGAGCTTGCAGCCAAAGTGAAGGGAGACCCTCCTCATAGTTCCAGGGCAGAAAAGAGTGCTTGTGGTCACTCACAGACCAGAGCACAGGCCAGGAGAGTAGTCAACTCGTCTCTTTAGATCCTACGACCTTGCATGAACTGAAAACTTACAGGTGCTTAGAAGTATCTCTGAAAACAGCTGAACAAAAACCTGAGACTTGGGACACTGTACCCTTTACCCTGAAAGCAGAGCTCTACTTTAACAAAGAGTTAGAAGTCAACTAATTTGCTGGGGAAATGAGCAAACAATGAGGTAAAAAACGACAACAACAACAACAAAAAAACCAAAAACAAACAAACAAAAAAAAAAACCTCTGACTTAAAAGTTACTATGGTGACAAGGAATAGCAAAACACACAATCAGAAGAAGACAACAAAGAAAATCTCCTACATCCAAAACCTCCAAGAAAAACATGAATTGCTCTCAGGCCATGGGAGAGCTCTGACAGGATTTGGCAAATCAAGTAAGAGAGATAGAGGAAAAATTGGGAAGAGAAATGAGAGTGATGCAAGAAAATCATGAGAAAAAAAGTCAACAACTTGGTAATAGAGACACAAAAAATACTGAAGAAAATAATACCTTAAAAATATACTAGGCCAAATGGTAAAAGTGGTCCAAAAAGACAATGAGGAGAATTCCTTAAAAAGCAGAATTGGCCAAATGGAAAAGGAGGTCCAAAAGCTCAGTGAAGAATTCCTTAAAAATTAGAATTGAGTAAATGGAAGCTAATATCTTTATGAGAAATTAGGGAACAATAAAATAACACCACAAGAATGAAAAAAAAATAGAAGAAAATGTGAAATATCTATTAGAAAAACAACTGACCTGGAAAATAGGTCTAAGAGAGATTATTTAAAAAATATTGGACTACCTAAAAACCATGATTAAAAAAAGAGCCTATACATCATTTTTCAAGAAATTATCAAAGAAAATTGGCTTGATATTCTAGAATCAGAGGGTAAAAATAAATTGAAAGAATCCACCAAGGGCAAAGTCAAGATGGCACAGTGAAAACAGTGACTTGCTTGAGCTCTCCCCCAAACTCCTCAAAATACCTGTAAAAATGACACCTTGATCCCGGTGCAACAGACTTTTCCCATCTGAATAGGTCCCCATTCAGGCACTTATACACCACCACAACCACAACCATAACCACAGTCACAACCACAACTACAACTATATCATGATCATTTTCCAGCCACTCCCCAGCTGATGAATATCCCCTTGATTTCCAATTATTTGCACCACAAAAACAGCTGCTGTAAGTATTTCTGTATGTATAAGTCCTTTTCCTTTTTCTTTGATCTCTTTGCAGTAGTCCTAGTGGTGGTCCTAGTGGGTCAAAGAGTGTGCCCAATTTCATAGTGCTTTGAATAGAGTCCAAAATTGTCCTCCAGAATGGTTGGACCAGTGCCCTACTCAACCAACAAATCACTGATGTACCTATTATTCCTTCATCCTTTCCAGAATTTGTCATTTCTGATAGGTGAGAGGTGGTACATCAAAATTATTTTAACTTGCCTTTTTTTAATCAATCATGATTTAGAACATTTTTCCATATGACTATAGACAGCTTTTGATGTCTTCTTCTGAAAACTACCAGTTCATATCCTTTGACCATTTCTCAATTAAGAAATTGTTCTTATTTTTATAAATTTTACTATTCCTGATATATTTGAGAACTGAAGCATTTGTCAGAGAAACTTACTGTAAAAGTTTTTTATATCACTTCATTGTCTATGGTGCCTTTTAGAAATAAATGTAGTTTCCCTGGTTATATCATTTAATTAGGTCAATTTTTTTGTTTTCACTTTGTCTGACATCATGATTGCTACCTCTGCCTTTTTTTTAAATTTCAGCTGAAGTATAATAATTTCTACAGCAGCCCTTTATTTTAATTATGTGCATGTTTCTATTTCAAGTGTGTCTCTTATATACAACATATTGTTGGATTTTGGTTTCAAACCCAGTCTACTATCCATTTTCTTTTTATGGGTGAGTTAATTCCATTCAAATTCAGAGTTATGCCTACTGTGTATTTCCCTCCACTTATGCCCTCTCTCCATGTAGACTCCTAACTGCATTATAAGGATGATGTTCTTAGAAGTTGTTGTATTTCTACAAACCCCTCCAAATGTAAATAGTTTAACTACATTGAGTACCTTATGATTATTGATTCATGTGAATGTTCTTACAATTCTGTTTGTCTTCTGTTTGAATTTCAAATTTTATATTTAGCTCAGGTTATCTTATCAGAAATTCTTGGAAGTCCTCCATTTCATTCATTATCCATTTTCCCCCTGAAAGATTATACTGTTGTTTTTTTTTTTTTTCTGGGTGGTTTATTCTTGGACATAATATTAGGTCCTTTGCCTTTCAGAATATCATATTCAAAGTCCTCTGCTCCTGTAACATGGAAGCTACTACAAACAAAGCCAATGCAACCAAGATTAGAAGGGAAGTAGAAAGGTTGGAATTTTTTTTAACAGTCAGTGTCTCTAATAAAGGCTTAATTTTTTTTAAAATATAGAAAACAGAGTCAAATTTATAAGAATCCAAGTCATTACTCATTGACAAATGGTCAAAAAATAGGAACAGGCAGTTTTCAGAGGAAGAAATTAAAAATATCTGTAGTCATATGAAAAATGCTCTAAATTACTATTGATTAGAGAAATAAAAATCAAGCCAACTCTAAGGTACCACATCACAACTCTCAGACTGGCTAACATGACAATACATGAAAATGATAAATGTGGGAGTAGATGTTGGAAAATTGGAACACTGATGCATTGTTGGTGGAATTGTGAACTGATGCAACCATTCTGGAGAGCAATTTGGAACTCTGCCCAAAGGGCTATTGTGCATTCCCTTTGATCCAGGAATAGCACTATTTGGTCTGTATCCAAAAGAAATAATAAAAAAGGGAAAAGACCCACATGTACAAAAATATTTGTAGCATGCCGTTTTTGTGGTGGCCATTGGAAATTGAGTGGATGTTCATCAATTAAGGAACGGCTGAACAAGTTGTGGTATATGAATGTAATGGAATATTATTATGCTATAAGAAATGATGAGCAGGCAGATTTCAGAAGAAAACTTGGAAAGACTTGCATGAATTGATTCTGAGTGAAGTGAGTAGAACCAGGAGAACATTGTACACAGTGACAGCAACACTGTGTGATGAAAAACTTAGATAGACTTAGATCTTCTCAGAAATGCAAAGATCTGGGGCGGAGCCAAGATGGTGGAGTAACAGCAGTGACTTGCTTGAGCTCTCCCCCAAACCCCTCCAAATAGCTATAAAAATGGCTTTAAACAAATTCTAAAGCAGCAGAACTCACAAAAAGAAAGACTGAAACAAATTTCCAGCCCAAGATAACCTGGATGGTTGATCGGGAAGGTATGTTGCACCAGTGCAGTTCATCATGGGCACACCCACAGCGAACCTGGAGCAGGCCTCAGAGGACTGAATCATAGGCAGCTGTGGTGGTTTCCTGACTTCTCAACCCACAAATGTCAAAGACAACTTAGAAGGTCAGTGGTAAAAGTCTGTTTCTGCATTGGTGAGAGAGAAGGATGGTGGGGTTCCAGCCCCATTCCCTGGGCTTGGCCCCAGGGTGGTGGATGCCTCCTGAGCTTCTGGTCCACAGACAGAGGGGCAATAGAGTGGCTGATCACAGGGGGATTTCAGGGATCTCTCTGCTGGTGCAAGATTCTCTTGCTTTGCCCGTGCTTGGATCTGGGTCACAGTTCAAGGTGGCGGTCCTGCAGCGAGGAAGAGTGCTGGCTTGGTGGAGCTTGCAGTGGCTGTGGAGAGGAAATCCTCACAGTTCCAAGACAGAAAAGGGTGCTTGTGGTCACTCATAGACCAGCACATAGGCCAGGAAAGGAGTAAACATCTCGCCCTTGATCATAGCACCTTGGAAGAAATGAAAATTTACAGGTCCCTAGAAGTATCTCTGGAAACAGCTGCACAAAACCCCTGAAACTTGGGACAGTACACTCTTCACATTGGAAGCAGACCCATACTTTAACAAAGAATTTATACCTCAAGTAATTGGCCAGGATCATGAGCAAGCAACACAAAAAGAATCAGGCTATATTATCTTACTTTGGTGACAAAGAAGATCAAAACATACAACCAGAAGAAGACAACAAAGCCAAAGTTCCTACATCCAGAGCCTCCAAGAAAAATATGAATTGGTCCCAGGCCATGGAAGAGCTTAAAAAGGATTTTGAGAAGCAAGTAAGAGAAGTAGAGGAAAAACTGAGAGTGATGCAGGAAAATCATGAAAAACAAGTCAACAGATTGCTAGTGGAGACCCAAAAAAATACTGAAGAAAATAACACCTTAAAAAATAGCCTAACCCAAATGGCAAAAGAGGTCCAAAAGGCCAATGAAGAGAATACTCTAAAAAGCAAAATTGGCCACATGGAAAAGGAAGTCCAAAAACTTACTGAAGAAAATACTTCCTTAAAAATTAGAATGAAGAAATTGAAAGCTAGTGTCAACTTGAGAAATCAAGGCACTGTAACACTAATCCAAAAGAATGAAAAAATAGAAGAGAAGGTGAAATATCTTACTGGGGAAACAACTGACCTGGAAAATAGATCCAGGAGAGAGAACTTAAAAATTATTGGACTATCTGAAAGCCATGATCAAAAAAAGAGCCTAGACATCATCTTTCAAGAAATTTTCAAGGAAAATTGCCCTGATATTTGAGAACCAGAGGACAAAATAGAAATGGAAAGAATCCACTGATCTCCTCATGAAAGAGATCCCCAAAAGAAAACTCCTAGGAATATTGTAGTCAAATTCCAGAATTCCCAAGTCAAGGAGAAAATATTGCAAGTAGCCAGAAAGAAACAATTCATGTATTGTGGAACTACAATCAGGATAACACAAGATTTAGCAGCTTCTACATTAAGGGACCAGAGGGCATGGAGTATGATATTCCAGAGGGCAAAGGAGATAGGATTACAACCAAGAATCACCTACCCAGCAAAACTGAGTATAATGCTTCGGGGTAAAAAATGGTCATTCAATGAAATAGGGGACTTTCAAGCATTCCTGAGTAAAAGACCAGAGCTGAATAGAAAATTGAACTTTCAAATACAAGACTCAAGTGAAACATGGAAGAGGTAAACAGGAAAGAGAAATCATAAGAGACTTATTAAGGTTGAACTGTTTACATTCCTGCAGGGAAAGATGATATTTGTAACTCATGAGTCCCTTGTCAGTATTAGGGTAATGGGAGAGGAAAAAAATTATATGTATGTGTAGATAGATAGATAGAGGGCACAGGGTGAGTTGAAGATGAAGGAGTGATAACTGGAAAATAAAATTAAATGATGAGAGAGGATTATACTTGCAGAAGGAGTAAGGGAGAAGTAGAATGGGGTAAATTATCTCACATGAAACATATAAGAAAAGGCTTTTTCAGTGGAGGGGAAATGAAAGGTGAGAGGGAATGAGTGAATCTTATTCTCATAGGATTTGGCTTAAGGAGGAAATAACATGCACATTGGGATATGAAAATCTATATTACCCTACAGGAAAATAAAGGGGGAAAGGGACAAGAGAGCAGGGGTTTGATAGAGCAGAGGGCAGAATGTGGGAGGGCATAACCAAAAGCAAACACTTCGGAGGAGGGAGAGGGTCAAAAGAGAGAATAGAATAAATGGGGGGTAGGATAGGATGGAGGGAAATATTCTTAGTTTTTCACAATAAGACTACTATGGAAGTGTTTTGCATGACTACACATCTATAACTTGTATCAAGATTCTTGCCTTTTCAGTGAGGGTGGGTGGGGAGGGAGGAAGGGAGAAAATTTGTAACCCAAAGTTTTCAAAACACATGTTTAAAAAAAAAAGACCAAATGCAATGATTTAAGACAATTCCAAAAGACCCATGGTGGGAAATGCTATCTACATCCACAGACAGAACTATCTGAATGCACATCAAAACACACCATTTTCTCTCTTTTTTTTCTTGTTGTTTTTCCCTTTTGTTCTGATTCTTCTTTCACAACATGACTGATATGGAAATATGTTTAATATGATTGTATATGTATGACCTATATCAGACTCCATGCTATCTTGGGGATGGTGGAAGGAGAAAAGGGGGAAGAATATAGAACACCAAATCTTATAAAACTGAATGTTGAAAACTAAAAACAAATGAGGAAAATTAAAATTAAAAACATAAAAGCTGCTAAATCTCATGTCATCCTGGTTGTTGTTTAATGATATTTTAAATATTTCTTTCTTGCAAAATCTTCTCTTTACAATGGGAGCTCTAAAATTTTAGTATAATGTTCCTGGAAGTTTTCATTTTATTATCTCTTTCAGGAGGTGATCTATGAGTTCTTTCCAATTCTATTTTATCCATCCATATATAAGATATCACAGCACTTTTCTTTGAAATTTTGTCAAATATGATTCCTGCACTTTTTTTTAATCATGGGTTTCAAGAGGTTCAATAATTCTTAAATTATCTCCCATGAATCTATTTTCTAGGTCAGTTGTTTGAAATTTGATGTTTCACATTTTCATCTATTTTTTATTCTTTTGAATTTATTTTATTGTTTTTTGATGTCTCACAGAATCATTAGCTTTTACTTCCCCAATTCTAATTTTTAAGGAATTATTTTCTTCATTGAGCTTTTGTGCCTCCTTTTTCATTTGGCCAACTCTCATTTTTATGGTGATCTCTTATTGAGTGACTTTTTTGTGTTTCTTCTATGATTAGGCCAATTCTGTTTTTGCAAATGTTATTTTCTACAGTATTTTCTTATTACTCTCTTGTCAAGCTGTTAATTCTCTTTTCTTCTTGCACCACTCTCATTTATTTCCCCAGATTTTTTCTACCCCTCTTTTTTTTCTTTAACTCTTCTGGGAATCATTGCTGGTTTTGGGTCCAATTAGCATTTTTATTTGATGTTTTGCTTTTAACTGTTTTCTTCTAAGTTTATGTTTTTGTATTCTCAGCCATTTTAGCAGCTTTTTATGACCAAGTTCCTTTTGTAAAAATTTTTATTAACTTATTTTGACTTATCAACAATCACTTCCCTAAGCTTTTCAGTTTAAAATTTTTATCCTCCTCCCCAAGAAGTCACACAATCTGATATAGGCTTTACATACACATTCCCATTAAACATATTTTCACATTAGTCAGTTTGGAAGGGAGAATTAGAACCAATAGGAGGAACCACAAGAAACAGGAAACAAAACAAAACAGAAGGAAAAAAAAAAGAGCAAATAGTATGTTTTGATCTCCATTCAAAATCCACAGTTCTTTCTTTGGATGTGGATAGCATTTACCATCATGAGACTTTTGGAGATGTCTTAGATCCTTGCATTGCTAAGGAGGGCTAAGTATATCAAAGTTAGTCATCACACAATGTGGCTGTTACTGTATATGGTATTCTCCTAGTTCTGCTCATTTCATTCAGCACCAGTCCATATATAAGGCTTTTTAGGGTTTCTGAAGTCTGCCTGCTCACTGTTTCCTATAGCACAATAGTATTCCATCACATTTGTATACCATTACTTGTTTATCCATTCCCCAACTGATGGGCATACCTTCAATTTCCAATTTTTGGCCAATGCAAAAAGAGCTGCTATAAATATATTTTGTACAAGTGGGTCATTTTCCCATTTTTACAATCTCTTTGGGATACAGTCTTACAATTGCTATTGCTGGGTCAAAGGGTATCATACTTTTATAGCCCTTTGGGCATAGTTCCAAAGTGCTCTTCAACATGGTTGAATCAGTTCACAACTCCACCAACAATGGCCCCTTCTCCTTTGTGAATTATCACAAGTGAAAAAGTTTGCTCAGGACTCAACTGTCATTTTGGCCACAGCCCTTAAGGAGCAAAAATCTTTCAGGGCAAACCAGAAGTACCAGTGTTGCAAAGCTGAGAGATGGCAGCTGAGGCCTGAGCAGACTTCTGCAGCCTAGAACTAGTATCTCTATGGCACTGATAAGAGGAAGTAGGAACTGAGTTTTAGGAGTAGATAGTGGATTCCCTTGATAATCTTGACCTTTTGTTCTTCAATTTGAATATTGTTATTATTTTTCTAGCTCTATAAAATATTTTTGGTATTTTGATTGGCATGTCACTGAATAAACAAATTAATTTAGGTAGAATTTTGATTTTTATTATACCAGCTCTGCCTATCCATGAGCAATTGATATTTTTCCAATTGTTTAGATCTGACTTCATTTGTGTTAAAAGTTTTTTGTAATTGTGTTCATATAGTTCCTAGTTTTGCCTTGGCAGCTAGACTCCCCAAAATTTTATTTTGTCTACAGTTATTTTAAATGAAATTTATTTTTCTATCTCTTGTTGCTGGCCTTCTTTGGTAATATATAGAAATTCTGATGATTTATGTGGGTTTTTATTATACCCTGCACTGTTGCCAAGGTTGTTAATTATTTCAAGTAGTTTTTTTCAGTTGATTGTCTAGGATTCTCTCAGTATACCACATATCTGCAAAGAATGATAGCTTTGTTTCTTCATCAACTATTCTAATTCCCTTATTTTTTTCCTCTTGTTGCTAATGCTAACACTTCTAAAACAATACTTAATAATAGTAGTGACAATAGGCATCCTTGTTTTACCCCTGGTCTTATTGGGAATGTTTCTATCTAGCTTATTGTCATCACATATAATCCTTGCTGATCGTTTTAGATAGATACTGCTTATCATTTTAAGGAAAACTCCATTTATTCCAATGTTCTTTAGTGTTTTTTTTTAATAGGAATGGACACTATATTTTCTCAGAAGGTTTTTCTGTGTATATTGAGATAATCATATGATTTCTATTAGTTTTGTTATTGATTTGGTCAATTATATTGATAGTTTTCCTAATATTGAACAGCCCTGCATTCCTGGTATAAATCCCACCTGGTCATAGTTCATTATCCTGGTGATAAATTGTTAGAATCTCTTTGCTAATATTTTATTTAAAACTTTTGCATCAATATGCATTAGGGAAATTGGTTTATATTTTTCTTTCTTTGTTTTTGCTCTTCCTGATTTAGTTATCAGCACCATATTTGTGTCATAAAAGGAATTTTCATGTATCATTATTTATGATGTTTTTAAGCATAACATATTTTTCTGGCTTATCTATCTTCAACTTTTTACTGTTTCCTTTTCTGAGCTCATAATATCCACAACTATTTTCTTCTTCCCTGAGCTAAGGTTCAACAGACTCCAGTCCCACCTTAACTTTATGTTACTTTTAATACTTTTGGTGCTTCTTGGTCATAGTGATTGATAAGATTTTCAATTCTGAACCATTCTGCCAACTTCTTCCATTTTATGGGCAAATTCATTCCCTTCACATTCACTGCTACAATTCTTGAGTGTGTTTCATCCCTTTTATCTTTTCCTACTAAAAGTTTTTTTTTTAATTTTCTCTCTTTGACTCCCAGTTGCATCTCCTAAAAGAAACTAATTAAGGGACATGATCACTAGTTATCTTTATATGATAATGATTCCAATTATCCCCTTACCACACTTAACCAAACCTATAAAACAACTTCCATTCACTGTCTCCTTCTATTTTTATAATTAGTTGTTTGGAGTTGAAATGTATCTTCTTTGTGACTGTTCCTTTCCTAACTCAACCCACTTTCTTAAATATCCTTCTTTCCCTTACCCATAACAGCTCAGTTACTAGTTTTCTTTATTGTATTTAAACACTACACTTCTCCCACGAACTTTCCTTGCCTGGCTCAGATAAAAAGTGAGGTTCAGAAGATAGTTCGTGCTTTTAATCTCACTCCCATTCTTATATAAACTTCTCCTCTAATGCCAAGTTAAAAGAAATAACAAATTTCTCCCTGTATTCCTTAACTAAACTATTCTTTTTTACACCGAAACAGAACAAAATAAAATATCATTGCTTTAGGATTACCATTTTATCTTCTTTCATTAGGACTGGGAAAAAAGTGAGTCAAAAAAAAGAAAGAAAAGAAAAGAAAACCACAAGTGCTGTAGAGGTTACATGATAAACAGTAAATTAATAAACTGTTGGTGGAGCAGTGAATTTTTACAGCTCTTCAGAAAACCAATTTGGATCCATGACTCTAAACTTAAAGAAAATTCTGCATACACTTTGACCCTTTGATGGTTTCTTTATTGGTAGACACCACTATTAGATTTATACCCCAAAGTGGCAAAATAAAGATATAAAAGTATTCATATGTAATTAAAGTATCTTTATAGTAGCTTCTTTTTTGATGACAAAGAACTGGAAACCGTGACTTAGAGAATAGAAGAAGAAATTATGTAATATGACAGTAGAATCCATTTGTGCCAGAAGAACATAAGAAGGAGACAGTTTTGGAGAAATCTGGGAAGATCTGTTGGAATTGATGCAGAGGGCAATAAGTAGAACTAAAATTATAACAACAACATTATTAATTAAACAATATTGAAAGACTTAGAAAGTCTGAAGTGCTCAAGAATGATTTCATAGGACCAATGATGAAGCATGCTCCCTTCTAACAAAGAGTGATGAAATAAAGATGTAAAATGTAACTTACATTTTTGAACATGGCTAAGGAAATGATTTGTATCTCTTGTGTCAGTTTAATTATTACAAAGGTTTTGCTTTATTTCCTTATTTTTTGAAGGGGAGTGAGAAGAAGGGAAAAGTACATGTTAATTTTAAAAAATTAATTACCTGATTTAGCAATGTCTCAAACAAACTTTCTGAAAACTTCCCTTTTACTGCTTTTTGTTTGTTTGTTTGCACTGGGAGGAATATAGAGTAAATGTTTATTGCTCATAATCTTCTGGCACTTCTCTTTGTAATATTAATTAATAGCCATTTATTATAAATGATATTGCCTTTGACCTTGGTGTCTGCCTTGTAAGGAGATTGTGTTTACGTCCTGAAACAATTTCTTGATTTTTTTTCATTTTTATTTGCATGTTGTGGATTCTGTCTGACATTACTTAAAGTTTTGAGAAATAGCGATAACAAAATTAACTTTTTTATTGTGATTTCTTTATCATTTTTCTTTATTAATGTTTTATTTTTATAAGTCAGAGTACTAATGAGGAACCTGGTCATCTCATTTTTAATTTTCTTGTGTAAAACTTGTAGTGGTATGTAATTATATTATTATTAGTGCTATTCTAATTTTCATCTTTGCTTTGAATAGTTTATCATCTCACCATACTAGTAGATTCTGATATGAATTCCATAAAAATTTCTGTTAAGATATAATTCAGTTTCATTTTTTTCATGTTAATTAGTATTTTCTCCCTTTTTAGAGAGTTGATATTCAACTTTGGTATATCTGCTTATTTTAAAGGTCTTTGAGTCTTCTTCTTTTTTATGGAAATGATGTTGATAATTCAAAATAAATTAATAAAAAAATTAAAAAAAAAGAAATCCAGCCCTTGCCCCCGATTGAGAAAAAACATTCTCTCTTTGGTTTCCAAGTTATACTGCATGTTCTTCATTATGGAGACTGATCATCTGGTCCCTAGAAGCTTACTTGCTTTGGCTATATCTAACTAATCATATCTATCCCATTTTACCAAAGCATACAAATACAGGAATACTATGTTGGAGCTGGAAAAGACATTATAGACCATCTAATCCACTCTCCTTCCCCTTCATAGATTGAGAGATTAAGAAGTAAATGACTTGCTAGTTCAAGTCTTGATTTCAAGTCTATGATTAAAAAAAATAGCTTACAAAGCTATGTACTTCAAAGGTTTAACATCAAATAGACAGCCACTGCCTCCCCCTAAAAAAAACTTGCAAGGTGTAGCTGGCTGCACCATCCCACCTGCAGTTTTGATTTCAAGGTTGCCATGACTTGAACACCTGGATTCAAAGGGAGATCACCAGTGAAGGACAAACAGCACAGAACAGAGACCCTAGGCCCATTTATTGGAGCTAGAATAAGAGAGGGAAGTGTATATTGTGGTGCTCATGCTATGGGTGAACTATGATCTTTACCTCCTGGAAGCAGCAGAAAAGAGTGAGCAGGACAGAAATTATCCCCAATCTGGCTAAGTGTAAAGGTACAACCTTTTCTGGTCATGAAGTCAATCAAAGGAGGGATCTTCCAACCTCGTACTAGGGGAATTCTGGGAATCATGATATTTCCATGTTAGGTGATCTGTTCAAGCCGCCTTACACATTTGAAATTTGCTGTCCTTGGCAAACTGTCAAGGCCCCATTTTTAACCCAGTCCTCATCCCAATGTCCTTTCACTTGTTTTCCCAGTATCATACAGTAAGTTTCCAAACAGCTGATGTTACAGTATCATGCAATCCACCATGTACAGATGAAGATCACAATTATTCCTCTGACGGGGCTTGGAACATGGCCAGATCATCTAACAGAAGCACTCTGCTTCTCCTACCACATGGGTGGGAAGGGGTCTCCTTTCCTGGACCCAAACAGAATGGCCTACTTCTGACTAGACAGGGATAGTCTTGAGATCTCTTTCTGCCTGTTTTTTTTTTTTCCCATTGAATTCAGAGGTTGAAGACTATACTTCACTCACAACTTATGTGTAATGAGTAGGACCAGAAAGAAGGTAGAAGACCTCCCCATGTTCTCTTACCCTGTCTCCAAGAAATGGCTCTGGTTGTTTTGTTACTGTTCTGTTTGCCCTCTGTTGCAGGTGCCAGTGGTGATAGCCACTGGACTGGGAGTTCAAACCATGGTGACCCTGGAGCTAGGCTTCCAGGTGGGCTGCTGCATCCAACCAGCCTGGCAAAGAAACCTGGAAAAGCCTGCGTGCCTGTACTCAAGCCCAAAACAGATTTTGAACTTGGAACTAGGACTGTGCTCTAAAGAAATTGAGTAGTGAACCTAATTCCTTTTTCCTCCTCAAAGACTGATGTGTGTGAGGGAGGGAAGAATCATTCCTCTCATATGTGGGAAAGTTCATATGTTTATGATTATTCCTTTGAAGGAAATATTTCTTTGTAAAAGCTAATCTGAGAGTGGTTAAGGGGAAACGAGTGTAGGGGAGCCTTGCCCAATTCACACACGCACACTTGGGGGAACACCTTCACTGAGAGCCTAGGCACACCCAACTTCATTAAGGGTACTGGAGAACCCTGGAGGAGGTGAAATGTAACGTAGTTGACTTTCAGGCATCAAGGGCCAGGGTAGCCAGTGTTACATTACCCAAAATAAAATTTTGCAGAAGAGAAGTCTTTTATAGAAATTACCCAATATCTCACCTTGTTTATTCTTTTTTTTGTGAAAAACTAAGTATAATTCCCTTCATCCTATCCCACCCCTCCATTTATTCTATACTCTCTTTTGACCCTGTCCCTCTTCAGAAATGTTTGCTTCTCATTACCCCCCTCCCCCAATCTGCCCTCCCCTTTATTATCCCCTTTATCTCTTCTCCCCTTCCCTCCCTATTTTCCTGTAGGGTAAGATAGATTTCTATACCCAATTGAGTGTGTATGTTATTTCTTCCTCCAAATCCAATGATAATAAGATTCACTAATTCCCTCTCACCTCCCCCTGTTTCCCCTCCACTGTAGAAGCCTTTTCTTGTCTGTTTTATGTGAGATAATTTACCCCATTTTACCTCTATCTTTCTCCTTCTTCTAGTATAATCCTCTCTCACTCCTTAATTTTATTCTCCAGATATCCAGATATCACCCCTTCATCTTCAACTCACCCTGTGCCCTCTATCTATCTATTTCTATGTATACATATACATATACACACATACATACATACAATTTTTACCCCTCCAACTACCCTAATACTGACAAAGGTCTCATGAGTTACAAATATCATCTTTCCCTGCAGGAATGTAAACAGTTCAACCTTAATAAGTCTCTTATGATTTCTCTTTCCTGTTTATCTCTTAATGTTTCATTTGAATCTTGTATTTGAAAATTAAATTTTCTATTCAGCTCTAGTCTTTTCATCAAGAATGCTTGAAAGTTCCCTATTTCACTGAATGACCATTTTTTCCTCAGTTTTGATGGGTAGGTGATTCTTGGTTGTAACGTTCTCTCTTTTGACCTCCAGAATGTTATATTCCATGCCCTCTGGAAGCTGCTAAATCTTATGTTATCCTGATTGTGTTTCCACAATACTTGAATTGTTCCCTTTTTGCTGCTTGCAATATTTTCTCCTTGACCTGGGAACTCTGGAATTTGGCTACAATATTCCTAAGAGTTTTCCTTTGGGGATCTCTTTCAGGAGGTGATTGGTGGATTCTTTCAATTTCTATTTTGCCCTCTGGTTCTCAAATAACAGGGCAGTTTTCCTTGATAATTTCTTTTTTTTTCCTGGCAGTTGGGGTTAAGTGACTTGCCCAGGGTCACACAGCTAGTAAGTGTCAAGTGTTTGGTCTGAGGCCAGATTTGAACTCAGGTACTCCTGACTTTAGGGCCAGTGCTCTATCCACTGTGCCACTTAGCTGCCCTGATAATTTCTTGAAAGATGATGTTTAGGCTCTTTGTTTTGATCATGGCTTTCATATAGTCCAATAATTTTTAAGCTCTCTCTCCTGATCTATTTTCCAGGTCAGTTGTTTTTCCAATGAGATATATTTCACATTGTTTTCTATTTTTTCTTTCTTTTGGATTTGTTTTACAGTGTCTTAATTTCTTATAAAGTTACTAGCTTCCAATTGCTCCATTCCAATTTTTAAGGAAGTATTTTCTTTAGTAATCTTTTGGACTTCCTTTTCCATTTGTCCAATTTTGCTTTTTAGGGCATTCTTCTCCTCAATGACTTTTTGGACCTCTTTTGCCATTTGGATTAGGGTATTTTTTAAGGTGTTATTTTCTTCAGCATTTTTTTGGGTCTCCTTTAACAAGCTGTTGACTTGTTTTTTGTGATTTTCTTGCATCACTCTGAGTTTTTCCTCTACTTCTCTTACTTGCTTCTCAAAATCCCTTTTGAGCTCTTCCATGACCTGGGACAAATTCATATTTTTCTTGGAGGCTTTGGATGTAGAAGTTTTGACTTTGTTGTCTTCTTCTGGTTGTATGTTTTGATCTTCTTTGTCACCAAAGATTCTATGGTCTGACTCTTCGTGCTGCCTGCTCATGATCTCAGTCAATTATTTGAGTTATAAACTCTTTGTTAAGGTAAGGGTCTTTCTCCAGTGTGGAGAATGCACTGTCCCAAGCTTCAGGGGTTTTGTGCAGCTGTTTTCACAGATACTTCTAGGGACCTGTACATTTTCAGTTTTTCCAAGGTGTTATGATCAAAGGTGAGATGTTTACTTCTTTCCTGGCCTCTACTGTTGTCTATGAGTGATCACAAGCACTCTTTTCTGTCTTAGAACTGTGAAGAAGATTTCCTCTCCACAGCCACTACAAGCTCCTCCATGCCAGCACTCCTTGCCTTAGGATCACCTGCCAGAACTGTGACCCAGATCCAAGCATGAGCAAAGCAAGAGAATCTTGCACCAGCAGAGAGATCCCTGCAATCCCCCTCTGATCAGCCACTTGATTTCCCCTCAGTCTATGGGCCTGAAACTCTGGAAGCAACCACAGTGGGGACTGGGGCTGGGACCAACTGTGCTTCTCTCTCACCACTGCAGACAGACATTTCCTACTGATCTTCTAAGTTATCTTTGGCTTCATGGGTTGAAAAGTCTGGAAACCACCACAGCTGGCCATGGTTCAGTCCTCTGAGGCCTGCTCCAGGTTTGCAGAGGCCTGTGCACTCACACCAAACTGTGTATATCTCTGGTGCGATATACCATTCTGAGCAACCATCAAAGGTTGTCTTGTGCTGGAAATTTGTTTCACTCTGTTTTTTTGTGAGTTCTGCTGCTTTAGAATTTGTTTAGAGCCATTTTTTATATGTATTTGGAGGGGTTTTTAAATTTCTGGATATCCTAGAACATGGAAACAGCTGAAGTTCTTTTATCTATGGTGCATAATTTCTGTTTCACAACTTCTCAAACCTCTCTGAAACAGAAATTATGCACCATAGATAAAATGTTAAAATAGTAAAACAATTCTCTTTCTACAGCCCTGGAGAGTTGGGGAAAAAAAGAAGTAGATAAAAGTGACAGTCAATGATTTCACGGGGTTAGAGAAGAAAAAAAAACCTTTCTCCTTTCTCCAACCATTTTTTCTTCACCTTTGTTCTAAGGTTTGTGATCAGGTCAGCATAGATTAACTCCTAAATCAGTAAGTTCATGCCCTATTTATTCCCTCTACTGCAACATTGGCTAAGAGATTGTTGCCTCATATGAGTGCAATATAGTTAAAATAAGCTAACACACACATATGATATACACTATGCCACAATATACCCTCTCCCCTCAACTACACTCACCATTGGTTTCACAAATATTTACCAATAAGATACTGAGTGCAAAAGGATGTATCTCATTGTACTGAAAATCAACAGGCCTAGCTATTATGTGTAATTCAGTCACTATTAAGTTGTCACTTTGGTCACATAAGCTAATCTCTCTAAGTCTCAGTTTTTTTTCATTTCTAAGATTGATTAAATGCACTATAAAGGTCCTCTAGATTCTAAAACTATTAATATTATAAATGCTTTGATCCTCAATGTAAACACACTGGAGCAGTATCTGAATAATCTTTGTTCATGGTTAGCATTCCCATCTTCTATCATCTCTCTCTTACAGACAGTGTTAAATCCTTTTTTTTAGCTATATATAATCAATAATACTATATTTAAAAAATGAAGCTTGTTTAGTGGAAAGTATGCCGACCTAGGAATTAAGAGATTTGTATTTCCCTCTCAGTTCTGTCACTAATTATACATGATTGGGGTCTTTATTTCCCAAGGTCTTAGCTTGATGTGACTTGTAAAATGGAATTAAGTTTCTTGACATTTGAGACCATGTTCATTTCTAAATACCTGTGTACATATAATTCACACTGATATGTCATGTAAGAAGTTGGTCTTTTGAAGAATTACTAAAGGTAGAAATATGAGAAACCTAATAAATACATTTGGGATTTGAGGGAATGGGGACATACCACATAGGAAAAGAAAGGGAACCATCAGTCAAAATAAGGATTATGACATTCTCTGTAACTTTCAGTTGCCTGTGCTACCTCAGTATTTCTCAACAGTACTGATCATACAAAATAAAATAAACTGATTTGTTTAACGTAATCTTTATCCATTTTTGTAAGGAAGTAACCAAAAAAGAAAGCAGAAGAAAGGAGGAATTATAAAGGACACAAATAATGCAAAATAATGTAATCAATCTTTGATCAAGAGTACTGCTGTGAATAGAGATACATGGATTTTAATATGACCTAAAATAAAAATTTTGTCCCAATCATCTTTCTCTCTCTTAATTAAATGATTTGCTTCAAAACATGAGAGCTGATTTCAACTCTATGTAAAATCCTTCTATTAATGTTTGAAACTTTTACATGATAATAGATGGTTTTAGAAGTTTCTGAAGCTTAAAAACATGCCTTTTAGAAGATTCCTTGACAGTGAGATCTGAAAAATTATATATGCTGTTCCTCAGACAGTGGAAATATTATATTTCATCTGTAAACAATAAGGGGCCAGACTAGATGTCTTTATTGCCACTTCCTTCTCTAAATCTAAGATCCTGGAGTTGTAGGACCCAGTGATCACATCTAAAGTCAAAGGCTATGTAATTTAGCAGGACATACCTGACTTTATGTTCCGTCAATATCCAACCTAAAATCTCAAAGTCACCACTGGAGCATGATGAATAAGTGGTGGAAAGCTCTAGAGTAGGACTTCTTAAATTTTTTTCCAATCACAATTTTGGTCTGAGAAATTTTTACACAGCCCCTGATATATAGGTATATAAAATAGATATTCAAATCAAATATTTAATAATAATAACAAATCATAAAGAAAATAATTCTTTGGTGTACATACACTTTTACCATTTATCAAAGATGAAATTGAACTTGCATACTCATGAGATGGAGGTGCTTGTTTTTTTTTTACATAAAGAATTAAATATTGGTGGAATATTTGATATAGCAGGATATAGAGCATCTTCAATGCTTTTCAGAGGAGACTGATATTTTGATTTTACACTCATCAATGCTGAGAACAATGCTTTGCATAAATATGTTGTACAAAATGGCAGAAGTATGTTTAGAGCCATTTCAGAAATTGTTGGAAATTCTGTCCTAATTCTAAGCCAAAATTAATTTAATGATTTTTTTTAGCAAAGTCAAGTTTTAAACTTGTGTCATTTGATAACTCAGCAAATTCTTCTTGAACTTTTAATGGCAGATGACTGATGTTTTTTTTTTAATTCAATTGAGTATGGTTTATGAATCCAACTTGTTTCTTTGGAATCAAAACACAAGGGGAAGGATTTCTAAAACTGTGTCTAAAGGCACTTCAGATGATCAATTACAATTCTTACAATTAAATCTTTGAGCAGGTTATTTTCAATTATAAAACCATCTGTAGCTGTAAACATTTCTAAAAACTATTTTCCACCCTATTCTTCCATATATTAACTATTTTAGTAAAACTTTCAATTTTACCTTTCAGCATATATATATATATATTATATTTTTCCTTGAAGTGACATGTTTAAATCATTGAATTTTTAAAAAAATATTTGAGAAATAACACAGTTTTGAAAACCATAAGTCATTATGAAAAAAATTAACAAAATCAGATTTCTGCTCAGTCAAAAATATAACAACTTCATTTTTCAATTTCATTCTCTGTGTTAAGAGCCACCTTACCCCCGCATGTAGCAATAAGCATTTGTATTCAGAGTCCTTGTCTTTGCAAAGATTTGAAAACAAGCTTTTAAAGAAGTTAATTATTGTGATAGTATCATAAAGCACATCTAACTCTTGTGATTTTTTTTTGACATGAGTGCTTCCTGATGGATTATGTGGTGAATAAAAGTTATATGTTCATTGCCACCAGCTTTAGCTTTTGCTGCAAATTCAATGTTCTTCCCCATCATTACTCCAGCACCATCTGTACAGACTCCAAAACAATTTTTCCATTGTAAACCTTCATTTGTGAAAAATTCATCGACTTTAAGATATATATCTTACCTCTTCTGTGCTCTTTCAAAGAGTGACAATAATTCCTCATATATGCTTTCCTCATAAACATATCTTACATAAAGGAAAAACTATTCCATATTAGAAATATCAGTTGGCTCATCTAACTGAATTACAAACTTTAGGCTGCCCTTAAGCCTTGTAATAAACTGCTGGAATTGGTCATTAATAACTTCAGAAATTCTTTGGAAACAGTTTCATTTGATAAAGGAATTGTATGTATTTCATCCCCATACTTTTTCCCAGGAACTATTTCTGACATTTTAATAGCAGCAGATAACACAAGATCTCCTATCATGTTGGGCTTTTTAGTTTTTGCAATTAAATAGAAAGTTTTGAAAGATGCAAGTTAATACTCTTCATTGACAGTAACATTTCTCAAAACATTGTTTTTCTTTATTTGAAGATTTTAAAAGTTGCTCAAAATATTTATTTGGTTTATAACAGTATGCTACATACTTGGTATTAAGGTGTTGTTTTAGTTCAGATGGTTTCATGCACTTTGCAGTCAAAACTTCATTTCAAATTAAGCAAAGAGGTTTTTCCACACCATCATCATTATCAGAAGTAAATCCATATTGCAAAAAATGATTTGACATATTTCTTTTTGCTTGTCAATTTAGGTGTGCTACAACATAGGAGAGAAGACTCTGCCTCATTATCATTAGTATTTTTACCTCTTCTGTCTAAATTTACCTACTTATCCATAATTGAAAAATATTTTATCCTAAGATATCAATAAATATTGCTAATTTCTCAAATAAATACTAGCTTTTGTTTATGAAATTACATTTGTCTGTGTGTAATTAAAATGATGTTCACACTTACATACACATACAGTGGTGATGTTAGAGAAATATTATTAAATATTTTTTGTCTTTACTTGTTGCAATTAAATACTTATGTTTCTTTAAAGAAGGAGATAACAGCAATTTTAAAAATTAAGCATTCTAACACAATACAATACTAAGATATACTAATTTGATACTTGCATACTGAGGAATGATAGTAGGAGAACATTAAAAGTCTTTCTATTTCATAATTAAACTATTATATTTCTGTAACAGCAGGAAACTGTATGTACCATAAAATACTGCAAATCATAATACACAATAGTCTCAAATTTGAACTGAGGTGTTTCTGGCAATGTTCCTTGGCCTTGCATGATATGACAGCATGTGAAGTGCAAAATATGCATGTTGTGTGTTCAGAACCAAGGCTATGGTGAAGTTGCATGATGAGACACAGGCAAGTGCTGCCAGAAGCACCTCGTGTTCTTTACTTATTTGATTTTGAATTAATTTTTGGTCATTGCATGTTGAGAAACCTTTTACTGTTGCCAAACTTTTCAGAACTTCCTCATTCAGTTACGTGACCCCATATGGGGTTTCAACCCACAGTTTAAGAGGCACTGCTCTAGAGGAAGCTCTTTTTTTTCCCTATTTATTTTTTCCCACTTAATATTTTTTTTCCAGTATTTTCTTTTGGATTTATCATTTAACATCTAAAGATAGTTTTCAACATTCATTTTTGTAAGAGTTTGAGTTCCAAATGTTTTTTCTCCCTCCCTCTCTTCCCTCTCCCCTCCCCAAGACAGCAAGCAATCTGATATAGGTTATACACGTACAAGCATATTAAACATTTCCACATTAGTCATATTGTGAAAGAAGAATCAGAACAATAGGGGAAAAAACACAAGAAAGAAAAAAAGAGAAAACACTACATTTCAATCTGCATTCAGATTCCATATTTTTTTTCTCTGAATGTGGATAGCATTTCCATCATGAGTCTTGCAATTGTCTTGGATTATTAAATTGCTGAGAAGAGCTAAGTCTGTTGTAGTTAATCATCACACAATGTTTCTATTGCTGTGTACAATGTTCTCCTGGTTCTGCTTACTTAACTCAGCAGCAGTTCATGTAAGTCTTTCCAGGTTTTGTTTTTTTGTTTTTTTTTTCCTGAAACCTGCTTGCTCATCATTTCTTATAGCACAATAGTATTCCATTACACTGATATACCACAACCTGTTCAGCCATTCCCCAATTGAGGTCACCCCCTCAATTTCTAATTTTTTGCTGGCACAAAAAGAGCTGCTGTAAATATTTTTTTACTTGTGGGTTCTTTTCCCTTTTTATTATCTCTTTGGGATACAGACCTAGTAGTGGTATTGCTGGATCAAAGAATATGTGCAATTTTATAGCCCTTTGAACATAGTTTCAAATTGCTCTCCAGAATGGTTGGATCAATTCACAACTTTACCAACAATGCATTAGTGTTTTAATTTTACCACATCTTTTCCAACATTTATCTTCCAATAGGTGTGATGTGGTACCTCAGAGTTGTTTTGGCTTGCATTCCTCTAATCAATAGTGATTTAGAGCACTTTATATGACTACAAATAGCCTTGATTTCTTCATCTGCAAACTGCCTATTTATAACTCTTGACCACTTATCAATTGGAGAATAACTTGTATTCTTATAAATTTGACTCAGTTCTCTCTCTATTTTAGAAATGAAGCATTTATCAGCGACACTGACTATAAAAAATGTTTCACCACTTTCAACTTTCCTTCTGCTCTTGGTGGCATTGATTTTATTTGTGCAAAAGCTTTTTAAATTTAATGTAATCAAAATTATCCATTTCATAATATTCTCTATCTCTGGTTTGGCCATAAATTCTTCCCTTCTCCATAGATCTGACAGGCAAACTATTCCTTTTCCTCCTAATTTATGATGTCACCTATGTCTAAATCATGTAGCCATTTTGACCTTATCTTGTTATATGGGGTAAAATGTTGGTCTATTCCTAGTTTCTGACATATTGTTTTCTAGTTTTCTCAGCAGTTTTGTCAAGTGGTTGGTTCTAATATGTTAAGCTAGGGCCTTTGGGTTTTTCAAACAGTAGATTACTGTTTGATTACTGAGTCTTGTGTACCTAATCTATACCAATAATCCACCATTCTATTTCTTAGCTAGTACCAAATAGTTTGGATGATTGCTACTTTATAATACAGTTTTAGAACTAGTATGCCTAGGCCACCTTTCCTTGCATTTCTTTTCATTAATTCCTTGATATGTTTGACCTTTTATTCTTCCAGATGAATTTTGTCATTTTTTCTAGCTTTATAAAATAATTTTTGGTTGTTTAATTGGTATGGCACTAAATAAATAAATTAATTTAGTTAGAATTGCCATTTTCATTATATTAGCTCTGCCTACACATGAGCAGCTGTTATTTTTCCAATTATTTAGATCTGACCTTAATTGTGTGAAAGTGTTTTGTAATTGCATTCATATAGTTCTTGGGTTTGTCTTGGCAGGTAGACTCCCAAATATTTTATGTTGTCTACAGTTTTTTTAAATGGAATTTCTCTTCTGATCTCTTGCTGCTATGTTTTGTTAGCAATATATGGAAATGCTGATGATTTATGTGGGTTTATTTTATATCCTGCCACTTTGTTAAAGTTGCTAATTATTTCAAGTAGTTGTTTAATTGATTCTCTTGGGTTCTCTAAGTATCTCATATCATCACACAGTGATAGCTTTGTTTTCTCATTGCCTATTCTTATTCATTTAATTTCTTTTTTCTTCTCTTATTGCTAAAGCATATATGTCTAGTACAATATTGAATAACAGTGGTGATAATGAACATCTTAATTTCACCCCTGATCTTATTGGGAATGTTTCTAGCTTATTCCCATTACATACAATGCTTGCTGATGGTTTTAGTATTTAAATAGATGCTACTTTTCATTTTAAGTAAAACTCCATTTATTCCTATGCTATTTAGTGTTTTTAATAGAACTGGGTGCTCTATTTTGTCTAAACCTTTTTCTTCTAGAGGAGGCTCTTAAATGAATTAATTAAAAACCAGATAATTGAATATTATGCAAAATGGCTAGACTATTTTTGTATTCATATATTGTCTTGCTCTGTGAATCTCAATAGGTACTAAGTAAATATTTTTGAAAGACAAATTTTTAAATGCTACTAAGTGGGTAGATGCTCACAGGTTCTTCTCAAAGGGTTGGATGATTTAATTTTATCTCTCAAACATCAAAAGCAGTACCATTTAATGATATCCTTGACCTATTCACTTTCACTCATATGGCAAAAGCTGTGTCACTTAATAAGACACTTGATCAATTTACTTCGTAATGATCCTGAGCAAACACCATCATAAAGATAATCATAACTTAAAAGTCAATATCAAATGTAAGTGATGAAAAAATATCTGTGATGAATATCTCTGTGCACTCAAAATTAAATTCACATGTTTCTTATAATTCATGTTTTCAAGGAAAACTTGGAATCACTCAATAAATTAGTAAGCACTTATTAAGCACTTATCTGTGAAACATTGCTAAGCTCTAAAACAGCAAAAGATAGAGAAGAAAATTTTGGATAAGATGGTTTGTCATCACTAAGTTAAAAAACCCTCAAAATCTCTTAGGTTAATCAGGAACTTTATTCTTGTACATTAGGAATATTTTTTTCAATACAAAAACAAAATCTGTGGTGAACACCAGGAAAAAAAAATATTGAAATTAGTTCTAATGGATTCTCGTCATTTGAGCTTTACTGGTTGGATTTTGTGAGAAAATATTAATGGCAAAACAAGATGACCTTTTGAAAGTAAACTTGACCTGACATACAGAAAATGCTAGCTGCCACCAACATCGTTTTAAAAGCATTTTGGTGAATTTCTAAAATATGCCAACGAAGCCAAAGGGGGGAAAAGTTTTAAAGGAATTGAAAAGATAACAATGTTCTAAAAAACAAACAACCATCAAAAGTGACTTAAAAGTAATCAACAACTGCCTATCTGTGTGCCACAGTTCTCCTCTCCATAGAAATCTTTTGATAACAGTAAATTGACAAAGATCATTGACAATGACCCAGCAATCACATTTATAATAATTTCTCGACTCTGGGATATTGTTTACACAGTTTGGTGATTTGAACTCATTTGAAAGTTACTAGATTTTCTTATTCCACCTCCTCAGTTATCTTGTTTTTCAATCTCCATTTAACTACTTTTGATCTTTCTTAGTCCAAAGACCATTCTTCTTGTTAAAGAAAACAGAAACAAACTACCAGCCAAATACTCACCTCATTCCATCCTCTGTTGTCATCACTGAAACTAGTATGAGCAGCAGTTCTAAATATGTACCTTCTTTCATCTTGATTCATTCTAAACATAAAGAACTTTTTGTAATTCTTTGCATTAGTTAGCAAACTCAACTGTTTTTCCTCACTTTAGTGTTCATGGCGCTACTTTTATAGACACATCCTTTTTTGCATTCATCCTCAGTTATCTGCTCTTGTTTCTTAATTCCATCCATGTATGCATCTTTTTTAAAGTGAATATTGTTTGATGAATTATCTTTGTATTATATTCATATATCTCATTTTATCTTTTCTTTCTCTTCAAACTTACTTGTGCTTTGTTATCAGAGCTGCAGAAGTTGGGACCTAGGAATCATTTTTGTTACTTAGTCATTTTGTTTGTATCTGACTCTTTATGACCTCATTTGGGTTTTTCTTGGAGAAGATACTGGAATAGTTTGTCATTTCCTTCTTCAGCTCATTTTACAAATAAGGAAACTGAGACAAACAGGGTTAAGTGATTTGCCCAGAGTCTTACAGTTATGAAGTGTCTGAGGTCGTATTGGAACTTAGGTCTTCTGACTCTAAGCCTGGTGCTCCATCTGCTGTGACAACTAGCTGCCAATCCTTTCTATTTATTCATTCAAATCTGCTCTCCCAAAACTTTTGTTTATTTGACCATATTTGTTTGGCTGCCTTTATCTCCCAAACTCATGATGAAATAGTGACTTCTCAAAATTTTCAACATTTTAACTTCAGTAACTAGAGACTAGTTTGTGAATGGACCTAACAGGCTTGCATTGATTTCTCCATCAACTGAAACAATAAATTTTAATTAAGCCATGCCACGATCTATCAGCTATTTTTAAATGAAAAAAAAATCTGCAGTAGATATACAAATAGATGAATTCCTTCTTCACTACTAACTATACCATGCCTTGTTTGTGAATGAAACATCATCAATTTCTTTCTTCTACTTGAGGAATCTATTCTATGCACCCACCTTCATATTAGTCTATTTGTACCTATACTGATCCTCAGTCTAATTGTTCTGCATCATGTTTACTTTTGTTAGTTTGTTAATTTCCTCACTAACTGAATTTTTCCAAAAGATAACATCTTTTCTCTAAAACTGAACCTTCTTACATGCTTATTATCACTCTCAAAGGCACCATCTTCCTTCCAGTTTCCTAGGTTCATAACATCAGTGTTTTCATTCATTCCTTAATATCTCACATATCACATTATCATATTAATTGCCGAAATCTTGCTATTTCTACCTCAACAATATGTATCAAGTGTTCTCCCTTCTCTTTACTCACAAAGTTGCTAATGGTGTGGAGCTTTGTAAGTTTGTGCTTGGACTATTACAATAGTTCCTTAATTAATGTCTCTGCCATAATTCTATCTCATCTCTATTCTATCTTAAACATTGCTGCCAAAATGATTTTGCTTAAGTCTAGGTCTTACCATGTCACTTCCTCACTCAATGAGATCTAGTAGTTTCTTATTGACACCAGAATAAAATAATAAAATTCGTTGTTAAGTTTTTCAAGGCTGTTTTTTTTTTTTTTTTCTGGCTAGGCAATGGGGTTAATTGACTTGCCCAGGGTCACAAAGCTAATAAATGTTAAGTGTCTGAGGCCGGATTTGAACTCAAGTCCTCCTGACTTCAGGGCTGGTGCTCTATCCACGGCACCACCTACCTGCTCCCTGAAGGCCTTCTTCAACTGTCTCTAATCTATCTTTCTGGACTGATTATATTTTACTTCTCTTCATACATTTTATGATCTAACTAAACAGGTCCTCCCTCTGTTTTCTTTTTAAATTTTAATTTTTTTATTTAACTCATTAAATATTTCCTAATTATATGTAAAAATGTTTTACAATCTTTTTTAATTTTTTGAATTCCAAATTATCTCTCTTCCTCTCATCCCTCCCCCATCCTTGTGAAGACAGGCACTTTGATTTCAATTATATGCAGGAGGTTAGGCAAAGCATATGTACACAGCTGGGAACTTCTGGGAGCCAAGATGAAGGAGTAAGCAGTAAATCACTGTTGCTCACCCATATTCTTCTTCAAGCAACCAAACAATCATAAAATGGTACCCCCAGAACAAATCCTGGAATAACACAGCCAGCAGAAAAGTTATGGATGGAGCACTTTTTTATCCTGGGAGACTTGGAGGATCAGAAAAAAAAATCATTTTAACTCAGGTAAAAGAGGAGTGCAGTCCAGCACAGGAAGCATCCCAACAAGCTAGCAGCAATCCCCACCTCACCAAACCCGTGGGAGATCCTAAGCCCTGAGGCTGTGGGACAGGCAAGTGCCAACATCAGGATCACCACATGCTTTAGCATAGCCAGGTGAACTGGCAAGATACAGCTCTGAGAACCACTGTATTCTTTGGCACAGCCCTGGGCATGCAGGTGTCCTGTGATGGCCAGACCTCCAAGTGCTTCAGCATTGCCCCTGGTGGGTGTCCTAAAGTAGATGGACCTCCACCTGTTTCAGAGCAGTCCAAGGTTAAAAGGAATCTCCAGGAACCAGGCCCTTACAGCCTCCAGCAGCACCAGCCAACCACCACTCCACCCCCACAGTGCAGCACCAGAGGCAAGGGTCCTATGTGGGCCTCAGGGCAGCATCAGTCCAGCAACAGGTAAATAGTCAGGGCCTGCAACCACTAGCACAAGAAGCAGGAGACAGTGCCCCTCCCACCCCAGGAGCAGAGATCAATTTTAAAAGAAAGGAAAAGTGCCAAAAAAAAGTGAGGGAGATGAGAAAATGGCAAAAAAAAAATAATCTGACCAGAGTAAGTTATTATGATGACAGGGAAGACCAAGACATAACCTCAGAAGAGGATGAAAATGTCAGATCATTTATAGACAAAACCCTCTTTCTCATCCCTTATTTTTCTATATCATTCCCTCCAATACAACTGTTATCTCCATTTTCTTGTTTAGGACTTGCATCTTAAATCTCCATCTGCCTTATAGAAGTCTCTAACTGCATGTCCATTAGACATAGAAAACATGTCTAAAACAGAACTCATCTTTCTGCCTAAGACCATCTCCCCTCCTACCTTTTCTACTACTGGATAGGGCTCATTCTGTTTGACCCCTTAGGGTATAGTAGGTGCAAAATGTGAAAGTTGAATAGAGGTAAAATTTAGAATAAAATAAGTCTAATCATCCTAATAATTAAAGAAGTTCATAAGTGGGAGAGGTTGCTTCAGGAAGAATGAGGCCTCCCTCCTTTGCATTCCTCCAGAGAGGATTGATAAGCACTTTTCAGGTCTGATAATGGAGATTCTATTTTGTGATGGGTTAGATGAGGTGGCCACTGAAATCCATTCTAATTCCAAAGTATTTAAGTGTGATAGTGGGTTTACCCTGAGCTTAAATCTTCTCTCTCCTCTCACTTCTTGGTGACTTAATTATTTCACAGGTGTTTAATTATCTTCTCTTTAGAGATGACTATGAGAAGCACATATGTATCCCTCTTCTCTCACTTGAGCTTGAGTCCCTTCTCACCAACTGTGTGACATACATTTCCATTGGGAGATTCAATACACATTTAAAAGAAAATGTCCAGAAGGAAATGGTTTTTCTTATTAGCCTTTGTCTATATGCCTAAGGCTGATTTCAATAGAACTAAAATAATTGGCCTATATAATTTGTCATCCTTTTTCCAACAGACAGTGTCATATGAATCATAAAATACTACTCTCAGTTCTGGAAAAGTTTTCCTGTATTAAAATTGGCCAACTATTTCAGTCCCATACAAATCAGCCACAAATTTTGAAACAGTTAAATTCCTAGGAGTCTACATCATTAAAATATTTTCTCTGCAGTTTTTGCACTAGGGATGACAGGGCAAGATCTTCATGACTTCACTTAAAGATTGCAAGATTTTGAGTAAAATTCCCTGCTGAACATGGATCAAAGTGTCAAAGTGATCCATGCCATCTTAGACTGATTTATCCACTATGAAATAAAATGTTGCAATCCACCAAATTCAGACAATCATTTGTTAAGATAAACAAATGCTAAAAAGGCTTGGGAAACTAATACATACAAACATGCACATAAACACATATACAGAGTTATTATTGTTGTTCAGTTATTTCACATATGACCAATTCTTCATGATACAATTTGGGATTTTCATGGCAAAGATCCTGGAATGGTTTGCCATTTCCTTCTCCAACTCATTTTACAGTTGAGGAAACTGAGGCAAAAAGGGTTAAGAGACTTGCTCAGGGTCACAAAACTAGTAATTTTCTGAGAAGAGATTTGAACTCAGGTCTTCCTGTCTCCAGGCCCAGCACACTAAACACTGTGTCATATAGAAAGATAAATAGATAGATAGATAGGCATAGATATAGATATAAATAGATGGATATAAATTTAGATAGATATAGATATATAGATGTGCACACTAACATAATACATATACACACTATATATATATATATATTTACATATAATATATACATATGATAAAATTGATGCTGATTTTTTTCAGAAACCACCAATCCAAGTTTTGATTTAATTCATTTAAAAATGATCAAAAATTAAAAGTAATCACATGTTACTTCTATAAGGTTAATTTTTTCTAATGTTGCAGTATGTAGTTTAAAAAATCTTATGATGACCTCATCTACAGCTTAAATTGGTGTATTTAGACTAAAATAGGCATGAGCATTAAATATCGTATTTGAGAGTAAGAGTAGTAACCACCGCCTTTGAAAAGGTTGTGGGATAAGAGCTGCCTTATTGGCTTGCTGTAAGAAAACAATATTTTAAAGTAGCAAAGATTCCACCAAATGGAACATAATAATTATATCTGACATTTATATAGCATTTAAATTTTTGAAATTGATTTTCATACTTTGATATAAAGTTTAAAACAACCTTGTGAAGTAGGCATTTCATATATTATTGCTACTATCATTTAACAATTCTGTTTTTGTTTTTTGTTTTTTGTTCTGTTTTTAACTCACCAGAATTTTTTCTAGGATCCCTCCCCTGTCCCTCCCAGAAAGCTATTCCATAGAACATGCAGTTTTTAAAGCCAAATGAAAGAGAAAAAAGTGAAAAAAATTAAAAAACAGTCATTTGAATTTCTTATGGAAAATAATTTTCTGTTGTATTTATCTACTTTTTTTGTCATTTCCCAAACAATGGGCATGTCTTTTGCTTCCATTTCTTTGCTAACACACACACACACACACACACACATAATTTACTGCAGATATTATTAACTGCAATTCTAAGATGAGACAAAGGTTCAGAGAGGTTTATTGTTTTGCCTCTGGTCACACAGCTTGTAAATACCAGAGACTCAATTTGAATCTAGGAATTTCTAACTCCATGTCTAGTACTATATACATGATACACTACTGCTGTACACACCAGACCTAAGAAAAAAACAAATAGCAGAGGGATTGGTCCCTAGAACAGTGCTTTTCTCCAGAGTAAATGCTTAATGAATATTTGACAATTTGAATGTATGGTGAATTGAAGTGAAAAATAGCCACATTTTTCCCCCTGATACTCACTATCAGCATCTAGCATTCAGGTTCATAATGGCTAATGTAGCATACAATTAGTTGCAAAAATAACCAAACAAGTCTGACAAGAAGTTTCCTCCTAAAGTGATATCTGTACGAAAGTAAAATATATATTCACAATGAAAACCACACAAAGTTATAGAATCTATCTATTTATCTATCTATCATCTATCTATCTATTTCACTGAGACCAGTTTGGAATTTATATCAGAAAGAAAACTCCATTCAACCACAGAACACTTGATTTAAAGGCTGCATAGATAGACTTAAGTTAAAATACCTTCTTGCAAAATCATAGTCTAGTAATATCAATAATGTAACAATACCAAATCACAGATATTCACCTAAGGAGTAGTGTCAACCTCTGATTTAATTTTTTTACCTCTTACTTTTTTTCTTTTACTAATTTCTGGAGTTTGGTGGCCATATCATTCAATTATAGAGTTACTTTCTTTTTCTCAGTTTATATCTTGGGCTTCTCTCAAGTCATATTATATACGTCTTCATAAAACTCAAGGTTGTTGTTCTTTTTTTTTTTTCATTTTTATATTTGCATATATCTCTGGCCTCCATTCCTGGATTAGGACTTTGTACCATGGTGAAGTTCTCATCGCTGTTGGACTTTTTAATGCAGTGTCTAGTCCCTTGTCTGTATATTCTATCATTTGCATACATATGACATTGTCTTACTTCAGTTCTGAGAATAGGTTTGCTATTTCTTGATTAGCCTCTAATTCTTGGAAAACTCAACCCTGTGATGGGAATCTTGACTAGAAGCTTGTTTTCTGTCTTCTTTTTCTGGTGACCTTGCATGAATATTTTCAATCACCTACCAGCATTGTGCTTTGTGCCTGCTTGTAGCCCTGATAAGCATATATGACATATTAGAGATTGGCCTGGTTTTGGACTTCCTAGAAAGGCCCAGGTCACCTCTGCCTTATCCTGATCTTCATGATACCCTGATCTGGCCACTAAATACTCGAGGTTGTACTTTCATTTCTACTCCTTAAACCACCACTCCCCCTTTCCTGGTCATCTCTGTCCCTGCCTAAGTCTCCTTGAGTAGTCACCTACCAAGAGCTTGTTTTGTCCTCTGTTTTAGATACAATAATACCTAAAATTATAGTGAATTTAGGCCTCTTGGAGGGCCCAAAGTCATGCATGTGGTTCCAGGATCCCTTGGATTATTTTACATCTCCTTTTACACTGACCTACTAAGGAAGATAGCCCTAAAATTTCACTGGTTTCAGGGTACCCTGGAACACCCACAATGATAGCACCTATGGGCTTCTTGGTATTTTCTTTTTTAGTCATGGATTGGTTGTAGGAACTTACTGATCACTGACAATTCCCTGAGATTTTGTAGTTTATTGCTATAGGTGGCACAATTTTAAATATATACACATGTGGATCCATGACCCATCCATACATATATATATGTATGTATATATATGAATATTATATATAATATACACACATGCATATATGTATATTTGTATGTATACCTACAAATGTATTCTATTAAATTTTTTAGAAAAGCTGGGCTTAATCGTAATCTTTATACTTCTGTCTTTAAAAGAAGTCCAAATGCTTGTTAACATTTTTAATACTGGCATTCTGCTAGGGTTGCTGTAAATTGCTGAGATATGTAATGTAACAGACTCTGAAGAATTAAAAATCAATACCATACTGAAGGCAATAGAGGTGTGAGCAGGCTATAACATATACCAATAAGAACCTTGAAAAATAGAAATAAAGGTTGTCAGCCCATATAGCAGAACCTAATACTCCATTTATAATTATCTGACTTGTTCTCCTGTACTTCCTCCATATGAGTTTGTTTCCAGTATCTCTTATATCTTAGAAAGGCTCCACTTCCACTTCCTTATTCTCTGGAAGGAGGAGATACTACCAGGCATATGGGTCAGCCAATGAAAATGCCTAGAATCTGGCTGCAGAGTGTTTTGTGTGATGGATATCAAGTAGGTCAGTGTAGATACATTGTAGATTGCTTGGAGGGGAGGAAGTGTAAACCTGGAAAAGTAGGATGAGGGCAGGTTAAAGAAGGTTTAAATGTCAAATGGGTATTTTTTTTTTATTTGATCCTTGAGGTAATAGGTAGGTAATAGGAGTTTCTTGAGTGTCTCCCTTAAGGGGTGTGACATGGTCAGACTAACATTTTAGGAACACAATATTGACAGCTGAGTGGAGGATAAATTGAAATGAGGAGAATCAAGCAATTATGTTTTATGGGTCCACTACAGATTTATATTACAGAATCTGAAGTGGGTCCTCACTGCAGCAAGGTAATTCTGATAGACTCCCAAACCTTTTCATCTCTTCTCAAGTCTCTCTTGGCATCCCAAACTCCCACACATTATCTGAGGACCTTGGCTCATATTAAAAGGAAAACAAAATAAAACAAACAAAAAAGGAGACCATTTGCCAAGAGTTCCCTCTTCTCTCTTCCTCATCTCGTTTCAATTTAATAACTCATAATCTCATCCTTCTACCTTATCATAAAAAGGTGGCCTTTCTCCTTGTCAAGGACAACTTCTCTACATGAACTTTTGATCCTATCATATTCTTATCATCTTTTCAAGCACATTACCTCCTCCACCATCCCCCTTCTCTCACTAATCTTCAGTGTCTCCCTATCAACTGACTTGCTTCCTAATATTCACAGATGTGGCCTCACCATTCCCATACTTAAAAACACTCACTTGATCCAACAAATTCTGTTATGTTCCTATATTTCTCATGCCAGTTTTTGATAAATTCCTTTAGGTATGGGTAGCTAGGTGGCATAGTGAATAGAGTACTAGGCCTGGAGTCAGGAAGAGTCATCAACCCAAGTTCAAATCTGGACTCAGACATTAACTGTGTGACCCTAGGCCAATCATTTATTACAGTTTGCCTCAGGTCCTCATCTTAGAATGAGCTAGATAATGAAATGGTAAAACACTCCAGTATCTTTGCCAAGAAAACCACAAATGGGAAAATGAAAAATTGGACATGACTAAAAAATAAAACACTGTCAACCTTTAGTAATTCAGCTACAATTGGTTTCTCTACTCAAAAACCTCAATAATTTGGCTTCTGACAACTTCAGCAAACTGAAACTGATCACCATTAAATTTCTGATGATAGTTGCTGAATCTATTGGCCTTTTTACAATCCTCATACTTCTTGATCCTTTGGCCATCTTTTACACTGTTGATTCCTCT
Source organism: Vombatus ursinus (assembly GCF_900497805.2). Lineage (NCBI taxonomy): Eukaryota > Metazoa > Chordata > Mammalia > Diprotodontia > Vombatidae > Vombatus > Vombatus ursinus. The sequence continues at coordinate 30,195,324 of NW_020954569.1, read as the reverse complement.
TCTTTACTGTATACTCTCTCCTTACTAGGCTTTAATGACAGCTCTCTCTCTCTCTCTCTCTCTCTCTCTCTCTCTCTCTCTCTCTCTCTTTCTCTCTCTCTCAGCTCTTCTCCTACCCATCTGCTCCTCTTTCTTCTTTGCTGGATATTCTCCAGATCACACCCATGGATTTTCTCTAAGCTTCTTTTCTGTGCACTTTTCTCTTCTCTCTCTATACTTCAGAGGGATAAGAAGGGACTATTCAACAAGATGGTACAGTGGATAGAGATCTGAGCTTGGAGTCATGAAGACCTGAGTTCAAATCTGGCCTCAGATACTAGCTATGTGACTCTGGGTAAGTCACTTAACCTCTGTCTGCCATGGTTTGCTCAACGTAAAATGTGGATAATAATAGTAAATATCTCACAGTAATGTTCTTGGGATAAAATGAAATCATATTTCTAAAGGTGTTTGCACCTAGTAGACACTTAATAGATACTTGTTCCTGTCATCTCTCCCCATATCCCTTAGCTTATTAGCTCTCATGGGTTCAATTTTCATTACTATCCAGGTAATTCATATATACATGTGTGTGTATGACTTTTCATATAAAACTTCTCTTTTGAGCTCTAGTCTAGTACCACCTTTTAGAAAAGGGGTGATGAACCTATGGCCTGGTTGGTTTTAGGAGATTACTCTCTGTCTCTACTCAAAGTTGAAAACTAGAATTCAAGTGGAGGACCTCAGCTATTAGCTCATTCCTCCCACTTATGAAATGAGTGGGATCATTGTTGAAAGTCTTGTTAGAGAAAGAGCTTGTGAGTTTCAATTGTTTCCACAATATCTCTCTGTGTGTATGTGTGTCTCATCTTCAACAAAAGAATAGGGAAATAATTATTATATTTTTAAAATTTTTTAAATGAATTAATCTTATGTATTTTAAAATATATTACCTATGTACTTGAAAAGTTACAATCACTACAACTTATAATACAAATTTAATAAAGCTTTGGTATATAATTCATCAAATGTTTACTGATAATTTATTGGACAGAAAATGGAGGACTTAATTTTTCATAACCCAGTTTTACTCCTGTGCTTTTGTATTCCATTGGTGACATGAATCTCTGGCATAGATTTGTACTTCTGAGGTTTTTCATATACTTAGATAAAATATGTTGATAAAATGAAAAAAGTCAATTACATTGATAAGGGTAATTTATCCCTATTTATTTCCTAGATTTCCAGCTAATAAAATCAATTCTAACATTTCCAAACTATTAGGTAGTTATGGTACCCACCTCTTTATTTCATTACATGACTCTATAACTTCAACATATATATGGATATTGAATACAGTTAACACTTAAAAAAAGGAAATTCAAATTACTTTTGTTTGTGGTATTTATGGAAAAGTTTTCAACACCCTTCAACAAATCTGGCATGCTAACCCTACATTGTCACAAAACTCTATCAAGGAGTTACTGTTCTATGCTATCAGTTATTCAGACATTATTTTGAACCTGCCTATAGGAAGAATTTCTTTAATCATACATCTTCCTTTTTATTATTTTGATAACAGATACTAATATTTCATTCCTCAAGGAGGGAAAATATAAGAGCTATTTATTTTTTGGTTGACTACTAGGATTGTCACTGTGGAAAACATGGATATGGACATACTGCTTTTGGGAAAATGTGCCTGTGATGAGACTTGTCTAATGAAAAGGACATAATGATAGAGTAACATAGCTATTCATGGAATTGAGAGCCTTCCAGTGCTGAAAAATCAATGGAAACAAAATAATATGTTTATGTGGAAAGGCTTTCTACCAAGAACAGACTCAATAGATCAGGTCTAGAGAAATTTAGAGTCAGCAACACATTTCCCTCAGATAAAATTTTTTCTGTAAATGTAAGCAATCTACCAGGCATTTCTTTCCTTTACAATAGCAGCTGACACTGATAATCACTTATTATACTAAGACATATCCTTCTGCTAGTGTGGGATACAACAGAGATCATACAGTTGAAGAAACAAGGTCAAGAAAGCTGTGAAAAGCAACTGTTTTTCAACAAGATCTTAGATTCCTTCAGGGGAGGTAGTACCTACAACTATTTTGATATGTGGAACAAGGTATAAAGAAAGTTACATTTCTTTCTCTTCCTTTTTTGGAATTAAGGAAATCTTATTCTCTCGATCTTAAAAAAAGTCTCTTTTACTATGTGGTAACTATTCCTTCTTTTTTGGTTTCACATGGAGTTTTTGAAAAGCCAATTAAATTAAATTTCTGGGAAAAAAACACACGGAACTGAAGATAGGGGGAAAAAGACACTAAGATAGCAACTGTTTTCATATCAGTATATGATCAGAGTAGAACTGGCATTTTTCAAATAGACAAATAGAGAGTAAATCAAAAGAACTGGCTAGAAATTGAGACCACAGGCAACCAATTTGCTTTTATCTTAAATATATTCCTTCCCATTCCTTATATCTACTAGCTCTCACTGAAACCTGATTTTCCCCTGATGACACTGCCTCTCTGGCCATTCTCCCCAGATCACTGGTTAAGGCAGGGGAGGTGGGATATTCCTTATTCCCCATTATTCTTTTCAGGTTTTCCCCTTTGCTCCATCACTCAATAGCCTAGCATTCATATCTATCACCCAATCAAAATCCTGGAGGCTGTATGATTGTCATACTTGGCTTATGATTCTTCTTTCCTTCCCAACTCCTGCCCTCATATTAGGAGACTTCAACATATATATCGATTCTCCCTCAAATACCCTAATCACTCAGCTCCTTAACCTATTAATTTAAGTGATACTATTCCACATCTAAACACACTGTACCCTGACCGCAGCATCGTGATGTCATAGGTCCTCTTCAGAAACAAAGGACAAACAAATAATTCCATACCATCTTGTCCAAAATCTTGCCCCCTCTGTTATCTCCACTCTCATTTATTTTCAATTTCCCCCTCTCTACTATATCAGTTTCTACTGCCTACAAACACACTCATGTCCCATCCTGGGGGACAGGGGGACCAGAAAAAACAACAACAAAAACCTTAATTGGTCCTTCCATTCTGCTAACTATAGTCCTATAACTTTTTTGATGGAGCTACATGAAATATTGGATAGAGTGCTAGGCCTAGAATCAGGAAGACCAGGAATTCAAATCTGGCTTCAGACACTTACTAGCTGTATGATTCTCAGCAAGTCCCTTAACCATGTTTGCCTCTGTTTCCTCATTGGTAGAATGAGTCGGAGAAGGAAATGGCAAATCACTCCATTATCATTTTCAAGAAACCCAAAAATAGGGCCTTCAAGAGTTGGGTGTGAAAACAACAACAGCTACAACAACAACAGCAGCTTCAGCAACAGCAACAACAACAACAATAACAACATTAAAACTATTTTGACTTTTATAGCCAAACTCCTCAAGAAGGCTGTCTACGATAGGTGTCTCCACCTTCTCTCCCTTCCCTTTCCTCTTAACCCTTTACAGTCTAGCTTCCAATCTTATCATTCCACTGAAATGACTCCCTCCAAAGTTACTAAATTGCCAAATCCAATGTTCTTTTATCAATCTTTAGTCTCTGCAGGCTTTTGACACTGTTAATCACTGTCTCCTCCTTGATACTTTTTTCTATGTTTTTGGGACACCATTCTCTCCTGGTTTTCCTTCTACCTATCTGACTTGCCCTTCTCTGTTTCCTTCACTGGATCCTCCTTCATGCTCTTTATGCTGTTCATATTCACACTGTTTAACTGTAGGTTTCCCTTACAGTTCTGTCCTGGACCTTCTTTTCTTCTTCTTTTATGCTACTTCAATTGGTGAACTCATTACTTCTCATGAATTTAATTACCATCTCTATGCTGACCATTTTCAAATGTACTTTTCCTGTCCCAATCTCTCTTTCACACATCTTGACCTGGATTTTCAACAAATATCTTAAACAAAGTATTTCCAAAACAGAACTCTTTATCTTTTCCCCTAACACCTCTCCTTCCCTTCTAATCTTTTTTTCTCTCAGTAGAAATCAATTCTATCTTCTCAGGCCATCAGGCTTATTATCTAGAAGTTATCCCGGATTTGTCACTGTTTCTCATAACCCATATACAGTCTGTGGCTAAGACCTGTTGGCTTCAGCTTTGCAATATCTCTTGAATAATCTTCTTGCTTTTCTCCTCTGATGCTTCTACCAGTCTAGTGCAGGCATTCATTTTCTTATGCCTTGATTATTGTAATAGACTGTTGATAATGTTTACCTGCCTCAAGTCTCTTTCTACTCCAATCCCTTTTCCATTCAACCACTAAAAAGATTTTCCTAAAACATAGGTTTTATCATGTCACCACCATATTAAATAAACTCCAGTGGCTTCCTATTGCTTCCAGGAGCAAATGCAAAATAAAATCCCAGCTTCTACAGGCAGCTTCCCCTAATGCCTCTTAATTCTAGTGCTTTCCTTCTTTTAATTATTGCCTATTTATCTTGCATATTACTTGCTTTGTATATATTTGTGTGCATGTTGTCTCTCCCACTAGATTGTGAGCTCTTTGAGGGCAGACTGTGATTTTGCCTCTTTTTCTATTCCCCAAACTTAGCACAGTGCCTGATACAAAGTAGAAATTTAATAAATATTTATTTAAAATTTTTATTCAAGAAATATCCATTACAAGAAAAAGGTATGAATAAAACAGTCCTCTATTAAAACAAAAACAATCCTAAATAAATTTATGCTCTTTTTTGGAGTTGGGGTATTTGCTTTTTCAGGTAGTGGTGGTGATTATCAGAGCAGAAAAACACTTTAGGGATCATCTAGTGTCTTGTTTTGATCATGACTTTCAGGTAGTCCAATAATTTTTTAAATTTTGTCTCCTGGATCTATTTTCCAGATCAATTGTTTTTCCAGTGAGGTAATTTATATTTTCTTCTATTTTTTTTTCATTCTTTTGATTTTGTTTGACTGATTCATGGTGTCTCATAGAGCCTTTAGCTTCCACTTCCCCAATTCTAATTTTTAAGGAATTATTTTCTTCAGTTAGCTTTTGCACCTCCTTTTCTACTTTTTAAGGAGTTATTTTTTCAAGGTGATTTTTCCTCCAATTTGGTCACTTGTATTTTTTTAAGAAATTGTTTTCTTCAGTCAATTTTTGCCTTTCCTTTTCCAAGCTATTGACTCTCTCTTGCATAACTCTAATTTATTTTCCCAATTTTTCTTTTACCTCTCTTACTCAATTTTTAAAATTCTTTTTGAGCTCTTCCAAGAAGACTTTTTGGGCTTGAAGCCAATTCACATTTCCCTTTGAGGCTTTGCATTTAGGCATTTTGGCAGTTATTCTCTCTTAGGTTGTGTTTTGATCTTTCCTGTTGCCATAGTATCTTTCTTTGGCCTTTTCTATTTTTGTTCATTTTTAGCCAATTTCATGACTTTTAAAGTTGAGGTCTGCTATTGAGGCATAAGGGGCACTATCCCAAGTTTCTTGTGCTGGGGGCCAGGGACCTAGTCACTGGCTTTCTGTGCCAAGGCCTAAGATGCTGGTGGCTTGCCCATTGTGATGGGATCACCTGACCTAGTCGCACTTGTTGCGCCAGGTGTTCTCAGGCCGACAGTTTACCTTCTGCACTGTGGTTTGGAGGCCTCAAAGTTAGCTTGCTCTGCCCCTGGTCTGCAGAGGGAGGACCAAGGGGCCTCAGTTGCTGACCTGTGCTGTGGCAAATAGTCTCCCACTGTTTTGCCTAAACACCAACTGAACTTGGCTGAGCTCCCCTTTTACCCAAGTGAGATAGATCATTCCTGAAGTCCTTCTAAATTATCTTAGGCTGGAAATTTGTTTCACTCCATCTTTTTGTAGGTTCTGTCACTCCAGAATCCATTTAGAGGTTTGATTTTATATTGTTTCTAAGGGAAACTGGGGAGAGCTGAGGCAACTTCCTGGATTCTCTCTGCTATCTTGACTCCACCCCCAAAGAGTATAAAGAGAGAGAGAGAGAGAGAGAGAGAGAGAGAGAGAGAGAGAGAGAGAGAATTAAAAACAGAAGTTCTAAAAAAGATTACTAACAAAGTTATATAATTTAAGGGGGTACAGATAAATGTATTTTCTGTCTTTCCCATACTCTCCCCCAAATTGTGGCAAAATAGGAAAACAAATCTTGTAGCAAATAAGTATAGTTAAGAGAAACAAAATTCTCCATTGTATGTGTCCAAAAATATGTTTAATTCTACACCTTGATGGGATCACTGATCTATAAGGAGGTGGATATCATGTTTGGCCATCTACCTTCATTTTATAAAAAAAAATTGCCTTAATGAGAAAATTAACTCGTTCAAAGAAACTAGCTAAATATCTACAAATTTACAAACTATTCTACTCATATGCTGATAATGAGAAAGAGAAGGAAGTAGCAAGGGGAAAGAAAGAACAAGAAGAAGGTCTACCTCAAATGTACTCACCTATAATATAAAACATGCTGTTTAACTTTTTATTCTATCATCACAGGCACATGGAGTAGAATATATACATTATACATTATATCTAGAATATATCATAAAGTGTGTATATATATATAATATAGTATGTGTATATGTACATATAAAATGAGCACACCCATATTTGCATATATATTCAAATACAATCACCACTATCCTTGTAATATTTAAATCTAGGAAAGGAATAAAAGCAGAAAAAAAGGTCATTCAACTTAGAAGCCAAGAAGTATTTAACAAATGTTTGTTTATTGATTGAGTGATTGATTGTGATGCTTTGTTATTGCTCTTGTTTCAGTTTATAAGGAAAACTAATTGTTTTATAGTATTGCCTAGGGAAAATTATATAAGACCCATAAGGCCTCAGTTTAAGTAGCAACATCTGCATGAAGGCTTTCCTTAGCATTCCTACTAACCTAATACACTTTCCTTTTTGAAATTCCTTTTATTGCTTTCTATTGACTTGTCTATCTGTTTTGTATCTTCCTAATAAAATTTAAGATCCTTGAAGACAGGGACTATTTTTGTTACTTCTGTATCCTCAGCAGTTAATATAGTCAGTGGTACATATTAGGTGCTTAATAAATGCTTTTTGAATGGGTGCTTAAATATTTATTTATTTTCTATATTGAAGATAATGTGAGAAGCACATGATTTTATTCATTGGATAAGTGTAACACAGTCTAATAACTTAATTTTATAATAGATTTTTCTTCCTGATGGGGCTGTTAACGAATTATATTTCCTCTCTCAGTTTGTAAATTACAGTAGCATTTATAAGCCAAGTCAATTATATTTAGGACACTTATTTTATTTCATTTTTAAAAATCCCAATACAAATTTTAATAATAATAACCACCATTTATAAGACACTTCAAAGTTTACAAAGCACTTATCCCAGTTGAGAACCAATTACTCATTAGGCAGATAATGAAGGTATTATCTTCATTTCACTGATGAAGAAACTGAAGCTTAGAATGACTAACTGATTTGTTTTTACTGGCACAGGTAGTAAGATTTAGAACTATCCTATTGGATTCAAGAATATAACCTAGATATTATTAGGGAATATCTTTGGAAATGCAATAAAATAAAACAAAACCAAAAACATAATTTGTGAATTCCCTGGGTGACCACACTAGCCAAATAGAGATTTAAGGGGTTAGATCCCCCAAAATGAAGAGATATTAAATTTAAGGTGCTACATCTTTCTGGTGTGGACACTCATTAATAGAAAGGGACAAAAACAAGGTAATTCAGTTGTGAGAGAAACCCTAAGAAATTCACCCACAGAGAAAAGCCACTCATTCAGACTGAAGAGGGCCAGCATGACATTTCACATATCTAATATGCATCTGACTGATATGATGATTTTGAAATTGTTATCTAGGAGATTGATACTTAGTACTGTTTGGTGAATTATTATAGGACTTGTTCCTGAATGACATAAAGGTGATGAAAGAATATCCTACCTCATGCTTAGTAAACATTTCTGATTAAGAATTAGTAGATCCAATAAATATAGAAGTGAAGTAATGATGCTCATTATTCTCTCTATTAACAGATACAGTTCTGAAAAAAAGCTACCAATAGCAATAATATGAGACAGAAAATAAAGACATTACCAAAGAGGAAATAAAATTACCTCTTTTTTTGATGATATGATAGTTTACTTGGAAAATCATTGGGAATCAGCAAAAGTACTAAGACAAGTTACAGCTTCAGTAAAGCAGGCTTCAAAATAAATACAAAAATCAAAAACATTTCTATGTAATAATAAATTATGTGATAATTTATGATATATAATACACATAATAATATCATGTCTATAATCATTCATGATATATACTTGTGTATATAATAAAATATATATGATGTAATAAAATTCAAGAAATTATATAGAATGGAAATAGAAGGGAAATCTTATTCCATATAACTACAAAATACACAAAATATCTGGAAATCAATCTATCAAAGCATTAATAATACTCAGATTTCATTACAAAGTGCTTTTTTAAAGTAATGAACAATTTAAACAGCTGAAGGAATATTAAGTGCCCATTGCTGGGCTGTAACCATACAATAAAAATAACAAAACTACAAAAGTTAATTAAAGGTTTTAATGTCATACCAATCAAATTTTGGAAATAATACTTTAAGAAATTAGATAAAATTTTTACAATATTTACTTGGAAAAAATAAAATCTCTACAAAATCTTGTTAAGATGCAGGGAAGAAAAGGGAAGAGCCCAATATTATAAAATAACAGTCATCAGAACCATCTATTATTTTTTTTTGTTTGTTTGTTTTGGGTGAGGCAACCGGGTTAAGTGACTTGCTCAAGGTCACACAGCTAGTAAGTGCTAAGTGTCTGAGGCTGTATTTGAACTCAGGTCCTCCTGACTCCAAGGCCAGAGTTCTATTCACTGTGCCACCTACCTGCCCCATCCATCTATTATTGTTAAAAAATGGAAAGGCAGATCAATGCAATAGACTAGATACAGGAGAATCAGATATACTGGAACTCAGTAAACTAGTCTTCAAAAAAAACCAGGAAAACATAAATTACTCAGGCAATAATTCCCTATTGGATAAAACCTGATGGGAATAAAATGGAACATAGTCTAGTATAAATTAGACTTACAGTAATACTTTACATCACATTACACAATATATCCTAATTGAGGTCAGGAACTATCTTTTGTCTCTTCTTGTATCACCAGCTTTTAGCACAGTGTCTGGCACATAATAGGATCTTAATAAGTGTTTATTTATTGAAAGGATATATGAAATTAAAGAGCATAATATGAAAAATTAGAATAGTAGATCATCTATTTCTCAGAGTTATATGTAAGAGATTCATTCTTAACCTAATAAGGGAGAGAGGCAATTACAGAAGGTAAAATAGATCATTTTGATTACGTGAAAGTGAAAAACTTTTCCATAGAAAATAATGGATCTTGGATAAAAAGGAAGTGGTTGAAAAAATGTTTGTATCAACTTTATTTAATAAGAGTTTAGTATTTAAGAGTTACAAACAAGAAACACGTGCATATTATACATATATATGCACATATACAATATGTGTAGATATATCTACACACAAATATACATATGTATATACAGTTTTATCCCAAAAGACAATGCAGTCTGTGTATACATATATATATATATATATATACACCCACATATACATACACACACATATACATGGAGAGAGACACACATAATGTATATATATATACACATGTCCATATATTATATAGTCTATATAATATATAGATATATATATACACACATAATATATATGCATATATGTATGTATGTATATGACTAAAAGTTACTCTCTAATAGATAAATAAATATGTAGTTAAAGGATATTAACTGTTTTCAAAAGAATTGCAAACAATTAAGAACCATATCAAAAAAGGGCAGGTAGACACTAGGATGTTATTAGTGGAGCTGTGAATCAGAAAGCCATTGCAGAAAGCTATCTAGAACTAGGCAAAGTTACTAAAATATCCATAACCTTTGAACCACAGATTGTAACTCAAGGTTTATACCACAAGGAAGCCATTGATCAGAAGGAAGTTCCCGTTTATACCAAAATATTTGTAACAGCACTTTTTTTGTGATAGCATAGAATTGGAAACAAAGTAGATGTCCATCAATTGGGAAATGGCTAAATAAATAGTATTACATAAATTTAATGAAATACTACTGTGCTGTAATAAATGACAGATCTATTGAACACAGAGAAGCATGGACAGATGTAGAGTAAAGAAAGTATACCAAGAAAACAATATATACATTGACTAGAACAAAATAAATGGAAAGAATAACCATTAAAAAGAGAGTGAAGGTTGCAAAATTACAAGCATGGCTAGAAGAAACAGCTTTTAGGTGACACCCACGCTCCTACACATTTACAGAGTAGTAATTCTACAAGTGTTGCATAGTGTACATACATTCAGAATTTTTTGATGTATTGAGCTATATTTATTATTTTTTCTCCATTTTTGTCTTACAATTATTACTTGTTATATGGAATGACTCTTTGGTAGGAGACTGGGTAGCTATACTGGGTAAAATTATGGAAATGTACAACAAGAAAATACGTGAATATTTATTTTTTAAAAAAAGAAAATTAATAGAGGTCATTGTCAGTTTTGTTAATAAGAAACACACAGCTGGTTTTGGACCAACTGTTTTGTGTAGCAAAAATATATTCCATTTCACGAGGCTTCCTCTTAATACTGAGAGTACTGAGTTGTAGAAGAGTGGCAACATCTTTGAGCACCTCCAACCTTCCAGTGTGAATTTGGATGGTTTGAGTAAGCTAGCACAGAGGATCAAAAAAGAGAAGAGTGGGCATCATGTTCCAAGCCCCTCACTAAGATATACCCACACCCATATACCTACACATATGTGTATTTGTGTACATGTATACAGGTAATATATGTATATACACATATGCATGTGTATATATGTATGCATGTATATATACACATGCATATATGTATACATATATATTACATACACATGTCATTCATGTAGTCTGAATATATCATATTTTCTTTATCCATAACTCATAGAGAATTTTTATTTTCTCTCATAAAACTTTGCCTTTTGAGAGTAGTTAACATGCCTATTTCTCTTTTGATTTCCTAGTACACTCGACTTCACACAATAGGTGCTCAATAAATGTCATTGACCGATAAACTCAACCTGCAGGTGGTTAAGATATCTTAGCTATGCTCATTACCACTGACCTGTGCCACTGAGCTTTAAAGAGGTCAGTTTGAGTACATGGGGAATCAAACTCTTCTTAACCTCATTAATGGAAACTATACTGCAATTAACAAGAACCAAGAGAGTGCAGAGAAAACATTTAAAGGAGCTACTTATGTCAATAACAGAATTGACTATGGATTTATGGACACTGTAGGTTATAACAAACCATTTTTTTCAATTTTTCAGTTATTTTGTCCAGTTGGATTTTCCAAATTGGTTCTCAATTTAATTGACTAAATTATGGAATAGGTAACTATTTTTTTATATGTAATGGTATTATATGGCAGTGTATTCTTCAATACTTCAAATGACCTGTGATTCCAGTGGAGCAGTTCCCCATTTGCTAAGGCAGATTATTATGGCTCAAAAGAAAGTTCATCACTTAGTGGTCAGTCTAACAGTGACAAGCTACTTTAAGTTTGCTATTCTATCTACATTCAATGCTAGGCCCATATTTAAAGACTTTTTAGCTTAATATAAACTGCTCAATATTGTACTCTAATTGTCATAGCCTTGGGGATCCTAGGGTCATTTCTACACCATAATAAGGCATTGAAATAGGACTATGGCAGAAGGAGATAATATTAATATATTTTAGGTGTAGTTATCCAGATCATAAATATTGTGTGATCAAATCAAGCTGATCATAATCGCCTTGCTGCCTTGAGGCAGATTTATGAACAGTATTTAAGATTATTAAGATATTCCAGAGATCTCTTAAGACAAGACTATTACCTGTCCAAAATAAGCATCACAAATATAATTTATATAGAACTTAATAACTTTGGAAGTATTCTTACATCATTGGTTTTATTCATTCTACATGTAAACAACATTTCCCTTATAAGAAAATGGTGTTTAAAGGAGCTGAAGTATCTTCTTTAGAGTGATGAAGATCACTAATGGTAGAATCAGGCAAAGATATCAATCCAAGATTTCCAAAAAACAATATTTTTTCTTCTTCTTGGGATATTCAATTTCTATTCCTTTCCTAAGATATAAGCTATCATTGGATTATTTTTTATGTTTTGCAATTCATGTTCTTTTATTATTATTTTTGTTTTATTTTTTAAAGTAAATACTAAGCCCAGGAGAATCTATATGAGAAGGAAAAGACATCTAATGCTATGAACATAGATTGGCAGAAAAAAAACAATTGCAATATTGCAATCAGTTTTACTGATTAGTGCTTGCAATACTTTCTCCTTGACTTGGGAGCTCTGGAATTATATTCCAGAGAGTTTTCATTTAGGGATTGCTTTCAGGAGATGATCAATTTCTATTTTACCTTCTGGTTCTAGAACATCAGGGCATATTTCTTCAATAATTCCTTGAAAGCTGATGTCTGGGTCTTTTTTTTTCATCATGGCTTTCAGGCAGTCCAGTAACGCTTAGTTTATCTCTTTTCATTTTTTTGTCCAAATCAGTTGTTTTTCTAAAGAGATACTTCACATTTTCTTACATTTTCTCATTCTTTTGATTTTGTGTTATTACTTCTTTCTGTCTCATGGACTCATTAACTTTCACTTGCCCAATTCTAACTTTTAAGCAATTATTTCTTTTTTTTTCTTTTTCTTTCTTTTTGTTTTTTGGTGAGGTAATTGGGATTAAGTGGCTTGCGCAGGGTCACACAGTTACTAAGTGTCAAGTGTCTGCGGTTGGATTTGAACTCAGGTCTTCCTGACTCCAAGACCGGATCTGTACCACCTACTTGCCCCTAAGCAATTATTTTCTTCAGTGAGCTTTCGTATCTCCTTTTCTATTTGGCCACTTATACTTTTTAAGGCATTTTTTTCTTCGGTGAATTTTTGTACATCTTTTTTTTTTCTTTTTCCATTTAGCCCCTTCTGATTTTTAAGGAATTCTCCTCTTCAGTGGATTTTTGTGCCTCTTTTTATTATTTGGTCAATTCCGATTTTTAGGGCATTATTTACTTCAGTAGTTTTTGTGCCTCCTTTATCAGGCTGTTGACTTTTTCCATGATTTTCTTTCATCATTGTCATTTGTTTTCCCAATTGCTCCTCTCCCTCAATTATTTGATTTTTAAAAAGTTTTTGAGCTCTAGAACAATTCACATTTTTTTTTTTATATTTCCTATGTAGTAGTTTTGATTTTGTTGCTTTCTTCTGAGTTTGTGTTTGGATCTTAACTGTCACCATTGTAACTTTCAATGGTCAGGTTCTTTTGTTGTTTGTTCATTTTTTCCATCCTGTTTTTTGACTTTCAACTTTGTGTGAAAATTAGACTCTGCAACTGGGATTCTGAGGACACTGTTTGAAGCTTCAGGTTTTTCATGCTGATGTTTTCAGAGCTAGTTCTGGCGGTCTGTAAATTTTCACTTCTTTCAAGGTGGTATGATCTAAGAAGGGGTGTGGCCAATGTTCTCTTAGCTTGGTCTTTGGTCTGTGAGTGACCACCAACACTCTTTTGTACCCTGAAACTGCAACCAGGTTCCTCACTCCACTGAAACCTTACACTGTTTCAGTGCTTCTCATTGTACTGAGACTGTGACCTGGAACCATGTATATACAATGCAACAGAGTGCTGTACCCAGTGCCAGCAAAGTGTCCCCTGCTTTCTCCTTCTGTTCAGTTGTTCAAACCCCTTACCATCTATGCCCTGAGAGTTCCAGAATTTGCCACTGCCAATTTAGTCACCCCCAAGGCCTGCTGCTGGCTTGCCCAGTAAAGCCTACACTGAATTGTACTCCAATCTCACCCCAGTGAGAGAGACCTTTCCTTCCAACCTTATAAATTGTCTTAGGCTAGAAAATTGTTTTACCCCATCATTTTGTTTATTCCTTCATTCCAGAATTAGTTTTGAGGTATTACTTTAAACTTATTTTCAGGGGAATTTGGGAGAACTCAAGTGAGTCACTGCTTTCACTGTCATCTTGTGAATAAGTAAATTAACTTAGAATATTTATTATTATATTGGCTCGGCCTACCCATGAACAATTAATATTTCTCTAGTTTCTTAGATCTGTTAATTTGTTTAGTTAGATTGTTAGATTTGATTTGTTAGATTGTTTTCCTACTACTTGTTAATGTTCCTTTATTTTATTTCACTTTCAGTGGTACCAATGATTGATTACCTGAGAGGTCAAAATCACTCTTGTTGTTTTAACTTGCATATATATATATATATATATATATATATATGATGTTTTGTATATATATATTATTTACACATACATACATACATACATACATACATATATATATATATATATATATATATGTTTTTTTTTTGCTTTGTATAGTTTCAGGTTTTGGACTTCCCCCAACTAATCTTTGCAAGAGACTGCTGTAAAGAGTTTTGGCACAGAGGAGGAATGCAACCTGAGACCCAAAGTCCATTGGTATGGGATTCTGTCTTCATTGATGGGGATCTATACCCATCACATATGTGAGAGGTAGGGCAGAGTGGGTGAGAATAGGAGAGAGGAGAAGTTTAGTTTCTTCAAGCTCTTGAATCTCTTGGTGATCTTATATGTCTTTAGGTGCTGGAGTCACTTCTGGAATCTTCTAGCTTTAAGGAAAACAAAATAAATCATATGAGCCTCATTTCAGTTTAGTGAAGAAGGATTAAGACTTTGGGAAGAAGATGACATGAGAGGAAATGACATTCTCCTTCATGTCCTTGTCCTCAGTTTCCTATTATATGGACTTCAAGGAATTTTCCCTTGGGTAATATCTGGGACCCAGCTCTTGTTTGAGTTAGTCACCTCATTCCCAATAGGAAAGCTCCTTTGCTCTGTACTGTCTGATATATATTCTTATATGTATACTTTAAAAAAAATTTTTTTACTATTGACCTAGATAAGTTGGCTTCTTTCAAGATAAAAGAAAACAAAGGGACAATTCTTAGAATATATCTATGTAATCATACTATAAAGATAGAGTGGGATAGAAATAAATAAGAATCATGTGTGATTGAAATAAAAGTACCAGTGAATGCCTTATTAACTGTAAGATATTTTTGAGAGTGAAAGGAGATGAAAACTTGGCCTTCTGTTATTGTTTTACAATAACAATAATGACACTTACTCTGTTAGGATTTTGTATATATTCTATAGATATTTATATACATGTTATCCCACACAATAGAAGGCAAACATTTTGAGGGTAAATGCTGTTTCTTTTTATTTTTGTATCCCTAGCCTTTAGCACACTGGTAGGCATAGAACATTTACTTAATAAATTCTCATTAATTGATTGACATTTTTTTTCTTATGTCCTGGGTTTGGGGGCTAATGCTATATATGTGATTATGTATTCTGTAGATCCTTTGGGATAAAGATAACATATTTAACCTAGACTTTTCTGTAAAACCAAAAGAGTTTAAGGCAACATCAAAATTCTCACAAAACAAAAATATGAATGGAGATCAAGGACAACAAGCTATCCTTATTAGGTAAACAATTCAATGAACCAAGAAATCTTTAACTTAAAGAATTCTTTCATTACTCTGAACAAAACACTTAACACGTGAAGTTGATTTTTCTATTGCTTTTACCAATACAAGTATTAGTGAGTGAATGGTAATTAAAATGGAATTGATCTATCTAACACATACCCATACATGCTAAATCTTCAAATAAACTTCTAAAGCAGTAAGGGCAACAACACGTCAGGGAGAGATATTTTTCTAGCCTAAGAAAATTCAGGACATCAACAGAAGAAGTCTGTGACACCAGGGTGGAGGTTTGTAGCCAAATTCCAAAGATTCCAGGTTGAGGAAAAAATATTACCAGCAGTCAAAAAGAAATAGTTGAAATATCACAGTCAGGATCACCAACTATTTTTTTGAAGTATTATTTTAGAGTTGTTTGTAGTTGAATGTTGAGAGAGTTCAACTGAGTTGCTGCTTCTAATCTGCCATGTTGGCTCCACTTCACTAAGTACTTTTCTAGCATAAAAGCACATCAGTGAATTTTGTTTTGTCATCATAAACATTCATTTATACCTTTCTTATAACCAATACCATTTTTATGTACAGTTGTATTTGATTTAACAAATTCAAATGAATAGCAAAATTTTTGAAATAATGAATTTTCAAAGTTTTAAAGAAAAAAAAATGGTTGTGTTAGATCAATGTAAAAGCAAACTGGGATAAAATAAATTCTAGCAATGTTCCTGAAGAACCAAGAAGTGATTATTCTTCCATTGCAGATATAAGGAGTTCTTCAATAGTCTAAAACATGTGTAAGGGGCAGCTAGATGGTGCTGTGGATAGAGTACTGGCCCTGGAGTCAGGAGGACCTGAGTTCAAATGTGGCCTCAGGCATATGATACTCATTAACTGTGTTACCTTGGGCAAGTCACTGCCTTGATTGCCTTGCAAAAAAAAGTGTATAAAACAAATGGAGTTTCATTTTAGTTTCTTTGGTTCCCCAATTTGAAAAATAAAAAAAATCAATTTTCCTCATTTGTAAACTGTCAGCACTAAGTACTCCTTTTTAAAAACATGTTACATATATATATAATATATATATATTTATTTATATATATATATTTATTTATTTTAAATATTCTTTCTTTTTACATTTTGAGTTTTGAATTCTCCCCATTTGTTCCACCCACTGAGAAGGCAAGCAATATGATATCATATGTGTGTAGTCTTGCAAAACATATTGCCATATTAGCCATGTTGAAACAAAAAACAAGAAAAGAAAAAAAAGAAAAACTATACTTCAATTTGTACCCAGCGTTCCTCCTTTCTCTTTCTAGAAGTAACAACATGTTGTCATCATATCTCCTTTGGAGTTGTCTTGGATCATTGTATTTATCAAAGTAGCCAAGTCTTTCATAATGGATTATTATTAAAATATCACTGTTACTGTGCACAGTGCTCTATTGTTTCTTCTCAGTTTGTTTTGCATCAGTTAATATAAGTCTTGTCATTTTTATTGAAACAACCCCTCAATAATTTCTTACAGCACAAAATCAATTCATCACAATCATATGACTAACTTGTTCAACTATTCTTCAACTGATGAGCATCCCTTCGATTTCCAATACTTTACCACCTCACAAACAGCTGCTATAAATACTTCTATAATGGACCTTTTCATTTTTCTTTGATCTTCTTTGCATGGTAAAGTTCTTAGAAGTCGCATGTATCATATTTCTACATAGGAAATAAATAGTTTAACCTCATTAAGTCCCTTGTAATTACTCTTTCATGTTTAAACTTTTTATGCTTCTCTTGAGTCTCATGTTTGAATTGTGTCAAATTTTCTGTTAAGCTCTGATCTTGTTTTCAAGAATATTTGAAAGTCATCTACTTCATTAAATATACATTTCCCCTGTGAAAGAATATACTCAGTTTTCTTGGTAGGTTATTTTTAATGTAATTCAAGGTCATTTGACATCTAGAATGTCTTAATTGAAGTCCTTGCTGTGTTTATGTGGTGCTTTGACTTTGTTGTCTTCTTCTGGTTATATGTTTTAATCTTCTTTGTCACCAAAGTAAAATTCTGTGGTCTGAGTCTCTTTGTGCTGCTTTCTCATGATCCCAGTCAATTACCTAAGTTATAAACTCTTTGTTAAGGTAAAGGTCTGCTTCCAATGTGGAGAATGTACTGTCCCAAGCTTTGGGGTTTTGTGCAGCTGTTCTCAGAGATACTTCTAGGGACCTGTAAATTTTCAGTTCTTCCAAGGTGCTATGATCAAGGGCTAGGTATTTGCTCCTTTCCTGGCCTGTGCTCTAGTGTATGAGTGACCACAAGCACTCTTTTCTGTCTTGGAACTGAGGAAAATTTCTTTTCTACCACCACTACAAGCTCCACCATGCCAGTGCTCCTCCTTGCCCCAGGACCGCCACCTAGAACTGTGACCCAGATCCAAGCATGGGAAAAGCAAGAGAATCCTTCACCAGCAAAGAGATCCCTACAATCCCTCTCTTATTCATCACTCAATTCCCCCTCAGTCTATGGGCTAGAAGTTCAGGAAGCAGCTGTAGCCCTAGGGCTGCACTGGGGGACAGGGGCTAGGGCCGTGCCTCTCTCTCATCACTGACACAGACTGACCTTCTAAGTTATCTTTGGTGTTCATGGGTTGAGAAATCAGGAAACTGCCACAGCTGCCTGTGATTCAGTCCTCTGAGGCCTACTTCAGGTTAGCGGAGGTCTGGTTTGCCTGCCCCACCCTGAACTGTGTTCCTCTCCTCTCCCAGAGTGATATACCTTTCTGATCGACTATCCAGGTTGTCTTGGGCTGGAAATTTGTTTCACTGTCTTTTTGTAGGTTTTGCTCCTTTAGAATTTGTTTAGAGCCATTTTTTACAGGTATTTAGAGGGGTTTGGGGGATAGCTCAAGTAAGTCACTGCTTTTACTCCTCCATCTTGACTCTGCCCCTGTGCAGTTGTTTTCAGAGATACTTCTAGGGACCTATAAGTTTTCAATTCTTCCAAGATGGTATGATCAAGGGTGAGGTGTTTACTCCTTTCCTGGCCTTTGCTCTGGTCTATGAGTGATCACAAGCCCTCTTTTCTGTCTTAGAACTGTGAGGAGGATTCCCTCTTCACTGCCACTACAAGCTCCCCCATGCTAGCACTCCTCCTTGCCCCAAGATTGAACACCCAGAACTGTGACCTAGATCCAAGCATAGGGAAAGCAAGAGAGTCCTGCCCAAACACCAACAAAAGATCTCTGCAATCCCCCTCTGATCAGCAACTTGATTCCCCCTTAGTTTCTGGGCCTGAAGCTCTAGAAGCAGCCACTGGCCCAGGGCTACAGCCAGGGCTGGGTCTGGGACCTCCCTTCTCTCTCATCACAGTCACAGACTTTTCCTACTGACTTTCTAAGTTGTCTTTGGTGTTTGTGGGTTGAAAAGTCTGGAAACCACTACAGCTGCCCATGATTCAGTTCTCTGAGGCCTGCTCCAGGTTCACTGAGGCCTGTTTTGCCCGTGTGCCCATGCTGAACTGTGTTCCTCTCCCAGTCGGGTGTGATAGACCTTTCTAATCACCCATTCAGGTTGTCTTGGGCTGGAAATTTGTTTCACTTTGTCTTATTGTGGGTTCTGCTGTTCCAGAATTTGTTCAGAGGCATTTTTTTACAGGTATTTGGAGGTGTTTGGGGGAGATCTCAAGCAAGCCATTGCTCTGACTCCACCATCTTGGCTCCACCCCAAGTAACATGTATTTTAATGGCATAATATATTCCCAAACAATAAAAGCTTAATCTTTTCTCATAAACCACCTCAGTTTCTGGGTATGGAAAAAGAATTAGGTTTATAGTTTAAATGATTCCCTAGGAGCAGTGGTATCAAGCTCAAAAAGGCACTGGGTATTGTTAATTGACTTAAAAAACAATGAATTTACATTATCTCCTTTTATTTAAATTTTATTTTGTTAAACATTTCCCAATTATGTTTTAATCTGGTCATCTGAATTGTCCCTCAGGAATTTTGCAGGCCATATTGGGTCATGAATTTTGCTCTTCTGCTGTAAAGTATAATCCCAAGATCTAAGTTCAAACCCCACTCAGGATAGAGTCTCAGCCATGTTGGCATCTTTGAGGCTTCCCTACCCAGCTGACTGGCTGCAATATCCTACCTGTAATTTCAGCTTTAATGTCACAATGGCTATTACTCCCTGCTGTGGAAGAAACTAACATACCTAGGCCAATTTCTTGGAGCTTTTGTAAAACAGATAGAGAGCAGGGGAAGAAAGGTCTTCCTCTCTCTTGGGTTTAGTTTATGGCACTTATTCTGTGAGTGTTCTCTGATCTTTATCCTCTGGACACAGGAACAATAAAAACAGAGCCAGAAAGAGTTGTACATTCTCAGTTCCATCAGTTTTAATGACATAGCCTTTTTGGCTCTTCAGTCAATTAAAGGAAGCTACCTCTACCCAGGGGTTGATGAGTACCTCAATATTAGGTTATCCCAGCATTCCCCTTTCATGAAGCCTCCAAGTTAGGGGGTCTCAATATACTCCAAGACAGAGTTCATTATAAAAAGAAAAAGAAAAAGCCTTAATGCTTAGCCATTGTGTTAAAAAAAAAAAGAAAAACAAGCAATTGACAAAACAAGTTGAGTTCTAATCTATTGACATTTCTATTTCTTTTATCCAACAGATTCTCAAGGTGAGCTGTGCTAGACCCACCTTTCCATGAGTACAAGTACAAAAAGATTTCTTACTTATGTGACATGCTGAAAATGGTTGGTTCATTTTTTTTTCCTGAAATTTCAAGTTAACCTATCATTTGCTTACTAAAATGATCTATCAATCTCACCACTCTTTCTTTGCCCATTCCTAGTTCTATGCTTATATTTTCTTTGGGTTAACCTTTGTTTCCAAAAATTTTCCAAAAACATATTATAAAATCTGAGTGGCAGAGCTAAGATGGTGGGAAAATGCCAGGGATTTCCATGAGCTCTCTCAAATTCCTCCTCAAACAACTTTAAATGATGCCTTAAAACAAATTCTGGAACAACAGAGACCACAAAAAGATGAAGTGAAGCAGTTTTCCATCCTGAGACAATTTAGAAGGTTCATAGGAAAGATCTGTTACACTGGGGTGAGACTTAGTGACATCCAACACAGGCTGTGTCATACAGGCTACACCATGGTAAACCAGCAACAGTACTTGAGTGTGACAAAATGAGCAGCAGCAACTGCTGCTTCCAGAGCTCTCCACCCACATATGGTAAGGAGGGATCAAACAACTGGTTAGAAGATGATTAGAGAGATCCCTTTACTGGCACTGAATGAAGGAGTCTGTTGCATTGCCCATACTTAGATCTGGGTTGCAGTGCAAGGTCACAGTTACAGGGTAAATAGGAGCATGAGCACACCAGAGTTTTCAGCCACAAGGGATCAGGGAACCTAATCAAAGTTTTATGATAGAAAAGAGTGCTTGTGGTTGCTCACAGACAGGAGCACAGTTCAGGAGAGGAGAAAACACACCTTTTATTGAATAGTACCAACTTGGAAGAACTTAAAGGCTACAGACTTCCAGAACAAGCTCTGAAAAAAAAACCCTGAAAACTCTACCAAAAAAAAAGGTGAAGCTTGGGACAGCCCTCCACTCACAGAGTAGAGTCCAACTTTAACATAAATGTAAAAGCCAAAAAATAAATTGGAAAAATGAGAGGCAATGACAAAAAAAAAAAGATTCTGACCATATAAAGTTACTATAGTGAGAGGGAAGATCAAAACACAAACTCAGAAGAACACAACAAAGTCAAAACTGCTATATATAAAGCCTCAAAGAAGAATGTGAATTGGTCTCAGGCCCCACAAAAACAATGCCTGGAAGAGCTCAAAAAGCATTTTAAAAATGAAATAATAGGGGTAGAGGGAAAGTTGTAGAAAGAAATGACAGTGATGCAAGAAAATCATGAAAAAAAGAGTCAACAGGCTGGTAAAAAAGGCATAAAAAATTCTGTAGAAAATAACAACCTAAAAATGGAATAGGCCAATGGTAAAAGAGAAACAAAATCCAAGGAAGAGAAGAACATGTTAAAAAGCAGAATTGGCCAAAGTATATAGATATATGTATATGTATATATATATATATGTATGTATATATATGTGTGTGTGTGTGTGTGTGCATGTATGTATGTATGTATATATGTGTATATATATACATATATATGCATATATACAAAAATTCACTGAAATATACATACATATGTGTATATATATAAATGGCCAAATGGAAAAGGAGGTACAAAAGCTTATTGAAGAAAATAATTCCTGGGGCAGCTAGGTGGCATAGGGCATGGAGCTCCAGTCTTGGAGTTAGGAGACCTGAGTTCAAATCCAACCTCAGACACTTGACACTTATTAGCTGTGTGACCCTGGGCAGGTCACTTAGACCCAATTGCCTCACCAAAAAAAAATTCCTTAAAAATTAGGACTGGGCAAGTGAAAGCTAATGACTCCATGAAATATCAAGAAGGAATAAAACAATAAAAAGAAGAAAAGAAGAAGAAAATGTGAAATATCTCAATAGAAAAATAAAAAAGACCTGGAAAATAGATCTAGGAGAAACAATTTAAAATTATTTAACTATCTAAAAGCCATGATAAAAAAAGAGCTTAGACATCATTTTCTAGAAATTATCAAAGAAAACAGCCCTGATGTTGTAGAACCAAAGAAAAAAATGTTAGTTGAAAGAATCTACCAATCACCTCCTGAAAGATATCTCAAAATGAAAACTCTCGGGAATATTATAGCCAAATTCCATAGCTCTCAGGTAGAGTGGAAAAAATATTACAAGTATCCAGAAAGAAGCAATTCAAATATCATGGAGCCACAATCAAGATAACACAAGATTTAGCAGCTTCTACATAAAGGATTAGAGAGCTTGAAATATGATATTCCAGAAGGCAAAGGAGTTAGGATTATAACCCATAATCCTCTACCTGGAAAAATTTAAAAATGGACAGTCAATGAAACAGAGGACTTTCAAGCACTCTTAATAAAAAAACCAGAGCTGAATAGAAAATTTGGCTTTGAAATACAAGATTCAAGAGAAGAATAAAAATATAAACAGGAAAGAGGAATCATAAGGCATTCAATAAGGTTAAAGTTTTTTAAATTTCTACATGGTAAGATGATACTTGTAACTCCTTAGAATTTTCTTGTTATTAGAATAGTTGGAAGGAGTATATATAGGCAGAGGACACAAGTGTGAGTTGAATATAATGGAATGAAATTTAAAAAAAAATAAGGGATGAAAACAAGGAATTCAGTGCGAGAAGGAGACAGAAGATGTAGAATGACACACACACATCTACACATACACATGTGTATGTATGTGTGTATATATATATATCCATATACAAATGTATATATATATATATATATAATCACATAAAAGAAGTATGAAAAAATATTTATACTGGAGAGGGGGAAGGGGCATGTAAGTAGCAGCACTTGAACTTTACTCTTATCAGAATTAGCTCAAAGAAGAAACAATAAATATAATCAATTAGACATAGAAATGTATCTTACCCTAATGAAAAGTAGGAGGGGAAGAGGATATGGGAAGGGGGTGGTGATAGAAAAGAGGGCAGATTGAGCAAGGGGGGTAGTCAGAAGCAAAACACTTTTGAGGATGTGCAGGATGAAGGGAGAGAGAATAGAATAAAACCCAGGGGGAAATAGGATGGAGGGAAATACACAGTTAGTAATCATAACTCTGAAAATAATTTTAGAGCAAGTATCTATGACAGAGGCCTTATTCCTCAAATATATAGGGTACTGATTCAAATTTATAAAAAAATAGAGACATTCCCCAATTGATAAATGGTCAAAGGATATGAACAAGAAGGTGTTTTTTTTTTCTTTTTTTTTTGGTGAGTCAATTGGGGTTTAAGTGACTTGCCCAGATTCACATAGCTAGTGAATGTTATGTATCTGAGACCGGATTTGACCTCAGGTCCTCCTGACTTCAGGGCCGGTGCTCTATCAACTGTGCCTCCTAGATGACCCCATGAAGTTTTTAAAGTAATCAAAACTATCTCTAGTCATATAAAAATGTTGTAAATCACTATTTATTAGAGAGATGAAATTTAAAACATCTCTGAGGTATCACTTCACACCAATCAGATTGGTTAATATGACAGAAAAGGAAAATTATAAATGTTAGAGAGGATGTAAGGAAATCGAGACACTGATGAACTATTAGTTGAGCTGTGAACTGATTTAACCATTCTGGAGAGCAATTTGGAATTATGCCCAAAGGTCTATAAAACCCTTTGACCTAGCAATATCACTGCTAAGTCTGTATCACAAAAATATTAAAAAAAAGGAAAAGGACCTATATGCACAAAACACATTTATAGAATCTCTTTTAATTGTGACCAAGAATTGGAAATCAATGGGATACCCATCAACTGGGGTAAGTCTGACCAAGTTGTGACATATGGTTGTGATGGGATATTATTGTACTATAAGACATGACAAGCAGGATTCTCTCAGAAAACCTGGAAAGACATATGAACCAATGCAAATTGAAGTGAGCAGAATCAGGAGAACAGTGTATACAGTAACAGGAACATTGTGCAATGACCAGCTGAGAATGATTTAGCTATTCTCAGCAATATAATGACCCAAGACAATTTTTAATGCTATCCCTCTCCAGAGTAATTCAGATGAAATCTGAATACAGATCAGAGCATACTTTTTTTAAAACTTTATTTTCTTGTGTTATTTTTTTTTTGTTTGTGTTTTCTTTCACATGAGTAATATGGAAATATGCATTGTATGACTGCATATGAATAACCTATATTAAGTTGTTTGCCTAATGAATGAGGGTGAAGAGGGGGGAGGGAGAGAATTTGTAACTCCAAGTTTTAAGAAATGATTGCTAAAATTGTTTTTTCATGTAATTGTGGGAAATAATATTTTAAATTGAAAAGAAAAAATATTACAAACCTTTCAAACATAGCAATATAGGTATGTGTGTGTGTTTACAGAACAAAATTTAATGTTTCTTGATCATTAAAATTCAACAGGACACTTCATCAACCTGAACAATTTTTATTTAAATCAAGAAGACAAAGGAGAATTGGGCTAAATTCACATCAACTTCCAGAACATAGACTGGAATATGCTGTTTTTTTAAAATCTTTTCAGTTTTCTTTTTGTTTGTATCTTACTCATAGTAAATGAAGGAAGGTTTTAAAACTACATAATTTACAAAGTAAAATATATCTTTCTTCAAAATTAATTATTAAATCCAATCTTAAAGCAATATTTCTTGAGTTGTTTTCTTTCTCACAAAATCTTCCTTTCCTTTGAGATTTATGCAACATTTAACATAGTCTCTATTATTTCAGCATCAATAATATAATAAACTCCTTCAGTTTCCTTATCAGCTTAAACTCCTTCTCTCTTACTTGCCTTAATTTGGAGATCCACTTTGATAAACATAGAATATGCCTAAACAAGTCAAGAGGTCTGCTACTATATTTTTGAAAAGGGATATATTTCTAAAAATCAAACTTTTGGGGCCAACTTCTCCTTAATGTTTCAATTTTAGTAAATACAAACCATTAATATTAAAATAAAATTTTAATGTAATGAAATTTAAAATGTTCTATAGTGCCAAAAGTGGATCAGCTTTTGCCTAAATGTCTTCTGAAAAAATATAATGTTGTGGTGACTCTGTAACTCACTTTTTCCCATTGATGAGCACTTCACAGGATCTTTAAATTTCCATTTTGAGAAAGATCATCCTTCATTCTCCAGACCTGACCACCATGCATCAACTGTCTTTTCCTCCACTCCTCCACTCTGAGATACCCTTCTTCCATGGGTGAGAGCTTATTTGATCCTGTATTTTAACCAAGACCCCCAGATCAATTATTGTTTATTTTTCATATTTCAGTTCTTATTTATGTGTTGTCTTCATTCATTTTAATGTAAACTCCTTGAGGGCAGAGAATGTTCTTCCTATTCCTTGTAATTATAACCCCAACCCTTAGCCCAGTGCTTGAAACATAGTAAGTTCTTAAAAATACTTGTTGAATTGATTTATTGTTGACATAGAGTTAAGTTGAGTGGGTTGATTGGGGTAAGAATTCACTATCATCTATAGGTAGATAACTAGAAGGAATTGTAACCTGGGCAGAACAATGGAAGCATTGACCCAGATACAAACATAGGCAGATTTACTTCCTTTCAGAGGGCACTGACCCTGACTCCTCGGGTTTGGTTTTGGAATACAAAGGTGAGCCCATGGATTAAGCCAGAGTGTATCATTACAGGTGATCAAGAATAAGAAAGTGGAGGACACTCACATTTGAAGCTGGATATACTGTCATTTAGACCATTCTATGAATAAGACCTCACTCTCAAATACTGTATACCACTGCAATTCCTGTTCCCTTTATCAGTTTTTGAGAGAGTTGAAAAATTTCCTACAAGAAGTCAAGATAGGACCCTGTACCAACTCTAAGGATCCTTTTTCTCCTATATAAAAAATAGAAAGACCTTTGCCCCCAAAATGAAGGAAGCCTCACTTAATAGAAATAGTATTGGGTAGGGAGTCAAAAAAACTCGTATTCAAATGTTTATTATTATTTGTGTAAACTTGGACAAATCAGTTAACCTCTATTGGACTCAGATTCCTCATCTAATAAATACAGACATTCAACTAAGTGATATCTGAGTCCCCTTCTATTTCTAATTCTGGTAATCTATATCTATAATCTATATTTTATATCATGGAGCATTTCACAGTAAGGGAAAACTAATGTGTTCTGCTCCTGGTCCTTTCTACTTTGCACATTATGTAGGAGGAAATGTGACAACTGAGGAAGTAAAATGTAAAGAAAAGGGGGCAGAAAAGGAATAAAAGTGGAGAAATGGGAAGTAAGATGGCTCGGTAGTAGGAACTAAAAAAACATTGTACACGGTAACAGTAATATTATAAGTATGATCAACTGTGAAAGACTTAGCTACTGTAATTAAGACAATGACCCAAGATAGTTCAAAAGACAGCTTTTATCTATGAAAGAAAATGCCATCCACCTCCAGAGAGAAAACTGATGAATTCTGAATACAGATTGAAGCACACTTTTTGTTACTTTCTCTATTTTTCTTTTTGTTTGTATTTTCTTCTGCAACATGGCTAATATGGAAATATGTTTTGCATGATGTCACATGAATTTTTGTTGTTGTTCAGTCATTTCAGTCATGTCCAATTCTTCATGACCCCATTTGGTGTTTTCTTCGTAAAGATACTAGAGTGATGTGTCATTTCCTTCTCCAGCTCATCTTACATGTGAGGAAACTGAGACAAATATTGTTAAATGACTTGCCCAGGGTCACACAGATATTAAGTGTCCAAGGCCAGATTTCAATTCAGGTATTCCCAATTCCAGGGCCAGGATTGTATCTATGGTGCCACTTAGCTTCCTATCACATGTATAATCAATTTCAAATTACTTGACATCTCAAGTAGAAGTTATGGGGAGAAGAGAGGGAGAGAATTTGAAAGTTAAAATGTTAAAAAAAATGAATCTTATTAAAAAAATGTAATTGGGAATGATTAAAATAATTAAAACAAGAATGGTGGTGCATCTGAAAACTTCATTCCTTCATTCCCTTTATCAATCTGGATAGTCTTCAGATGGCAGGTGACACAGAGTGGATTACTGGCCTGAATTCAAATTTTTTTTAACTTCATTAATTTATTTTTAAAATTCTCAGTTTTGTTTTAAAGCTTCATGGTGGCTTGATTTTTTTTTTTTTGTTTTTTTTTTGTAATTCACACACACAGAATCAGCTGTCTCTCTACATACACAAACACACACATATATACATGAATACTCATATTTATGTATGTTTCCACATGTGTTTTTCTGGTGTTCTGATGGATATTAAATCACGTGACATAGTATAAATACTATGGAATATGGATTGTATTTAATGAGAAAACCAAATGCCTTTCAGTAAGAGCTGGTTGAGAAACAAGTCCAATTTCTGATTTTTCTGATGAGAATCACTCATTTATAACAAAGTCTAAATGCTCTCATTTAGTAACATAAAGAGAATAATGAAGTCCAAAAAAATTATTTGACTCAGAACCAACAAGGGATTTAATCAGCTATCTTTTTTTAATCTAAACTTGTAAAATATAGTACATCAAAGATATCCCATTTGTCTATTGTCACCCTTTTTGAGATTAATATGCATAGCCCTCTGCATTCTCTTTTAGATTTCAAATAATTCTTAGTCTTTTTTTTTTCTTTACCTTTCACTATGGATACTTTAAAGTGATAAGTCAGAATGGTCATTTTGAGGAAAATAAGCTTAAATTAAATGTACTCTTCTGAATCTAATTTTCTTATTTCTGTCATTAATTTTGCTATTTTCTGTCACCTAAGTATGAAACTTTGAAATCATATTATTGAGAAACATAGAATCTCAGATTTGAAAAAGAATATCATTTTATCAGACATCATTTTGTCTAATATCACCTAACCAAAATTCATTTTAACAATATCTCCTAAAAATAGTCAACTAGATTTTGCATGAAAGCATTTAGTCATGAAGAATACATTCCATTTCCCTTTTGGGTAGCTCTAAAGCTCTAAAGCTAAGAACTCTTTTTACCATATATCAGGTATACATCTCCATCTATGTAAACCACAGTTCCTTCTCTTCTTTGAGGTCAAACAAAACAAATCTAATGCATTTTCCACATGATAGACCTTCAAATTCTTCAATATTACCATGTTTTCAAGTCTCATCTTCTCTGGGCTGAATATTCCTATTTTTTTCTTTGTCAAATGATTCTGATATGATGTGTTCTCCAGTTCTGTCATCATTGTTGTGGCATTCATTGAGACATTTCCAATTTACCTATGTCTTTCTTAAAATATGACCATATAATGGACAGATGTTACAGATTTCTGCAATTTTTTTTTCCTAGAATGGACTATAGTAGAACTATTATTTCTTTTGTTTCTCATGCAGGATGAATTAACTTTTTAAATTTCTACATCACACTCTTGACTTATTGAACTTGCAATCCACTAAAACATCAAGATACTTTTCACATATACTATCATTTTGCCCCCCTTCTAGGCTTCTGAAATTTTTGTCCCACTTATAGAACTTCAAGCTTGTTGCTATTAAATTTTATATTATTCATTTTGTCTCATCATTCTAATCTGTTAAAATCATTTTGGAAGATTGAATTTCTCGACTGACATATTAGTATCACTTTTGGCTTTGTCTCATTTATGGATTTGGCAAATAAGGTTTATAAGGCTTCATCCAAGTCATAAAAAAAAGTGCCAAAGACTGATCAAAAATAAACCTCTATCCTTGTTGATATTCACCCCACAACTACTATAACCTTAGACTTTTTAGATCCAGGATGGATCATTGGAGTTGTGAACTAATCCAACCATTCTGGAGAGCAATTTGGAACCATGCCCAAAGGGCTCTAAACCTTTGCATTCCCTTAGATCTAGCAATACCACTTCTAGGTCTATATCCCAAAGAGATCATGAAAAAGGTAAAATGACCCACATGTACAAAAATATTTATAGCAGCTCTTTTTGTGGTAGCAAAGAATTGGAAATTGAGGGAATGCCCATCAGTTAAAAAATGGCTGAACAAGTTGTAATGCATGAATATAATGGAATTATGTTGTGCTATCAGAAATGATGAACAGGCAGATTTCAGAAAAACTTGGAAAAATTTACATGAACTGATGCTGAGTGAAGTGAGCAGAAGCAGAAGAACATTGAACACATCAATAGCAACATTGTGTGATGATTAACTATGATAGAGTTAGCTTTTCTGAGCAATTCAATGATCCAAGATGATTCCAAAAGACTCATGATGGAAAATACTAACCACATCTAGAGAAAGAATTATGGAGTCTGAATGCAGATAGACACATCCTATTTTCACTTTTTTTTTTGTTTTCTTTGTCATGTATTTTCCATTTTGTTCTGATTCTTTCACAACATGACTAATGTGAAAATATATTTAACATGATTGTATATGTATAACCTATATCAGATTGCTTGCTGTCTTGGGGAGAGGTGAAGGGAAGGAGGGAGGGAGAAAAAATTGGAATTCAAAATCTTATAAAAATGATGTAATTGGAAAAATATGCTATTAAGTATGTGTGGGGGTAGAGTATCTCCCTGGGGTTTCAGAGATTTTTTTTTGTTTGTTTGTTTTGGTGGGGTAATTGGGGTTAAGTGACTTGCTCAGAGTCACACAGCTAGTGAATGTTATGTGTCTGAGAGGCCAGATTTGAACTTAGGTTCTCCTGACTCCAAGACTGGTGCTGTATTCACTGCACCACCTAGCTGCCTTGATATCAGAGATTTTGAAGGCTAAGAAGAGAGCATAGGAAAAAAAGTGAGAGGATGGAAGACCAGTAGTTGTACAATGAGTTAGAGCGAGATCACTTCAACGAGTATTTTCTCCCGACTTTTCCCAGAACACTTTAAAAGGAAAATATGAATATGAATCCCTTTATACAGAAATCCTCCACCCTTTAGATAGATTAAAACCCTTTAGGCAAGTTTAAGAGGGGGAAAATGACAATGACTTTGACATCCAATGAAGCTTTAAAATCTTCTATGAATTCATTTTTTATTGTTGTTGTTGTTAGGTACCACTATTAAGTTTTGTGGCCATTAACAGTGTTTTTCTCTAATTCTATAAGTTTGTGGTTTGCTATTCAGACATGTGAAGCTAGCCCATGGGCGAGACGTTAGTCTATGCATAGTTTCTGCCGAAATTGAGGTCTTGTCTAAGAAGATTGGATTATTGGGCTTCTTAAACATTAGATCACTACAGTCATTTACTGCTGTGTATTGGTGTATCTAATCCATTCAAATGATCCACCACTTTATTTCTTAACAATACCAGATTGTTTTAATTATTGCCAATTTATAATGCAATTTAAAATCTGGTACTGCTGGACCAATGATATTCACATTTTTTTTTCCTTTTATGATTCCTTTGATATTTTTGACCTTTTGTTCTTCTAGATGAATTTTATTCTAATTTGTCTAGCATCATAAAATAATTATTTGATAATTTTTTTGGTATGACACTGAATAAATTAATTAGTTTAGGTAAGACTGCCATTTTTTTTATTTTATTGGCCAGGCCTAATAAGCAATTAACATTTCTCCAATTGTTTAGATCTGTTTTATTTGTTTGAAAAGCATTTTTGTAGTTGTGTTCATATAGTCCCAGAGTTTGTCTTGGTCAGTACATTCCCAAGTATTTTATATTATCTGCAGTTATTTTAAATGGAATTTCTCTTTCTAACTTTTGATACTGGACTTTGTTGATAATATATATAAATGCTGATGATTTATATGGATTTATTTTCCATTCTGCAACTTTGTTGAATGTTAATTTTTTTAATTATTTTTTTTTAGTTCTCTAAGTACATTATGTCATCGGCAAAGACTGATAACTTTGTTTTTAAATTGCCTATTTTTATTTCTTCAATTCCTTTTTCCTATATCTATTGCTAAAACTAGAATTTCTAGTACAATTTGAATAATAATGGCGATAGTAGACATTCTTGCTTTAATCCTGATTTTATGGGGAAGTCTTCAAATGTATCTCTGGTACATATAATGCTTGTTTGTGGTTTTAGACAGATACAATTTATCTTGTTTTATAATTTTTTTTCAGTTTATAGAATAAAACAAGGATTTTTATAAGATAGTACAATAAAATATGATTTACATGAAACTAGAAATCTACTATACATATCTTGCTATTCCTTTCAAATATTCAACAAAATTCTCCTATATATGTTTTCTTTTATTTTTCTTCTCTCCCCATCCCTGCCCTTGAGATGACTAACCATTACATTCAGACACATATACATACATATATATACAGAAATATGTGTATATGTATGTATGTATTTATGTATGTATGTGTATAAGTATGTATGTATATATGTATTATTCTCTATATACTTCTATTCATCAGTTCTTTATCTGGTGCAGATAGTATCTTTCTTCATATATCCTTTATCATTTTGAAGAAAGGTTCCATTTATTCCAATGGTTTCTAATGTTTTTAGTAGGAATGTGTGTTTTATATCATCAAAAGCTTTTTCTGTGTCTATGGCACTTGGTTATATGATTTTAGTCATTTTTTAATGAAATATTTCACATTTTCTTCTTTTTTTCATTCTTTTGATTATTTTATTACTTCTTGATATTTAATGGAATCTTTAGTTTCTATTTACCCAATTTTAATTTTTAAGGAATTATTTCATTCAGCAAGCTTTTGTACCTCCTTTTCAGTTTAGTCAATTCTACTTTTTATTGATTCATTATCAACAGTCAAGTTTTTACCTCTTTAAAAGTCATTTAATATCCTTGTACCAAATAATGTTATTTATGAAAAGAAGTGGCATCCTTCCTAGCTTTTTTTTAAACCTATTATCACTGTGTTTTAGTGCCCTATAAGTTTTATTTTAAAATTTTACTTGGTCTTATTGCTTTTTCCTTTTGGCCAATTCTGGCTTTTTTTTTTTTTTTAAATTTCCCCTTCTACATATTTGTGCCTTTTTTTAACCAACCAATTAATTTTGTTTTCACAGTTTTTTTCCACTCATTTCTTCACCTAATTCACCTAATTTTTCTTCTCCTACTATTATTTTATATAGAAAATCATTTTAGCTCTTCCAGGAATTATTGTTGGACTTATTTCTAATCCACACTTTGAGGCTTTGCTTGTAGTTCTTTGACTTCATCATTTTTTTCCTGAGTTTGTATTTTGAACTTCCTTTTCTCCATCATAGATTTTTATGCTTTGGTTCTGTTTTTGTTGCTGTTGTGTGTCATTGTTGTTGTTTCCTCCCTATTTCTTGATGTTAAACTTTATATTAAATTTGTGACGTATTCCTATTATGGGGAGTGGAAGGGTACTGTTTCAAACTTTAAGCTTTTTCATGCTGCTATTCTCAGAGCTAGTTCTGGGAGTTTGAAGGTTCTTAGTGCCTATAAGGGAGTGTGATCTGAAAAGAGGTGTGGTTACTGTTCTCCTTTTCTGTACCCTGGTCCTTACTCAGGGAGAAACCCTGAATTTTGGGGATTACAACTGATATTGCTCTTCAAGGCCTGTGCTCCCTCAGAACCAGAAGTGATAATGATCCTCACTGCCTCTGCTATTCAAATGACCTGGGCTTGATTCCCATCTCTATAATTTATTTGTATTTGACCATAAACAAGTCATGTAATGTCTTTATATAAAATAACTTTGTTTATGAAATGAAATGGTCATTATAGATTGCCTCTGGCATGCTTACTAGCTTTTATACCCATTGTTACTATATAATTAGTACCCGATAAGATATTATTTGAACATTTTGCTTAGTCTTATTTAACTCTTTTTTTTGTTTGTGTGTTCCCTATTCCCCCATCCATTTTCTCCACAATAATCTTTGGTTCTGCTTTTTTGCCCAATTGTTGCCATTATCCTTTCCAACCCTCATTCCTTCCAACTTCACTCTTCTCTGTTCTTCTTTTGTTCATTTTATTTTACTGAATTTTATCACTAGGTGGGCTCAAAACAATTAAAAGCCAGTCTTAATGTTTCTTCTTCTGGAAGCAAATTAACCAATCAGCATTGGGCTTATAATATTGACCTCTCTCCTGTTTCCTTTCAAAGTTATCAAACCCTTTTGACTTCTGATTTTATTTCAATGTTCATTGCTTGAACATTATACTTTTGTGAGTGCCATATAACTGAGGTAATATTGCATTAGTTTAATACTAATATAGATCAATGGCAGAAGAACAGAGAAAAAAACACAATGCCATACCTTTTCAGCATTGAAAATTTAATGACCAGAAGTGCCATTTTCTTTTTTTTCACATTCCACAATGTGATTTTATGTATAGTTCAGCTAATATTTCTTTTCTTTATATGAAGATTTGTTCTCCATTTTGTTATTCTATTTTATTAGAGGCTAAAGCATTAGATGTCACAAAATATATTCTAATACATAAATTGCCAGATGTATGATTTGCCATAATTTATGGAATTATGACTCCCCAAGTTCACTTGATAAATTTAGCAACATTCCTTAGGAAAATATGAAAAATTCATGAGCAGTATCAAATAAAATCACCTAATAAAGAAACTGAAACTGTTTCACTGTGATAAAACTAATGATGGCCCAGATGTCTTAAGAGGCTTTTAGGTGCCACCAACAATTCACTGAATATTTTAAACTCATGCTGCAAGTCTTCAATGAAATATCTAGACAATTAAACACATAACTTTTCTTACACTGAAAAGTATGTGTTCAGCTAAAGATATAAGATAAAAGAATGCCTGTTTTCTAATTCATTGTGCCTAGCTACACTACACAACTTGATGATCACAATAAAATATGAAAAAAAAATTTTTTTTCTTCTCAGATTAAAGCTAAAGTAAAACATTTCAGATTGGCCTGTTGCCTTGTTTTACAACCTGAAAGGGTTGTATTTTTACTTGTTTCAGTAGCAAATTCTAGGGGCTGAGTAGTTGAACTATCATCCTGTGGTGATTAATAAAATAGAGAGGAAATAAAATAATCATATTGAATGGAAGAAACTACATGTGAAGATCTCTTGATGCAAACATACACTTTAGTGTATGTGTATATACCCATACATATGAATATATATTGCATATATCTGTATCATATCACTTATCCTAACTCCTCTCTGTCTCTGTCTCTGTCTCTCTTTCTCTTTCTTTCATCTATCTATTTCTCTAGTTCTAATAATATGGCCCATTGTTACATGGAGATGACCCTGGATGTCAGTGGAATTACACCATAACTATTTTGCATATAACTATACTATTTAAGTGTTGACTTCCCTGGCTAGACTACAAGTTTCTTGAGGGCAGAGACTGTTTCATTTTTGTCTTTGTAACTTGGCATCTAACATTGGACCTGGCACATTTTAGGCACTTAATAAATGCTTATTGATTGATTAAAATATAAACTTTGGCAGTTTCTACAAAGCCTGAAACACTTTGCGAAAAGAACAAATGGCAAACTGAGTCTATTTGTCTTAGTACCTAGACTAGCTACATTCAGTAAACCTCATCACTAGCTGTGTGACACCTAAAGTGATTTTTTTTCAGCCATACCAACTATTGAAAACAGTCTACTTCATTCTAAAAGCATTGAAATTTATCTCAGCAAAGGGAGCATTCCAAGTGTTTTAACCACAAATCCTTGAAATGTTGAAGGCTATGAATATATTGATATCTTTTTGTGAATTTCTGTGGTCAGAAATTAATAATCTATTAACCAATTAGTTTTTAGCTATACTGGTCCCTCAAATTATACAAAGTTTGTCACAAGGATGATGTGTAAAACCTTCCTAGCTTAGTAAATCATGCCAGTAAATGATTTCTATAAACTAAGTACAACTTTCACATCATAATACACTGAAATAGGAGTTTTGTAGAAATATATGACTATAGAAATTGAAGTTGACAAAGAGTAAATCATATACTAACAATTTTAAAGGTTATTATAAGATTTTTCTTGAGTTCTTCTAATTATTAATCTTTTTCCCAAAGAATTTTATTGTACAAAATAGAACTGTTTCATAATACTTTGATTAGGCTCAGTATAAGCCCTTGGAAGGCAAGATAATAAAGACTCTCAGAAGGGATATTTTAGTTATTTAATAAATATCTGTTGAACTGAATAAAATATATATTTCTGTAAAGTGCTTTCAAAGTCTTAGAATGTTTTATAAATTCCTATTTTATTATGATTACTATCTTTGAAAGCCTAAAAAATACCTTAAATGTATATAAACTATGCCATGTTCATTTACTTCTCCCAGGAGAAGCTGCTAGCCATCTAACCATTTAATTGCATCTTCTTTGTCTCTTGATTTAATTTGTAGAGAATATCTGTATATAATTACTTTGGTTGATCAAGTAGAGTTCATTGGAAAGAGAA
The DNA here is from genome assembly GCF_900497805.2 of Vombatus ursinus. Taxonomy (NCBI): domain Eukaryota; kingdom Metazoa; phylum Chordata; class Mammalia; order Diprotodontia; family Vombatidae; genus Vombatus; species Vombatus ursinus. The sequence continues at coordinate 30,159,601 of NW_020954569.1, read as the reverse complement.
TACAGGCTAAAATACTGAAATAAACTGAACTATTTATTTTTGGAAGATCTAATCACTATGTGGGTCCTGGTGTCCTTTGTCCTATTCTAGGAAAAAGAAAAAATATATACAAAGGAATAAAAAAGAGAGAGAGTGTTTGAACTGGTCTTTTTCTGTATCTGTGGAGGAAGTACCTATGCAGATGAAACATAAATCTAGCCAAGTCAGAAAGTTTACAATTTTGTGAGTGACCATGTTTTTCTCTTCATTTCTCTCAAATTGTGAAGTCCTAGATGGCTGAATCTACACCCAACCTTGCTTATTGCTCTTAGTTGTTTAGTAAATGCTTGTTAATTAATTGATTCATATATTATGGTGAGAAAACAAAGAGATTTGTTAAAGGTAGGTTAGATTTTCAGTATAAATCACATCAACCATGTATGAAAAAAATAAAATCTAGAAATTCAGTTAGCTAAATGCCTTTTTTTTTTTTCGGAAGCAGGGCACAATGGATACTGGGAATTTGGAGCTGAAATGATTCTCCCTTTCTTCATAACTGTAAAGTCCCAATTAATAACTTCTTATTTGTATCTTTGTATCCCTTACTATAAGACTTACTAGAGCTACTGGAAAAGATACAGTTTTATAACAGAGTGAGTTTCAAGATAAGTGATATAAAGGGAAAAAATGGAAAGTAAGTAAAAAAAAATATTTCTACATATTAACCTTGATAAAGCTTTTGGTACTATGGCATATTATTTGGTTACACTGTCAAAGTTTCTAAAACACATATTATTTGGTCACACTTGAATTTCTGACATATCAGAATATATATCATTACTTTGCCTTATTTATTAACTATCTTCTTAGCTATGAGTGAATTTTTATACACATTTGAGTATTTATAGGAATACATATAAATATGTATTTATAAATGTATATATTCCCTGTGGAAATTTTTACACATGCTTAAGCATATTTTACTATTATTATTAATTACACATATGTATATTATTATAATATACATATAAATAAGTGTAAAATTTATACATATATATGTATAGTTTGAAACCTCCTCCAATGAGTATATTCATTTGTGTATACATATTCATGCATGTACATCTGTGTACATATGTAAGTATGTATACACCATATATACATGTTTGTATGTGTACTCATACACATTTAGGTACCTGTGTACTCCATTTGGGATTACACAGATTCAATTTTATTTTTTTAAATAAACAATTTTCTCTTAAATACCTTCCTTACTTCTTTCCCCTTGATAACATTTTTTTCTTCTCCCACAACCTGCCATGACTTTACTAGTCATTTCGGATGCTATTTCAAAATTCCAATTTCCAACTTGATTGATGGAATTGAAACAAACCTTACAGTTTCCTTTGGCCACACCAAGAGCCTGCTTTATCCTCTTTCCAAGTTTTTAGATTATTAAAAAAAAAACTTGAAAAACTTTTACCACCAAACATGATAAAAGTGATAGGTGAGGCTCACAGAATTTTTAAGAGTGATTGCACTTAAAGAGAAGTTGTGGTTGTAAATACTCTCTCTCCTCAATAAACACCTTACAAACCTATCTGTGATATTAACACAAGAGAAAAGCTTTTTTTAAAAAATTTATTTGGTTGGCAGGGAATGTCAACTCTGTGTGCTCAGGGATATTTACTCATTTTCTGAACCTGTGGGAAATTTCTGAAATAGTTCATGATGCCAAACTGCATGTATTTTCCTTTAAAGGTTATTCATAATTGGAAGTGGCTATGAAATAAATCTCTAAATAAATAGAACTTAGATGTCACTGCCATTTGTATTGGAAGCTATTTGCAACAGGTAAAGTCCACTGAGCAGGGGAAATGTAGTGCTGTGAATGCTTGTTCTTTTTCAAGTTTGATTTTCTCATGGACATTTCAAAAATATGAGGGAGTGGTTTTTATACTCTTATTACCAAAAATTTGAGTTTGAAGATTATTAATGCTACATTTCTGCAGTTCCATGCGTAAATAACTTAAAATATTATGAAGATTCTTAAAGTTGTACATTTTGACAGAATACTAAAATAATAACAGAAACAGGCAAAAAGAGAAACAAAAATCCAGAGAAACTGAAAGTAAAATCTAATGCAACATGTCTTTCCAAACTGTGCAGAAATTTCTTAATTTTAATTATTTTATTATTTTCCCCCCAAAAAATCTACTATGGCCAAGGCACTGAGATAGATGTGTGTAATTCAATAACCATTGAGAAATTCATATTTAAATCTATATTTTATTTCTTATCCCTCAATTTCTTTTCTTTATGTATATTCAGGTTCTAAAATGAACCAAGCTTTAAATTAAAATACAGAATCTCATATTTGTTATATTTTCTGGTTTGAGGTGAGAAGTAGAGGGAGAGAGAGAGAGAGAGAGAGAGAGAGAGAGAGAGAGAGAGAGAGAGAGAGAGAGAGTTGGACTTAGGTTTAAGAAGATCTAGTTTCAAATCCCTCTACCAATATATACTACCTGTGTACCTGTGTTCGTCTGGAAAAGCGTGTAATCAACATGTGCTTCAAAAAACTTCCTAGGACTAATGTAGTCTGTAACTTACCTATCTTGATGACAGGTTCACACATTAGGATTTCTCCCTACCTGATGAAATCATGGAAATTTTCTGTATTTGTGTATTAATAGTCTTAGTTGTCAGAGGCTGTCAAAGATGTACAAAGGGAAAGACTTTGTTTCTATGAGCTTCATAATTATACTTCATGGAAAGAATTGCTAGAAATTTAGAGTTTGAAAGGACTAAGCCATCATTTAATTTTATTCCTCATTTTGTAAATGAGGATTCTCAGTATCAAAAAGGTGAAAGGACTTACCTGATTTCCCTAATTCATGACAAATATGAGTTGATAAATCAGCATGGTGTGAAAGTGTATAATTTCACTTTTAAAAGAGTTAAAAGTCATTATTATGTAAAATTTGAGTAGCCTACTAAAATGTTTTCCATATGAACTCATGGTACTAACATAATATGAATTACTTATCTAGTTTGAGTATTTCTAGTAGTGATGATAGAATGATGCTGATCCAGCTACTAAATTTTGTCCACTGATTTTTTATTAACAAAATATATTTATGAGGTGAATGAATAATGTTAAGTCATGTTGACATAGATATAAAAAAACATTTTCTGGCAATACTATAAAGCAAACAGTATCAATATTATTAGCATTTATTATTATAATTTTACACATGAAGGAACTAAGATTTAGATTTTGAAATATTGAGAGTCACTCAAATGAAAACTGATAGAAACAGGCCTCAAGTCCAGTTCTTTTGACTGCATTTCAATTTTTCTTTCCATCACACACACATAGAATATATACAAACCTATGTATGTGTATGTATATATGTATGTATGTATGTATGTATATACTAGAGGTACATCCTATAGGCATGGACTTCAACATCATGTTTCTCAAATAAACTAATTTAATTATATAGATAATTTGATTTTATAAAGTTTCTAAAAATATACAACTTTATTTTTAGTAGGTTACATGCTTTAAGAACTTGTCTGGGAGTTACTTTTGGGAGCTAAGGTAGCAGAGTAAGCAGGAAATTGCCTGAACCTTCCCATATTCACCTCCAAGCAACTATAAAATAGTATCCTAAAATGAATTCTCGAACAGCATAAACAGCAAAAAGACTTGGTGAAACAATCTTTTATGGCAAGAAACTTGGAAGGTTGGCATGAAAGTTCTGTCTCCCCCTAGTAAAAAGCGAGCATAGTTCAGGACAAGAAATGACCCGGCAAGCCTGCAGCAGGTCCTGCCTCAGAAAGGCAGTGGGAAGCCTTGAACCTTACTGTGGCATGAGGGCATCAGGCAAACATCAACACTAGGACTCTCTCCAACAATGTACCACAGCTCATCAGCAAGTGAGCTGTTAGACCCTTGCAAAACCACACAGTACCATGCACCCCAACTCCACCTTTGCATAGCAACAAATGAACTGCAAGATCCACCACTCAGGTCTCTAGAACAGCATGGGAGTCCCCCACCTACCTCAGCATACCGCCAAGTGAATGGGTGAAACCTGGCACTGTCCCTTATCTGCCTCAGTGCAGCAGCAAGCCAAAACTGATGAATTCTGAATGCAGATCAAAGCATACTATATTCACTTTCTTTTTTCATGTTTATTTTTTCCCTTTTGGTTTGTTTCTTCTTTCACAACATGGATCATATGGAAATATGTTTTACAGGATTGAACATTTATAACCTGTATCAAATTGGTTACCATTTTAGGAAGAGGGGAGGGAAAAAATTTGGAATTCAAGATATTGTAAAAATGAATGTTAAAAATTGTCTTTACATATAATTGAAAAAATATTATTGAAAATAATTTGGCTGAGTGAGATTGACACATAAAGATTAACTGAGCATTCAATAATTAATCTTTCTTCTATATTACAATATTCTAATTAGTATAATTCAGATCTATCAACTCATTCAAAATCCATTCCCCTTTGACCAAATGATGATAGCAATATCTATGATACTATGGTGACAATGATCAAATAATGACAATGATGGTGAATGATGAATATATCTATATATTAATATTTATATCTATCTATCTAAACTATTCATTGGTTGATATTTCCATTAACCATATCCTTAACCCCATCCTTCTCAACTGTGTTTCCTTAGCCCCCCAAAAATATAGTAGATTCCATTCTTCAGACAAGAAAAGCACTACACATGCTTTTACCTCTACTGTTTTTTCCCTAATTTTTTCCTTTCCAATCGTAATCTTTTATACCTTCTCTCCCTTCCTCTCCCATCCCATCATCTCCTTCTCCTCTCCTATGCTCTCTTCACCTTTCTTCCTCTTCCTTTCCCTTTTCATCCCCATTTAGAACCAATAAATTTATTTTGCTTTTGATTTTTGGCTCCCTAGTATCATCTTCTTTAACTGCCCCCCTTAAACCTTAATCCTTACTTTTTTTCTCCATTGAGTTTGATATATTTCTCTACCAAACTGGTATATATATGTCTTTTCCATCTTCCATTATGTGTTCAGATAAGGTTGAAGTTCATCTGATGCCTACTACCCCCACTCCATTCTTCATGTATGTATACTCTTCTCATGTACTACAGGTATGAGAAATAGCAATTTCCATGCTTTTATTCCTTTCTGTTACATTAGTATATTGCTTTAACCATATTTTCTCTTATAAAATTTCTGGATCAAGCTGACTTCTATTAGCAGAAGTCTTGATATTCTACTCTATATTTTGGCATCATTTAAGATCATTTGAATTTTCCCAATGTCAGCAGCTTCCATCCAGGCCAGAGTTGTTTGACTTTTGCTCCTGGGGGTTTGCCTGCTCCAATTCATTGTCAAATACCACATGACTATGTGTGTTACTTTGGGTTCAAAGTTTCCCATTAGTAGTGAATTATCCTTGGCTAATTGTTAGAAGAAAAGATGGTATCCACTGACTCTGACTGTGACAGAGCTTATCTGACACCAAAGCTGATTGGTTGGGCACATGTTGGAGGTTTGCAAATAATTGATAACCTGAGAAACATTAGAAAAGAATGATACACTTGAAATGAAGCATACACAGACATAGACACACATACAAACATACATATATGTGTATGTGTATTCACAGTGCATATATCATATTTATATGTATGTGCTCTATGTTCTGATATATAAGTGTAAATATATGTATACATATATATATATATACATATATATATATATTAATACTCAATGTGAAGAAAAAAAGACCTGTTATGGAATGTCTCACTATTTAAAACATTAGAATGAATAAAAAATGAATAAAAATAATTGGTACTCTTTCAAAGTTTTCTCTTCTTTGAATAATACATGGAAAATATCTGCTAATAAGTAAAAAGGGTATAAAAATTTCATCTATATAAAGTTAGCTTTTTATATCTTTTAAGCAACGAAAATGTGATCATCAAATTGATTTTTCAGTCTTCTCTCTGTCCAATTTTTTTTCCCACCTACCTATTTTGTACACTGTTAACAGACCAATTTTCCTAAACCATTGACTTCACTTACTCCCAGGGAGACTAACCCCTGGATAACATATGTAAGTGCAGCAGTAGGGAGTTTCCCAGGATCATTCTCATATATAATAGTTTACTTGGCTTAGTCTGGGGCCAGGTATGATCATCAGTAGTCACCCTTTATGATTGGGCTGGATCAGTTCAGTGCCTGGTATCCTTCCTATTGCCATTAGATACTAAGAAACCAAAAGATCTCCTTCCAAAGTTTGTGTTTTCTCTGTTCAGGTACATCTCACAGTTTGCTTTTGTTTGAATCTTTGCATAAAAGTTGCATGCTTCTGCTAAGAACTTGACATTCTGTTTATCATCTACTGAATGGTCATGCTTCTGTGAGAGGAGAAAAGGGAGGTGGGGAGAGGTGTCAGCTGCAGCTTATTCTAATACTCATCTGTTAGAAATCTTCAGTGCTTTCCACACTGAGATAGACATAACTTGGCAATGAAATATTTCCACAAACGAATCCCAGTATCCACATAAACTGTTCTCTTTAAGATCATCAGTTACTTCTTTTTTTTTCCCTTTTCCTATAGTTTTTTTTTTTTTTTTTGCTAGGCAATGGGGTTAAGTGACTTGCCCAGAGTCACATAGCTGGTAAGTATCAAGCATCTGAGGCCCAATATGAACTCAGGTCCTCCTGACTCCAGGGCCAGTGCTCTATCCTCTGTGCCACCTAGCTGCCCCCAGTTACTTCATTGTGAAATTCAATGGATGGCTTCACCACTCTACAGTGTCTAGGATCGGTGAACATTGCCTCTTCTTGAATATTCTCTCCTCACCAGGTTTTTGTGGGGCTTTTGGTCTTCACTCTTTTCCTGCCTGTCAGACTTATTCTCCCTCTCATTTGCAGTTTCTCCATTCATATCTTCTTCCCCCTCCCACTCCCAACCTATGTGTAGGTATATCAAAGGCTCTGTTCTGGTCTCTCAACTCTTCTTTTTTTATATACTTTCTTGCTGATCTCAATCAGCTTCCATAGATCCAAATATCATCTCCATGCAGATAGTTCCCAAATCTATATGCCTCGCTCCCTTTTTTAACCTGAACTCTAGTTCTATATCTTCAAGTTCCTGCTTGAGATATGCACTTCCATATCCCATACACATCTCAAATTTAAAATGGCCAAAATGTAGCATATTATCTTACCCTCTAAAAGTGAGGGATAACCCTCCTCTAATGTACCCTATTTTTTTTTGAGAGCATCACCATTCTTTCTGTCACCAAGGCTTGAAACTGTGGTTCATTATCTAATTGTCACTACCCCTCTCCACTTCCTATCTAATTAATTTCATTATTTTGTTGATTCCACCTCCTCAATATCTCTAGCATCCTTGCTATTCTTTCTCCTTACACTAAGACACCCTGATTTAGGATATTATGACCTCACATTTGGACTACTTTAATTACCTCCAAATTTGTGTTCTTGTTTCTGGTCTTTTCTCTCTCCAATATTGCCTCAACACAACTTTTTATTTAATATTTCTAATATGCCAACGTAAGCATTGCTACTCTGTTCAAGAAGTTTTAGTGGTCCCCTATGACATTTAGGTTAAAATATAAACTTTTTTGCTCCGTTAAGTTTTTCATGACCTGGTTCAATCTGATTTTACCTGCTTTAAATTTTCTATATGCAATACTATATCTCTTTCTCCTATGCATTACATAGGTTGTCATGCTCCCATGCACAGAATATTCACCTTCTTTGCCTTCTTCTCTTGGTAGCTTTAATTGTCTTCAAGGAAGTTAGTTCAAATGACAACTCATTCAAAAAAGCTTTTCTTCTCAAGTTTTAGTGTATCACCTCCATTCCCTTTGTAATATATATATATATGTATGTATGTATATATGTATGTATATATAATGTATGTGTGTGTTTATATACCAATGTACCCCATATTTCATCTGTGAAGATTTTTATATATCCCAATAGAAAGTAAGTTGCTCAACATCAGAGATTACCTCACATTTCATTTTATATTCCAAGAAATTAGTATTTTCTGGCACTTATTAGGCATAAAATAAATGTTTATTGATTAATAATGTGTATAGATTAAATTATAAACCTAAATTAACAAATGATTAAATTCATTTTCTAATCTTGTCAACTCCTCTACAAGTGTCCTCCACTCAATCTGAATGGGATTATTAACTGACAATTTAATATCATTTGGATTTTAATTTCTAATCTTGCACTTTATAACACAACCCTCCTGAAGAATGGCATCCTTGTTCATCTGCACCCATCCTAATATTATCTATCTTTCAGTATCCAACTCAAATTACACCCCTGTGTACGTTCTTTGCACAGCAGGCCAGTGTTGTCACTTTGCCATCTAAACTCCAATAGCATATATTGCATATATAAATTCTTTTCTTTTTTATCATTTTCTCTTACAATTTTATATGTATATATAACTTATTTCCAATTACTTTACACTTCATGAAGAATCTAATATCATCTTCAGTATGTATACCTAAAACATCGAGCAAAATTACTTGCATTTTATTGTGAAATAGTTAATGCATTTTTCTTGATGTTGCTGACATATCCTGGGCAAATTTGTTTCAGACATTGTATTAAAGGCTAAGTCTCTTTCTCTCTCTCTCTCTCTCTCTTTCTCTCTCCCCACCCTTCCTTCTTCCCTCCCTCCCTCCCTGTCTCTATCTGTTTCTCTCTGTCTATATATACACATTTATAAAGAAAAGAAATTTAGTTCATTTATTAAAATAGCATATGAAACGACATATTAAAAAGACTTCATTTACCATTTTAGTGTTAGGATTTTTTAAATTATCATATAAATGTGATCTAATAGCCTAAAATATATTTTTGTAGGTAACACAAAAACAACAATAACAAGATAATAAGAACTGGATTCATTTCTATAAAATTAGAGAATTTGCTTTTTGGGGGAATTTTCCTCAAGAGACTCTAGACTGTAATATGGGTAGCACTTGTAAAATGTTATTGTGTTTTTTTTTTATAAAAGGGGGAAAAATAAACTAAAAATCACAATTTTTTTAGCCTGGCATATGTTGACATCATCTAATAAGGAGAAATCTAAATTAGGTATATGTATATGTATATGGTGTGTGTGTGTGAACATATATACATATACATATATATGTATGTGTATATATATATATATATACACACACGCACACACACATATATATATATATATATTTAAAACAAATCCTAAATATGTTGAAACTATAGACATGAACTGGTCATCAATTATAGGAAGCCATGGGGGTAGCCTTAGTATTACATCCTATGGCCCCTTTAATATACCAGGTGAATATAATTGTCAGATCAAGAGGATACTTGACTTCTCTTATTTTATTGTTATTCTTTGCTATCATTGCTTTTGTCCTTGTTTGCTATATATTATCTTAATAGTGATTTAGATTTTTATACTCTTGCTCAGATCATTTTGGATTTGGACTTGCTTGATTTGTTTGCCCTTTCTTTTGCCCCATTAGGTGGGATTTTTACTTTTCAGTATTTTGCTTTATTCAATTTTGTTTATATTGTTGTGTACTTGATTCTGATGTTTTTTATACCTTACAATCCTTCTTATTCTGTGAGCTTTCTGTGGAAAATTCACAGTAATTCTATGGGTCGGTCAAGGTCACAAAGACCCAGTCTTGCTACCTACTAGCTATGAGGCCTTAAATAGGTCATTTTTTTTGCAGGCTTCAGTTCCTGCATCTACAAATTAATATGTAGAGGATTGTGGGCTTCCTATCCTTGATTGGTGACATAATAATGATAATGATAATAATAATAATAGAGGTAAAATAACAATAATAATAACAACAATAGCTTGCATTTATATAGCATCTGCTAGGTACCAGATAATGTGTTAAACCAGGGGTTTAAATCCTTTGATTAGGGGGATTAGTTTGATTTATTAGGAGTTAGTCAAAAGGTCACACTTGTGGACCTAGAGAGACATATGTGACCTTAAGGTCACAGGTTCTCCACCTCTGCTAAACATTTTACAAATCTTATGTCATTTTATTCTCACAATAACCTTAAGAGCGTATTAGTATCACAATTTTATAGATGAGAAAACTGAGGAAAACAGAAGTTAAATGACTTGCTCAAGGTTGCTATGTCTGGTACCACATTTGAAACTCAGGTCTTCCTGACTCTGATTCCAGCTCGTCATCCTTTGTACCACATAGCTTCTTCCTTTGCGCCTTCAGATCATCTGAAGACAGTTTATTCTTTTGTAAAAACAAAAAGGGGGGGGGGATATCACTTCTGGGAGCCAAGATTGCGTAGTAAAAAATAAGTCGCTATTACCCTCCCTTATTAATCTCTGAAGGGCCAGAAAATATCACTGCAGGAAAAAACGCTGGAACAGCTGACCCAGAAGAAAGATGGGGTGCAGCAGTCTGGTAGCCCAGGTAGCTTGAGGGATTAATGAGAAAAGCCCCTCTTGCCCTGGAGGAAGGGGAGCAGTATAGAATGGGAATTCCATTGGGCAGAAGGTCCAACCTCAGCATACCAGAAGAACATCCTGAAACACAGGTGGTGGAGCAGGCAAACACCAATACCAGGACCCCCATGTGCATCACTGAAGGCTTGGGAACTGGTGGAAACCTGCTCACAAAACCACCAGGTGCCTCCACATTCTACAAAAACTGGGTCTCCCAGTGCCTCAGCAAAACTCTGGGAGGCACTCCAAGGGGCCACAGGTACAGAAACATCCTGCAACATCCATCTGAAAGGAGCTGAAGAAAGCAAAAGGAAGGAAAAGCCCAGATGAGCAGGCAAACTCTAGGGACCAGACTAACCAATCCTACCCCTAGAGTTCCAGTGTTGCTGATTCCAGCCCAACACCAGGTAAGCTGCCAGAACCCTACAGCCTCCAACCACCACCATCAGAGGCCCCAGCATACAAAAACAATGACCAGGCCGTAGGCTCTCAACATAAAAAAGATGGATCAGTGCCCTTGCTCCCCAGCAGGAGAGCTCAAGCTCTTTAAAGGCAATGAAATAAGCAAACACCATGAGCAAAAAGAGATGTACCATAGATACTTATTATGGAAACAGTGAAGATCAAGGCAGAAATTCTGAAGAGGACAACATTGTCAACAAACCCGTATCTGGAACCTCAAAAGAGAATATGAACTATTGAAACTCAAAAAGCCTTCTTGGAAGAGCTCAAGAAGAATTTTAATAGTCAAATGAGAGTGGTAGAAGAAAAATTGGGAAAAAGAAATGAGAGTTATGCAAGAGAGAGCCAATAGCTTGGAAAGGGAAGGACAAAAATTAACTGAAAAAAACAAGTCCCTAAAAAATACAATTGGCCAAATTGGGAAGTAAGTACAAAATCCAATAGAAGAAAATGATTTGTTAAAATTAGAACTGGGCAAATTGAAGCTAATGACTCTATGAGAGAGTGAGAATCAGTTGAACAGAAACAAAAGAATAAAAAAAAGATGAAAAGATAAAATACCTCATTGGTAAAACAAATGACCTGGAAAATCAATCCAGGAAGGACAATTTAAAAATTATTGGACTACCTGAAAATCATGATGAAAAAAAAGAGCCTGCACAGTATCTTTCAGGAAATCATCAAGGAAAACATCCCTGAGGTCCTAGAACCAGATGGTAAAATAACCATAGAAAGAATCCACAAACCACCTCCTGAAAGAGATCCCAAATTAAAAATGCAAAGGAATATAGTAGCCAAATTCCAAAATTACCAGGTCAAAGAGAAAATACTGCAAGCAGCCAGAAAGAAACAATTTAAATATCATGGAACCACAGTCAGGATTACACAGAACCTTGCAGCTTCTGCAATAAAAGACTAGGGGGCATGGAATATGATATTCCATAAGGCAAAGGAGCTTGGATTACCAACAAGGATCAATTACTCAGTGAAAATGAGCATGATCTTTCAGGGGAGGAGATGGATATTCGACAAAATAGGGGACTTCCAAACTTTCCTGATAAAAAGACCAGAGCTCAAAAGAGTATTTGATCTTCAAACACAAGACTCAAGAGAGACATAAAAAGGTATATGGGACAGAAAGAAACATCAACACGCTATTAATAAGGACAAACTATTTACATCCCTACAAGGGAAGATGACACTTGTAACTCTTGAAAACTGTATTGTTATTACACCATGTTAAAGGGGTATACAGAGAATGGGTGAATATAAGTTGACATTAATGTAATGATAAAAATAATCAAATCAAGTGTGTTAAATGGATCCAAGTAAGTGGGTTAATCTGATCTAACTAAGAAAATGTTCTAAGAGAAAAGGAAAGGAGGAGGCCAACAAGGGTAAATTACATTAAAGGAAAAGGCACAAAAACCTATTACAAAACAGGGAAAGAAGGGAGGGAAATAAGCATTGTTTGCACATACTTTCATCAGATTTGGCTCAAGAAGGGAATAACTTAATAAGTCAGGTAAAGAAATCTAACTTGCCCTATAGGCAGTAGGAGGGAAAAGGGGAAAGAAAAGGGGTGGAGGATAGAAGGGAGGGAAGAAGTAGTAAAGGTAAACAGGAAGAAAAGGGAGGGAGCTAATAGAAGGGAGGAGAGACTAAGGGAGGCAGTGGCCAAAAGCAAAACATTAGTGAGGAGGGAAAAGGAGAAAAGAGAAAGAAAAGCATAAACATGGTGGTAATAGGATGGAGAGAAAGACACAGATAGTAATCATAACTATGAATGTGAATAGGATGAACTCTGCCATAAAAAGGAAACGGATAGCAGAATGGATTAAAAACCATAATCCTACAATATGTTGTTTATAGGAAACACATTTGAAATAGGGAGACACACACAGGGTAAAGGTAAAAGGCTGGAGTAGAATATATTATGCTTCAGCTGAAGTCAAAAAAGCATGGGCAGCAATCTTAATCTCAGACAAAGCAAAATCAAAAATAGATCTTATCAAAAGAGATAAGGAAGGAAACTACATCCTGCTAAAAGGCACCATAGACAATGAAGTAATATCATTACTAAACACGTATGCACCAAATGGTACAACATCCAAATACTTACAGGAGAAGTTCAGGGAGTTACAGGAAGAAATAGACAACAAAACTATACTAGTGGGGGATCTCAACCTCCCCCTCACTGTACTAGATAAATCTAACCAGAAAGGAAACAAGAAAGAAGTTAAGGAGTTGAACAGAACATTTAAAAAAGTTAGGTGTGATAGACTTCTCGAGAAAATTGAATGGGGATAGAAAGGAATATACTTTTTTCTCAGAGGTACATTGCACATACACAATGACCATGTACTATGGCATCAAAAACCTCACAATCCAATGCAAAAAGGCAGAAATATTAAATGCATCCTTTTCAGATCATGATGTAATAAAAATTATATGTAATAAAGGTCTATAGAAAGATAGACCAAAAAATAATTGGAAACTAAATAATGTAATCCTAAAAAATGATTGGGTCAAAAAACAAATCATAGAAACAATCGATAGCTTCATTCAAGAGAATGACAATAGTAAGACAACATACCAAAACTTATGGGATGCAAAGAAAGCAGTTCTTAAGGGAAGTTTTATATCTCTAAATGCTTACATGAATAAAATAGAAAAAGAGAAGATCAATGAACTGGGCATACAACTAAAAAAAATTAGAAAAAGAAAAAATAAAAAATCTTCAATTAAACACCAAATTAGAAATATTGAAAACCAAAGGAAAAATTAGTAAAATTGAAATTAAGAAAACTATTGAACTAATAAATAAAACTAAGAGCTGGTTTTATGAAAAAATCAATAAAATAGAAAAACCTTTGGTTAATTGAATTAAAAAAAAAGAAAGAAGAAAACCAAATTACCACTATCAAGAATGAAAAGGGTGAATCCACCACCAAGGAAGAGGAAATTGAAACAGTAATTAGGAACTATTTTGGCCAACTGTATGGCAATAAATTTCACAATGTTAATGAAATGGATACATATTTACAAAAATATAAATTGCCCAGATTAACAGAAGAGGAAGTAAAATACTTAAATAACCCCATCTCAGAAAAATAAATTGAACAAGTCATTGATGAAATCCTTAGAAAAAAATCTCCAGGGCCAGATGAATTTACAAGTGAATTCTATCAAACATTTAAAGAACAATTAATTCCAATACTATATAGACTCTTTGGGAAAATAGGTGAAGAAGGAGTCTTCCCAAATTCTTTTTATGATACAAATATGGTGCTGATACCTAAACTGGGAAGAGTCAAAATAGAGAAAGAAAATTATGGACCAATTTCCCTAATAAATATAGATGAAAAAATTTTAAATAAAATATTAGCAAATATATTATGCAACTTATTGCAAAAAAACAATACACTATGACCAGGTAGAATTTATACCAGGAATGTAGGATTGGTTCAATATTAGGAAAACTATCAACATAATTGATTATATCAACAACAAAACTAACAGAAACCACATGATCATCTCAAAATATGCAGAAAAAGCTCTTGACAAAATACAACACCCATTCCAATTAAAAACACTAGAGAGCATAGGAATAAATGGAGTCTTCCTTAAAATAATAAATAGCATCTACTTAAAACCTTCAGCAAGCATCATATGTAATAGAGACAAGCTAGAAGTATTTGCAGTAAGATCGGGGGTGAAACAAGGATTTCCATTATCACCACTGTTGTTCAATATCATTCTGGAAAGGTTAGCTTTGGCAACAGGAGAATCAAAAAGAGATTGAAGGTATTAGAATATTAAAGAAGAAACAAAGCTATCACTCTTTGCAGACAATATGATGATATACTTGAAGAATGCTAGAGAATCAAATAAAAAACTGCTTGAAATAATGAACAACTTTAGCAAAGTTACAGGCTATAAAACAAACCCACATAAATCATCAACATTTCTGTGTATTACCAACAAAGCCCAACAGCAAGAGATAGAAAGAGAAATTCCATTTAAACTTACTGGAGACAATGCAAAATATTTGGGAGTCTACCTGCCAAGACAAACCTAGGAACTATATGAACACAATTGCAAAACACTTTTCACACAAATAAAGTCACATCTAAATAATTGGAAAAACAACAATTGCTCGTGGGTAGGCCAACCTAATATACTAAAAATGACAATTTTACCTAAGCTAATTTGTTTATTCAGTGCCATCCAATCAAACTACTAAAACATTTTTATAGAGTTAGAGAAAAAAAAAAACAAAAAAAAAACAAGATTCATTTGGAAGAACAAAAGGTCCAGAATATCAATGGAACTAATGAAAAGAAATGCAGGGGAAGGTGGCCTAGTCATTCCAGATCTTAAATTGTATTATAAAGCAGCAATCATCAAAACTGCTTGGTACTGGCTAAGAAATGGAGTGGTGGATCAGTGGAATAGGTTAAGTATGCAAGACACAGTAGTCAATGACTAAAGTAATCTATTATTAGATAAACCCAAAGATCTCAGCTTCTGGGATAAGAACTCACTCTTCGACAAAAACTTCTGGGAAAATTGGAAAACAGTATGACAGAAAGTAGGCATAGACCAAAATCTCACACCATATAACAAAATAAAGTCAAAATGCATTCATGATTTAGGTATAAAGGCTGATACTGTAAGCAAACTGGGAGAGCAAAGAATAGTTTACCTATCAGATTTGTGGAGAACAGAAGAATTCATGATCAAACAGGCACAGAGAACATTATGAAATGCAAAATGGATAACTTTGATTACATTAAAATGAAAAGTTTTTGCACAAACAAAGCCAATGCAACCAAGATTAGAAGGAAAATAGCAAACTGGGAAATAATTTTTATAACCAGTCTCTCTGATAAGGGCCTCATTTCTTTCTTTCTTTTTTTTTAGAGTTCATTTTTAAATTTTTTATTAATTTATTTTGATTTTTCAAGAATCACTTCCATATGCTTTTGAGTTTAAAATTTTTCTCCCCCTTCCTCCCTGCCACTCTCCCCAAGATGGCACACAATCTCATATAGGCTATACATTTACACTCCTATTAAACATATTTTCACATTAGTGGTGCTGTAAGGAAAAATTAAAACCAATAGGAAGAACCATCAGAAAGAGGAAACAAAACTCAACACAAGAGAAAAAAATAGCAAATAGTATGCTTCAATCTGCATTCAAATTCCATAGTTATTTCTTTGGATGTGGATAGCATTTTCCATCACGGGGTCTCTGCAGATGTCTTAGATTCTTGCTTTGCTGGGAAGGGTTAAGTCTATCAATATTAGTAATCACACAATATGGCTGTTACTGTGTATAATGTTCTCCTGGTTCTGCTCACTTCACTCAGCATCAGTCCATACAAGTATTTCCAGGTTTTTCTGAAGTCAGCCTGTTCATTATTTCTTATAGTACAATAGTATTCCACTACATTCATAAACCCCAACTTGCTCAGCCATTCCCCAATTGATGGGAATCCTCTCAATTTCCAATTCTTTGCCACCACACAAAGACCTGCTATGAATTTTTTTTGTATGTGTGGGTCCTTTTCCCATTTGTATGATCTCTTTGGGATACAGTCCCAGAAGTGCTATTGCTGAGTCAAAGAATATGCACATTTTTATAGCCCCCTTTGGACATAGTTCCCAATTGCTCTCCAAAATGTTTGGATCATTTCACAACTCCACTAACAATGTATTAGTGTTCCAACTTTCCCATATCTTCTGCAACATTTATCATTTTCCTGTTTTTTCATCTTGGCCAATCTGATAGGTGTGATGTGGTACCCCAGAGTTGTTTTGATTTGCATGTCTCTAATCAATAGTGATTCAGAGCATTTTTCATATGGCCATAGATGGCTTTAATTTCCTCATCTGAGAACTGCCTGTTCATATCCTTTGAACATTTATCATTTGGGGAATGGCTCATATTCTTATAAATTTGATTTAATTCTTCTGTTATGTTTTGTTTCCTCTTTCTTGTGGTTCCTCCTATTGGTTCTAATTCTTCCTTACAACATCACTAATGTGAAAATATGTTTAATAGGAATGTATAGGTATAGCCCAAATCAGATTGCATGCCATTTTGGGGAGGAAGGTGGGGAAAGAGGGGAAGAAATTTTAAAACTCAAAAGCTTATGGAAGTGATTGTTGATAAATCAAAATAAATTAATAAAGTTTAAAAAAAGGGATGGATAGGATAAAGTAAACAGTTTAAGGAGAATTTCTTGAGAAAAAGACTTCTGGCAAAGAGGAATTCTGAGTTCCCCCTTTACTACAAGTGCTCTCTAAGATGGAGTTCTCTTTACCCTGGAATCTGTATGTACTTGGGGGAGAGAGTGTTATAGACATTTAGAGGTATGTTTTGTAACCAACTATTTACTTTAACACTTTAGTAAATAACCCTTGCTAAATGATTCTTGCTACTGCCTGAATGATTATCGAGTGTGAACTTTGAAGGGAAACAAACAAGTAGGGGCTTGATCTGAGGAAATTAGAGGAATTACCTTGAGGAGTCAAGGTTGCCTCTAGAACCTTGAGAAGAAGATATAGAAGATTTTGAGCATCAGACTTACCGTAAGAGTGACATTCAAGAACAAGGTCCCTCAGGGTTTATATGGGATCTGCTTAGAAAGCTAAGTTTCTTATTTGTATCTTTGAGTCTGTTCCCTCTTACCTTCACTAACATCTTATTCAAGTAACCATCATCTCCCATTCACTTTCTTTTTATTAAAACAAATCATTTTTATTTTCATTTACTTTGCTATTGTAATTTTTACTTTGCTTTCCTGATTTTGTTATTTCACTCTAGATCATTTCATATGAGGTTTCAATAATTTTTCATCATCTTATTTCTTTTTTTTAAAACAAGATAATATTCCATTATGTTTAAGTATCATGATTTGTTTTGCCATTCCCCAAACAAAAAGTGTGTATTCTGTTTCTAGTTCTTTACTACTATTAAAATGCTGATATAAGTTTGTTGTTGTACATAGGGTCTTTCTTTATAATCTTTTACTCCCTAGTCTGCTAGATATTAAAACAGATAGAGTGCTAAGTCTGGAGTCAGGAAGATCTGTGCTCAAATTTGAACTCAGAATCTGAACACTTATGAGTTGTGTGACCCTAGGCAAGTTATTTAACTTCAGTCTGCCTCAGTTTCCTCATCTATAAAATGGGTATCATAGTAGCAAATGCCTTAAAGATTTATTAAGGAATCGAATGAGATAATATTTGTAAATCACTTTGCGTAGTGCCTGTCACAAAGAAGGCTTGTTTTCTTCCTTCTTTCTGGTGTATTGATAGCAGTTAAACTTTTGCACAAAAGGAATATTAGTATGTTTCTAAATTGTATTTGGACTAATTTGATGTTCTACTTACAGTCTGCAATTGTACATGTCTTTTCATAACCCCTTAAACATTGATTATTCTTGTCTTTTTGTCTTTGTCAATTTGCTGAGGGGGTAAGATGAAATTTTGGAATTATTTTTATTCGCATTTTTTATTGGTGAGTCAGGCTAATTTTTTTGTGTTTTTTTCCCATATTATTTAGTTAATAAATATTGTATTAATTTCATTAGCTTCTTTTGTATAAACACAACTAAAGTAATTTTAAAAATTGCATTAAATCTAGTGCCAGCTTGTGACATGAATCTTTTCTGTCATTAATGATGTTTTGTCTTCCAGTTTTCTACTGTATGACTTGACCTCCTAATGTTACTGTTGGGTTTTGAGTCAGTGTCTATTATTCTTTGTTCATAAACCAGAGGCCAGTAAGATACCCCTAGTACTCCATTTCACCACACTTCTCTAGGGTATTTACAA
Source organism: Vombatus ursinus (assembly GCF_900497805.2). Taxonomy (NCBI): domain Eukaryota; kingdom Metazoa; phylum Chordata; class Mammalia; order Diprotodontia; family Vombatidae; genus Vombatus; species Vombatus ursinus. Next base: position 30,140,753 of record NW_020954569.1, on the reverse strand, counting down.
TCTTATACTACTTGCTACAAAATAAGCAATTGCATTTAGATGAAAGATTCCCAATTTTCTCTATTTTTTTTGAGGGGGGGATGGATTGGGGGTTAGAGAGGTAATAATTTAACATGCCCAATTTTTTTTCTTTCTTTTTTAAATTCTAGTAGTTATAAGAAACCTTTCTGCCCAAAATTTCCCTTGTGAAAGTCACATTCTGGACACTACCAACATTTCCAACCCCACCCCACCTCCAACCCCACTGCCCACCATTCTAAATTTCTGAAATAAACTTGAAGCATCAATGGGTACTGCTGGGGATGAAAATAAAGAGCTGGACATTCTTATTTCCTAGGCCTTTAATTTCACTCTATTTTCAAGTAACTCAATTTTATTCCAGAGAGCCCTCTCTCAGTTATATTCATTCCTGGGATGGGAGCAAGCCCTTCTCTGGCCCTCAGAATTCCTTTTCTAAGAGACAGGGTTTAAACTGTTGATGAAGTAATCCATGATACTAAGGCCCTAGACATCTTATTGACATATATAACAGGCATCCTAAAGAGTGGGGGTTGAGAATTCTTCATCTATTTTCTGTAAGACCTAAAATCAACCTCAACCTTTCAAATCAGAGTGACTGATGGTTGATGTTAAGGAATTTGGTGTAGACAGGGATGTAGTGCATACAGGAAAGACAAATTAAATATGGAAGGTTAGAAGGACAGTCTTTGGGTGACAGATAACCACTGTGGGGCCCGTCCTGTCCTTTTGCAGTTGGGCATCTCTGATGTTTTGGAAGCTTTAGTTTTCTGACAGAAATGATCAGGCATTCCACAAATGTTTAGTTTTTCATGAGCCCCACAGCCACAGGATAGGCAATGGGCTTTTGAGTCTGGCTCTACTCCTGGATTTGACAGACCACATCTCTCTTCCCAGCACTCTCTCAACCCAGCCTAAAAGTGGAGGTGTCAACGCCAACACCATCCTGGAGAACTTGCTTACTGGGGCAAAAATTCTGTTAATAGTTTATAACTTATAATTCTTCTAATTTTGCTCATATTCTTTAACCTCTTATCCATCCCCCTTTTTATTTAATAAAAATTAAAAATTGAATAATCTTTAGAATATACATACATTTATTTTTATAATATGTGTTTTTCCACATTTACTCTTAACTTACCACCATCTCCTTTAAAAGTCAAGAGGAGAGGGGGTGGAGCCAAGATGGCAGAGGGAAAGCAGCGACTGTCTTGAGTTCTCCCCCAAACTCCTCCAAACACTTCCAACCACCTAAAAAAATGGCTCTAAACAAATTCTAAAGCAGCAGAACCCACAAAAAGATAGAGTGAAACAAATTTCCAGCTAAAGACAGACTGGATGGTTGATTAGAAAGGTATATTGCTACGGGCAGGAAGAGAAGCTCAGGTCTGTGTGGGTGCGCAGGCTGCAGCAACACTGGAGCAGACCTCAGAGGACTGAATAGCGGGCAGCTGTGGCAGTTTCCAGACTTCTCAAACCCTGAACACCAAAGAAAACTTAGAAGGTTAGTGGGAAAAGTCTGTCACTGCAGTGAGAGAGGAGCTGGTCTCAGCCACAAGTCTGAGCTCGGCCCAGGGGCTTGGCTTTTTCTTGAGCTTCAGGTCCACAGACTGAGGGGGAATCGAGTGGCTGATCAGAGGAGGATTGCAGGAATCTCTTTGCCAGTGCTGAGGCAGGAATCTCTTGCTTTACCAGTGCTTGGATCTGGGTCACAGTTCTGAGGGGCGGTTCTGGGGTGAGGAGGAATGCTGGTGTGGTAGAGCTTGTTGTGGTGGAGAGGAAACACCTTGCCCCTTCTCATACCACCTTGGAATAACTGAAAATTTACAAGTCCCTAGAAGTACCTTTGAAAACAGTTATACAAACCCCTGAAGCTTGGGACAGTACACTCTTCACATTGGAAGCAGCCTTTTACCTTAACAAAGAGTTTAAAACTCAAGTAATTGTCCAGGATCATGAGTAAGCAGCACAAAAAGAGTCAGACTATATTATCTTACTTTGGTGACAAAGAAGATCAAAACATACAACCAAAAGAAGGCAACAAATCCAAAGTTCCTACATCCAAAACCTCCAAGAAAAATATGAATCAGTCCCAGGCCTTGGAAGAACTCAAAAGGGATTTTGAGAAGTAAGTAAGAGAAGTAGAGGAAAAACTGAGAGTGATGCAAGAAAATCATGAAAAACAAGTCAACAGCTTGCTAAAGGAGACCCAAAAAATGCTGAAGAAAATAACACCTTAAAAAATAACCTAACCCAAATGGGAAAAGAGGTCCAAAAAGCCAATGAGAAGAAGAATTCCCTAAAAAGAAAAATTGGCCAACGGGAAAGGAAGTCCAAAAGCTTACTGAAGAAAATACTTCCTTAAAAATTAGAATAGAGCAATTGGAAGCTAGTGACTTTATGAGAAATCAAGATGCTGTAGAACAAATTCAAAAGAATGACAAATTAGAAAACAATGTGGAATATCTTATTGGAAAAACAACTGACCTGGAAAAGAGCTCCAGGAGAGATAATTTAAAAAGTATTGGATTATCTGAAAGCTATGATCAAAAAAAAAGAGCCTAGACATCATCTTTCAAGAAATTATCAAGGAAAACTGTCCTGATATTTTAGAACCAGAGGACCAAATAGAAATGGAAAGAATCCACTGATCAACTCCTGAAAGCGATCCCCAAAAGAAAACTGCTAGGAATATTGTAGCCAAATTCCAGAGTTCCCAGGTCAAGGAGAAAATATTATAAGCAGCCAGAAAGAAACAATTCAAGTATTGTGGAAACACAATCAGGATAACACAAGATTTAGCTGCTTCTACATTAAGGGACTGCAGGGCATGCAATATAATATTCTGGAGAGCAAAGGAGATAGGATTACAACCAAGAATCCCCTACTCAGCAAAACTGAGTATAATCCTGCAGGGGAAAAATGGTCATTCGGTGAAATAGAGGAATTTCAAGCATTCTTCATGAAAAGAACAGAGTTGAGTAGAAAATTTGATTTTCAAATACAAGATTTGAGTGGAACATGAAGAGGTAAACAGGAAAAAGAAAATCATAAGAGACTTATTAAGGTTGAACTGTTTACATCCCTGCATGGAAAGATGATATTTGTAACTCATGTGACCTTTGTCAGTATTAGGGTCCTTGGATGGGAAAAAATTATATGTATGTATATATAGATATAGATAGATAGATAGAGGGCACAGGGTGAGTTGAAAATGAAGGGGTCATATCTGGAGAATAAAATTAAGGGGTGAGAGAGGAATATACTAGAAGAAGGAGAAAGGGAGAGGTAGAATGGAGTAAATTATCCCACAAAAAAAACAGAAAAGAAAAGGCTCTTACAGAGGAGGGGAAACAAGGAAAGGTGAAGGGGGAATGAGTGAATCTTATTCTTCTAGGACTTGACTTAAGGAGGGAATAACATGCACACTTAATTGGGTGTGGAAATCTGTCTTACCCTACAGGAAAATAGTGGGGGTAAGGGGACAAGAGAGTAGGGGAATGATAGAGAGGAGGGAATATTGGGAAAGGGAGTAATCAAAAGCAAATACTTCTGAGGAGGAACAGGGTCAAAAGAAAGAATAGAATAAATGGGTGGGTGAAATAGGATTAAGGGAAATAGAGGTAGTTTTTCACAACATGACTACTATGGAAGTGTTTTGCATAACTGCACATATATAACCTATATCTAGTTGCTTGCCTTATCAATGAGGGTGGATGGGGAGGGAGGAAGGGAGAAAATTTGGAACCCAAAGTTTTAAAAACTCATGTTTTAAAAAAAAAGTTTTCACATGCAACTGGGAAATAAGAAATACAGGAAATGGGGTACAGAAATCCATCTTGCCCTACAGGAAAATTGAAGGAGAAGGGGATAAGAGAAGGGTGAAGAGATAGAAAGGAAGGCAGACTAGGGGAAGGGGTATTTAGAATGCATGCCATCTTGGGGTGGGGGGAGGGGCAAGATAGGGTGAAAATTTGGAACTCAAAATCTTGTGGAAGTAAATGTTGAAAACAAAAAAATAATTAAAAATTACCATTAAAAAATAAAAGTCAAGAGGAAAGATGAAGAATTTCTCATTACCACAGCTATAATATACTTCAGTAAGTCTTCACTTTTCCAGGGTATACTTCTCTAGTTCCTTCAAACTACCCTTCTATGGCAAAATGTAAAACATTTCAACTTACTTGTTCCATGATATTTTACAACTTATCCATAGTCTCCCAAAAATGTGTGCTCAGATCTGAACAAAATACTTTACATTTGATCTCACCATGGCAGAGAAGAAGACTATCTCCTTCATATTCACAGATATAATGCCTCCCTTAATTAAATTGTATTAGCTTCCTTGGCTGCAGTATCATATTGTTGACTCATTAGAACATTTTATTAAATGCTCTACTAAGAATGAATGCTAAAGAATGAAAAAAAAGCAAACACATTCCTGCCTTCATGGAGTTCACATTTTAATGGGGGATAAATATGTAAATTACTAGGTACATACAAAGTTATATACAGAGTAGATGGAAAGTAGTCTCAGAGGGGAAGGCACAAGCTGCTGGGAAGACTAAGAAAGGCTTATTGCAGAAAGTAAGAATTTGAGCTGAGTCTTAAGGAGACCAAGAAAATTAGTGGAAGTGAAGAGAGCCAGCATTCTAAGCATGGGGGAAAACTATTTTTTGGAAATCTGCAAATGTTACAAATCAGTGCTTAATTTATTGCAATATTGATTGTCCATTCTTAAGGAAGTAATGAAAAAAATGTTAACAATTAATATTCAATTTAAAACTGTGTCATATGTTCCTTTTTCCCCTCAGAGAGCTGGTTGTCAAACATTTATTAAAACGCTGCTGGACTCACTCTACTTAAACAGCCTGGTGGCCCACTGCCCCTGGTGGGAAAGAGTGGGTGTGAGAAGAGGTCTCTAAGGTCCCTTCTATCTGGAAAGTTGTGATCCTATGATCCTTGATACATCTATATTTATATATGTATATACACATATATAAACACTATATACACATATATATTCACTCACATATATACAAATACATACACATATGTATGTGTATATATGTATGTATAAATCTATCTATAGATATATTTATCTATAGATATAGATTAGCTTCCTTAGCCTACCTGATTCCCTAACTAGCATTACATATATATCACTGTGGAATACAATTTGTAGTAGCTTAGGTTATATCTGACAACACAAAAACACAATATAATACCAAAAATAATATGAAATAAAACACATTTTTAACAGAACATTGAATATGGAATTTAGGGCCTAAGTTCAAATACAAACATGGCCACTCATCAGCTATGTGGCCTTAGTCACTTTATTTGAACTCTCTGGGTCTCATTTTTTTTTCATTTGTAAAATTAGGGTATTCTACCAGATCACCTTTGTGGTCCAGGATCTAAATAGGTGATGTTAGAGAGACAAAATAGTAGCCTGACTATTGAGTGATTGAAAATAGATTAACTGAGGAGTTGGAGGCAGGAGAGGGGAACTCTATTATGAATAAAAGATGAAAAGCTTAGAAAAAAAGAAACATTTGTTAGTACTGGGAGTGAGTATAGTGATGCAGAGGTCAGGGATTTCTTTAATCTGTATTTCATAAAATATTTTTATCATTTGCTCCTAGAAGAAAAAAATACCATCAGTTAACAAATTACCATGTGAGAATTGATTTTGATCTTTCTCTGAGGTCCTTCTTGGGTGAAATAACCTTGATAAGAGGATTCTGGTAAATTTCCTTGTATATAATGCATTTCTGAATATACTTACTATAATTCATACCTATGAACAGCCTCAACCTTTTACACGAAAACTTTCTTGTTTGATAAACTGAAGTGTTCCATACCAACAAGCCAAAATGACACAAAAAATACCTTATTTGTTTTGATAGCATTATTCTTGTTGAAATCTTCCCAGCTATGATCCTATACGCTCATCAAGTAGTCTACTTTTAATTTGGCAACAGAAATAAATTTCTTTTACCAGTGGGAAGATGCACTGATGAGCCAAATCAAGAATTGGTCTGCTTGGAAGCTACATGTTTCACTGAAAATTATTAAATTTACATTGTTACAAATCAAATTGTGAAAATTTAGGCAGTGTGAACCAAGATTCTCACTGACAAAGTTCTCAGGTTCTGACTGATGAAAAACAAAAACTAACCTTTGAGATTCCAGACCTGTGGAATTTAAATATTAAAATATTGATTACTTAGAATTGACAGTAGCCTATACAATTATACTTATATAGTATTAATTTTCATGTCTGTCAAGTGCTTTCTTCCCAAAAAATATATGATGGAGGAAATTACACAAACTTCTCAACACTTCCAGTCTTTTTACATTTTACATAAAGGTCCCTTTTCCTCCATGAACTCTTCATTCTAGTGACTCCAGTATCTTGATGTTCCTCCAACCAGACCCTCCATCTCTCAAAATCTGATGTTTTCATTTATTATACCCCATTTATGGAACAATCTTCTTTCTTATCTCTACCCCTTAGTTCCTTTGGTTTCCTTCAAGTTGCAAATATAGTCACCTTATATAAGATGCCTTTCCATATCCCTCTAAATTCTAATACCATGTTTTTTTCTATTTTTTCCTATTTATCTTATACACCTTTTTGGGGGGTACATATCTGTTTGTATGTTCTCTTCCCCTTTAAATTGTGAGCTCAGAGAGTGACTGTCTTTTGCTTCTTTCTGTATCATCCATACCTAGCATTCAGTAGGTTTTTAATAAATATGAGGACATGACCAATATCAGTATTTGTTTTGTGTGCACACACACACATGTATGTAAAATACATATACATTCATATACATCACATATATGTGTGTATACACATACATACACAATATAGATAAACATATATGCATATATACATATGTACAGATACACAGATACATTCACACATTAATAGCATTCACCTCATGTATTATTATAATTTACCTAGAATCAGTTAAAGTACTACCTTCTGCATGAAACTTTTGCTGTATGACCTAACTACTGGTGTTCTTCCTCCCAAAATACCATATATTTAACTACTTTGTATTTATTAGTATTTATTCTCTTTATATTTATCCTTTTGGTGTTAATATATTCCTTCTGTCCCTTTTAGGATGTAAACTCATTTTGCATAGGCATTATTGCATTTATATTCTCAGTGACTGGTCAGATACACAGCATATACTTAATAAATGCTTATTGATTGATTGAGTCTATGCCACATGAGAAATTTTGTTGAAGATACTAGGGATATTCAGGTTGGAAAAGAGAAGATTGAGAATGGTTAAGCAAATATTTCAAGGGCTATTCTATGAAGGAGTTAACAGATATTATCTAGTCAGCCCTAGAAGGAAGAATTAGGAGAAATAGGTGTGGAAGAAGATGATTTCTTCCAGAAAAACAATTTATTAATTTACTGTACAATGATGGAATTTTCTTATCAAATGAACAGCATATTCAGATCTCTGGTCCAAATTAATTCCTTTCTATCACTGAAGTATGTGAGAAACAAAATATTGATCAAATGATTGTCTGGTGGTTATGAAATTAGAAGACAGAGTTTTTATTAAAAATTCCCATAAGGCAATTTAAACCTTGTTGTTTCACATAGTATAATTTTTGCATGATAAAAATAATCATATCTGTAGTAAGTTATCTCTTTAATCTTAACATTGCTAAATAATCAAGAACAAGTTCTTATTCTTGATCTCTATTTTCTTGAATAACTATAATATGCAAGGCTCCAGAATCAAGGAAGGCATTTATTCTAGCTTGTATCTGATAAGTATGGGCATATTCATGCTGTTTTAATTTTTGACAAAAAAAAAGTTAGAGGAGTGTTAGCTTCCTGAAGACAAGAACCAAGACTTTTATGTTTCCTGTTGCATTTTCTTTGATATCCAAGGTAGTGTTTAATTTATAATTAAGTACTTTATAAATGCCTCTTATTTGACTTAAGTTTTTATTCTATGTTTGTTAAAATGCATTTGATTTTAAGTGAAATTGATTGCTATACTATGGTCATGCAGCTGGAAAATATGCTGATTCTCATACAAATACCTAATTGATTTATGTGGAGACGCTGAATCTTTCAGAGGAACTACTAATTATCCTAACTACATGTCTTAGCTTGGTGTAACAACTTATATATCATCTTTTAGAAATGTGCAGGGATAAAAAGTTGGCAAATTAGTTCAAAGATCCAATATTTAAGAGCTTTTCTACATCATAAGTTTTAGATCATTTTACTTCTGGTAGGATTTGTTAAAAAGAACAGAAGTAATATAGCATACTTGGGGAGAAAGAATAGGGTCTGAACATAAAAATAACTGCCTTCTTATTTTGCAAAAAAAATGTCTTTCACATGTATTATTTTTTATTTTATGGCATGCATACTAATAAGCTTTTTGAAGAGAAAAAAAGAAATAAAAAGATGGCAGCTGTACAATGCTAGAGTTGTTTTACTCAGACAGGACAATTCCATTAACTACTTTTAACTGTAACATGAGAATTTTCAGCTTTGAAAAACACTAATGTGCCCACATACATGTAAATATACTCACACACATGCACAAATATACACATAATTGTGTCCTTATGCACATATAAATATATGGACCTATATGGATACACATGTATGTGGATGTATATGCATACACATATACATATATATACACACATATGTGTGATAGGTACTTCCAAGCATGATATTCTGAAGATACAAGGGGAAATACACATGGAAGCTAACCCAACAGTGTGACATGGATGCATAGCCAATTAATTTAAACTAACTTTCTTCTGAATGTTCACATATAAAATTTTATCTCTCAACTCTTTCTTTCACTTTGGTGATCTCCCATCCCTATAATGCACCTAACCACTGTTTTTAAGTATCCCAAATTTCCTTCAAATCTAAAATGTGCTCTCTATATTAAGTTTTTTTATCTTCTAGAAAATAGAGTCTCTGCCCCCAAGTTACCTCACAATTATATCCTTTTGAAATATATTTTATTTTGAACTAAAATATCAATTAAGGAGCACACACATGTACATCAAACATCAAACAAGATTGCATAAAATACCATGGATCACCATTTCATAGTATTTACTTTTTTAAAATCTTATATAATAAATGGTTTTCATGGACAGCAAACTCAAAATGACTTGGCAAGATGAAATAGCATCTGGAAAAAAATAATGTGATCATGAATTACATGAAAAGAAGCATTTTTTTTTAGGAATAAGTAGGTGAAATTCCTGCTGTACTCTCTCAGACCCAAGAACTGTGTTCAATTCTCCATTCCCAAATTAATCAAGGACATTGGGAGGCTTAAGAGAATATAGGGCAAGAGGAAAATGATGGTGGCAGACTTTCAGTTTGTGTTTATGTGAAGACTGTTTGAACAAATTGGGAATTTTTAGACAAGAAAAAGAACAAACTAAGAAGAAGGTATGTTGGCATGTGTTCTTTTGGCCTGTGTTGAGGGTAGGGAGGAGTGGAAAGAGGAGCAGTAGGTCAAAGTTGCAAAGGGATAAATTTATTATCTATGGTATGAAAATGTCCTACCAATTATTACAGCCCCAGGTTGGATAGGGAAGTGGCAAAAGGTAGTATAGGCCTTTAAGAAATAGTTGTATGTTATAGCAGATATTCCTTTTTTTTTGATATGTGTTGGGCCAGGTTCCTTCCAATTTAAAAATTATGTGATTCCATAATTCTCAATTTCAATAAGGAAAAAAAAGAGAGAATAGATGAAAAAAGAAAATATGTTAATGTGACTGAAGTCACTTTTATAAATCATTGATAAACTCAATAATGTAAAATTCTCCAAGTAAATTATATCTATCTCCAAGATCCAAGAACCTCTAAAACAAAACAAAAACACAGGGGCAGAGCCAAGATAGCTGAGTAAAAGAGTGACTTTCTTGAGCTCTACCCTAAACCCCTCTAAATAACTGTAAAAATGTCTCTAAAGAAATTCTAGAGCAAAAGAGCACACAAAAAGACAGAGTGAAACAAATTTCCAGCCCACAACAACATGGATGGTTGATGAGAAAGGTCTCTTGTGTCGGGCTGGGAGAGGAGCACAGTTCAGAGTGGGCCATGCAGGCAAAGACTGTTCCACAGCAAAACTAGAGCAAGCCTCAGGTGATTGAATCAAGGGGAGCTGTGGTGGTTTCCAGACTTCTCAACCCATAAATGCCAAAGACAACTAAGAAGGTCATTAGGAAAGGTCTGTTGGACCTTAATGACAGAGGAGCTTGGTTCTGCCCCACTCCTGGCACAGTGCCAGGGTAGTGGCTTCTTCTGCAACTCTTGGCCCACAGATGAAGGGGGAATTGAGTGGCTGATCAGAGGAGGTTTGTAGGGATCTTTTGCTTTGCCTGTGCTTGGATCTGAGTCACAGTCCTGGGTGGTGGTCCTGAGGTGATGAGGTGCTCTGGTGTGGTTAAGCTTCTGGCAGCAGTGGGAGACCCTAAAATCTTTCTTTGGTCACAAAGAAGATGAAAACATACAACCAGAAGAAGAAAACAAAATCAAAGCTCCTACATCCAAAGTTGCCAAGAAAAATATGAATCAGGGCAGTGAGGTGCTGCAGTGGATACAGCACCAGCCCTGAAGCCAGGAGGACCTGAGTTCAAATTCAGTCTCAGACCAAATATTTGACTATTACTAGCTATGTGATCCTGGGCAAGTCACTTAATACCAGTTGTCTAAAAAAAAAAAAAATATGAATCAGTCCCAGGCCATGGAAGAGCTCAAAAAGGAATTTTTGTTTTGTTTTGTGCAATCTCCTAATTTTTTTTATGTTATAAATGTGCAGTTATGCAAAACACTTCCCTAGTAGTCATGTTGTGAAAAACTAACTCTATTTCCCTTAATCCTATCCCGACCTGCCATTTATTCTGTTCTTTCTTTTTACCCTGTCCCTCCTCAGAAGTGTTTGCTTCTGATTAGCCTCTTTCCCAATCTGCCTTCTTCTCTATCATTCCGCTGCTCTCTTGCCCCCTTTCCCCCCTATTTTCCTGTAGGGTAAGACAGATTTCCATACCGAATTGAGTGTGTATGTTATTCCCTCCTTAAGTCAAATCCTATGAGAATAAGATTCACTCATTCCCTCTCACCTTCCCCTGTTTCCCCTCCACTGTAAGAGCCTTTTTTTGATTTTTTTTGTGAGATAATTTACCCCATTCTACCTCTCCCTTTCTCCTTCTCCCATTATAATCCTTTCTCACCCCTTAATTTTATTCTCCAGATATGACTCCTTCATCTTCAATTCACCCTGTGCCTTCTATCTATCAATATCTATATCTATATCTATATTTGTATACATATATTTTTCCCTCAGACTACCCTAATACTGACAAAAGGTTTCATAAATTATAAATATCATCTTTCTATGCAGGAATGTAAACAGTTCAACCTTAATAAGTCTCTTATGATTTTCTCTTTCCTGTTTACCACTTCATGTTCCACTTGAGTCTTGCATTTGAAAGTCAAATTTTGTATTCAACTCTGGTCTTTTCATCAAGAATTCTTAAAATTCCTCTATTTCACTGGATGACCATTTTTCCCCTGCAGGATTATGCTCAGTTTTGCTGGGTAGGTGATTCTTGGTTGTAATCCTATCTCCTTTGCCCTCTGGAATATTATATTCCATGCTCTCTGGTCCCTTAAGGTAGAAACTGCTAAATCTTGTGTTATCCTGATTGTGTTTCCACAATACTTGAATTGTTTCTTTCTGGCTGCTTCTAATATTTTCTCCTTGACCTGGTAACTGGAATTTGGCTACAACATTCCTAGGAGTTTTCCTTTGGGGATCTCTTTCTGGAGGATATCGGTGGATTCTTTCAATTTCTATTTTGCCCTCTGGTTCTAATATATCAGGGCAGTTTTCCTTGATAATTTCTTGAAAGATGATGTCTAGGCTCTTTTTTTTTATCATGACTTTCAGATAGTCCAATACTTTTTAAATTCTCTCTCCTGGATCAATTTTCCAGGTCAGTTGTTTTTCCAATGAAATATTTCACATTGTTTTCTAATTTTTCATTTTTTTGGATTTGTTTTGCAGTGTCTTGATTTCTCATAAAGTCACTAGCTTCCAATTACTCTACTCTAATTTTTAAGGAAGTATTTTCTTCAGTAATCTTTTGACTTCCTTTTCCATTTGTCCAATTTTGCTTTTTAGGGCATTCTTCTCCTCATTGGCTTTTTGGACCTCTTTCGTCATTTTGGTTAGGCTGTTTTTTTTTTTTTTTTTTTTTAGGAAATTGGGGTTGTTACTTGCCCAGGGTCACACAGCTAATTAAGTGTCAAGTGTTTGGTCAGAGGCTGGATTTGAACTCAAGTCCTCCTGATTTCAGGGGTGGTGCTCTATCCACTGCACCACCTAGCTGCCACCTATGCTAATTTTTAGGGTGTTATTTTCTTCAGTATTTTTGGGGTCTCCTTTAGCAAGCTGTTGCCTTGTTTTTCATGATTTTCTTGCATCACTCTCATTTCTCTTCCCACTTTTCCCTCTATTTCTCTTATTGCTTCTCAAGATCCTTTTTGAACTCTTCCAAGGCCTGAGACTGATTCACATTTTTCTCGGGGGCTTTGGATGTAGGAGCTTTGACTTTGTTGTCTTCTTCTGGTTGTATGTTTTGAAATTCTTTGTTACTAAAAAAAGATTCTATGGTCTGACACTTCTTGCGAGGTTTGCTCATGATTCCTGACAATTACTTGAGTTATAACAAACTCTTTATTAAAGAGGTCTGCTCCCAATGTGGAGAATGCACAGTCCCAAGCTTTGGGGGTTTGTACAGCTCTTTTCAGAGATACTTCTGGGGACCTGTAAATTTTTAGTTCTTCCAAGGTGATATGATAAGGGGTGATGTGTTTGCTCTTTCCTGGCCTGTACTCTGGTCTATGAGTGATCACAGGCACTCTTTTCTGTCTTGGAACTGTGAGGAAGATTCTCTCTCCTCAGCCACTAAAAGCTCCACCAAGCTAGACCTCCTCCTCTGCTCAGGACCACCACTCAGAACTATGGCCCAGATCCAAGCACAGGCAAAGCAAGAGATTCCTGCCTCAATCCTGGCAAAGAGATCCCTGCAATCTCCCTTGATCAGTCACTTGATTCCCCCTCAGTCTGAGGGCTGGAAGCTCAGGAAGCAGCCGCCACCAAGGGGTCATGCTCCAGAACTGTAGCTGAGATCTAGCTTCCTTTTCACCGCAGAAACACTTTTCCCACTTACCTTCTAAGTTGTTCATGGGTTGAGAGGTCTGGAAACTGCCACAGCTGCCCACAATTCAGTCCTCTGAGGTCCGCTACAGGTTCACTGAGGCCTGTGTGCCCATGCTGAACTGCACTCCTCTCCCAGCCTGGAGCAATATACCTTTCTGATCAACCATACAGGTTATCTTGGGCCGGAAATTTGTTTCACTCTGTCTTTTTGTTGGTTCTGCTGCTTTAGAATTTTTTAGAGCCATTTTTTTAGGCAATTGGGGTCAAGTGACTTGCCCAAGGTCACACAGCTAGTAAGTGTCAAGTGTTTGGTCTGAGGTTGGATTTAAACTCAGGTCCTCCTGACTTCAGAGTCAGTACTCTATCCACTGCACCACCTAGCTGCCCCTAGAGACATTTTTTATAGGTATTTGAAAGATTTTGGGGGAGAGCTCAAGAAAATCACTGCTTTCACTTGCCATCTTCTCAAAAAGGATTTTGAAAAGCAAGAAAGAGAAGTAGATGAAAAACTGGGAAGAGAAATGAGAGTGATGCAAGAAAATCATGAAAAACTAGTCAACAGCTTGCTAAGGAGACACCAAAAATACTGAAGAAAATAACAACTTAAAAAATTAGCCTAACCCAAATGGGAAAGAGGTCTGAAAAGCCAATGAGCAGAAGAATGAGTTCAAAAGAAGAATTGGCCAAATGCAAAAAGAAGTCCAAAAGCTCACTGAAGAAAATTCTTCCTTAAAAATTAGAATAGAGCAAATGGAAGCTGGTGACTTTATGAGAAATCAAAAAACTACAAAACAAAACCAAATGAATGAAAAAAAATAGAAGACAATGTGAAATATCTCATTGGAAAAAAACAACTGACCTGGAAAAAAGATCCAGGAGAGATCATTTAAAAATTATTGGAGAATTATTTTCTGAAAGTCATGATCAAAAAAAGAGCCTAGACATCATCTTATAAGAAATTATCAAGGAAAACTGCCCTGATATGCTAGAACTGAAGGGTAAAATAGAAATGGAAAGAATTCACCAATCACATCCTGAAAGAGATCCCCAAAGGAAAACTTCTAGAAATATTATAGCCAAATTCCAGAACCTAAAGTTTTAAAAACAAATGTAATTTTTTTTTAATAAGCAACTGGGAAAATAGGGAGTGAGATATAGAAATCTACCTTGCCCTACAGCAAAATAGAAGGGGATGGGATAAGAGAATGTGGGGGTGATAGAAGGTAGGGAAAATCATGGGAAGGGATATTCATAATGCATGCTGTCTTAGCATGGAGAGAGGGGAAAGATGGGGAGAAAATTTGGATCTCACAATCTTGTGGAAGTGAATGCTGAAAACTAAAAATAAAAACAAAACAAAACAAAAACACAGAGGTCAGATTTTCAGTTCAATATATTTCTTCACTAATTAGAGATGATGTTTCTTACATACATAATGTGGATATTAGCTCCATAGGAAATTCTATAGAATGGATCATATGTACAAATCATAAGCTAGCCTTGAATGTTTGTTTGCTTACATTTGTTATAAATAATTAGACAGATAGATAGGTAGATAGATGGATAGAGACACAGATAAATAGATATTCCATATATATATATATATACACATATATATCAGACATATGTATGAATGTGTGTATTACAAGGAAATTTCAAAGCATGTGGACCTTTTAGGTCACATCTAATAACTAACCAAGGCAGCTAGGTGTAACTGTGAATAGAGCACTAGGCCTGGAATCTGGAAGACTTGAGTTTAAATTTGGCCTTAGACACTTACTAGCTGTGTTACCACAGGCATGTCACTTAACTTTCTTGGCCCCAGTTTGTCATCTGTAAAATGAGCTGGAGAAGGAAATGGCAACCCACTCCAGTATCTCTGCCAAGAAAATGTAGTCACAGAGTAGGACAAGACTGAAGTTAACTGAACAACCACACCAATAAAAAACAAATAAACGAACAATAATGAACTAAAGTATTCCCAGGGCTTCCTTTACAGTTAGTGTCCATATGTAGATAGCCTAAGTAAAAGTCACACAAATCAACAATTTGATAATCAGATGTTGATCCTTCAGAAAATCTTATATTTTCTGAGGAATATTTTAAATCAAGTACTGCTACTTGCAAAGACTAAAGGGCTCAAAATCTCTGCACCAGGAAGATATATAATTATAGCTTTTATAAAGATCCTTAATTGAGTTAAGAGAAAACATTCTGGTGAGAATATGTGTCAGTCTAGCAATGATAAAATTTAGAAAATTACATATCCCCTATATCTTTTCCAGTTTAAGCCTATTCTGTTCTTTTTAAAAAGATACTTTAAAGTTAAATATGTAATTCCCCTCTCATAAAAAAGAAAAATAACTATATTTATGTATCTCTATGGTAATATTTTTCCCTTGTGATGAGGAGGGCCAAGAAGTACAAACATTTAGATAAAGCACAACACAGTTAATAAGATGTTTATATAAATTACCTTTCATTTTACCAAAAATAAATAGATACCAGTAACCCCATCATCTTTACCATTGTACTTAATTGAAATCTATGAAGCAAAACAAAACAAAAAAAATAAATGAAAACCTCCCTTTCCTTAGATACTTTAACAATAACCTTCAAAAGTACACCCATGAGGGATTATCATAAGGTAAAAATATGATGTATTGTGCATAACAGCTGTTTGAAATTTAGAAAGTGAATTGGGCACCATTAATTTAATTAATAATACCATAGAAGAAAGAATTATTTTATTAAAAATTCAGATTAGTCATAGAGTTGTAGAACTGAAATTCCTCTCCAGACTGCAATTTTGATTCTCTGGACTGTCTTTTACCAAAGAATAATTTTCACTCTAGAAATTAATTTCATTGTTGGACATTCCACATTGAAGTTACTTTATATCCCATGGTCCTCTTCCTCTGATTGACTTGTTTCTTCTAATTAACACAATACACTAAAACTAGTCAGAGGAAACAGTGGATAGTGTGTCAGCCCTGGAGTCAGGAGGACCTGAGTTCAAATCCAGCCTCCCTGGGCAAATCATTTAACCCTGTTTGCCTCAGTTCCCTCATCTGTAAAATGAGTTGAAAGAAATGACAAAACATTCCAGTAACTTTGCCAAGAAAACCCCAAAATGGGTAAAAAAAAAAAAAAAACGAGTCAGACATAACTGGAAAAGGACTAAACAACAACTCAGGCCAGTCATATCTTTTTTACTTTCCAAGCTGCAGTTCTGACTCTCTGTACCTTCTCTATTATGACCCCAATTGGGTTCTTCACCCCTATTCAACTTCTTTTTCATGCATTGTTTTTTTCTGATCAGAATGTAAGCTCCTTGAGGGCAGAGATTGTCTTCTGTTTTCCTGCTCAATTTGTATTTTTAAAGCTTAATCTAATGTTTGCCATATAGTAAGTACTTAATAAATGCTTGTTGGGGTGACTTGACTGAGTATTTAACATAATATTTACATGAAGGACAATGAAGTAGTCAGTGAAGACAATCATCTATATTGAAGAAAATTCAGTTCCACTAACAGCCTTTACCTGCATGAAGCAATTCAAGCAAACTTGTCAGTACTCTAAAGATAGAATCTATTTTTTTTTTGCCTTCTTTGTGTGTCATAGTCCCAAACCCTACTGGTATGGGACATCCTCATTGTTGGAGATTAATGCTCTGTGCTTTAGTGACCGGCAGAGCAGAGTTGGCCTCCAAATCTCTCTTTGAGTTTCTTTAGGTTTCTTCAGTTATCTTTGGCCTTTGCAGTTGCTTCAGGTGCTTTTGGCTTTTAGCTTCAAAAGAGAAGATGGAATATGCTAACCCATTTCAGATGCCTGAGGAAAATGAAGACTCTGAGAAGAAGCCAACATGACAGGAGCTGGCAGTTTCCATCATTCCCTATTTCTAGCTTGCTACATTAGTGACTTTGGAGAACTTTCCTTTTGGTGACATCAAGGATTCTATCTCAGTTGAACTGAGTTTCTTCACTCCCAATTGGGGAACTCCTTCAATTTGCATTGTTTGCTCTGGATTCTCCTCTGCATATTTTCTTTATTCTGTTTTGCTACAAGCTTTGGTAAAGTTTTTTGCTTATTGTCATGTGTATTCATTGTGGAACTAGTATTTGATGGGACAGAAGTTAAGCCTTGAATATAAGCTTAGAGGTCCTGTTATTTACAATAATGAAAAACAAGCAAAATTTAATTTGAACCTGAAAGTCACATCTTCTAAAATAATAACAAATAAAGAAGATGATAGATATAATTCTAGATTGAGATTCTGTCTTTCTGAGGAGAGCAGAGTGACCAGGCTTCTGACCTCCAACTCCTTCTTTCCCTCCTGCAAGGAAATAAATTTTCCTTTGGAGAAGGGATGGGGAGAAGAGGATAAAGATGTCTCTTCTACCTTACTTTGAGCCACATTGACATACCCATGCTACCTATGGGAGACAGCCCTCATTGCATTTGTTTTGACCTTTGTATATCTAGTACCTTGCATGGTGTTTTTTACATGTAGCTTATTAATGAAAACTTTTAAAAATGGAATTTGAGAAACTTTTAAGTTCCTAACATTTGCCAGTCACTGGTATGTTTTAGGGATACAAGTGCAGGAACAACATGACATGGAAATAAGAAACAATGTTATCATTTTTGTCTATTTTTAAGCACAAATCAGCCAGTCTTCAAATTATTTTAGTCAATCACTGCACTAAGTTATGTAGATATAAAAAGGGGCAAAAACTAATCTTAATCTTCAAGGAGTTTACATTATTATGGAAAAATAAATTTTTATTACTCCATTTTGTGCTTTCATTGTCATTTTTTCCACTTGTATCCCTTACTCTCCATCACAAAAAGACATCCCAAAGAACAATTCTTTTTTTTTTCTTTCAGGCAATCAGGGTTAAGTGACTTGCCCAGGGTCACACAGCTAGTGAGTATCATGTGTCTGAGGCCAGACTTGAACTCAGGTCCTCCTGACTCCAGGGCTAGTGATCTATCTACTGAGACATTTAGCTGCCCCGCCAAAAAAAAAAATAAAAAAGTAAAAAAAAAAAGAAATAAGATGGGGGGGGTAAGAGCCAAGATGGCAGAGCAAAAGCAGGGACTTGCTTGAACTCTCCCCCAAACCCTTCCAAATACCTGTAAAAATAAATGGTTCCAAACAAATTCTAGAGCAGCAGAACCCATAAAGAAAGAGTGAAACAAATTTCCAGTTTAAGACAACCTGGAAGGTCAGCAGGAAAAGTCTGTTGCAATGGAATGGGAGAGGAGCCTAGTCATTCAGCATGGGCATGAAAGCAAAGACCAGGTCTCAGGGAAACCTGGAGCAGGCTTCAGGGGATTGAATCATGGGCAGCTGTGGTGGCTTCCAGACTTCTCAACCAACAAACACCAAAGACAACCTAGAAGGTCAGTGGGAAATGTCTATCCTGCGGTGAGATAGAAGCTCTGTTCCAGCCCTAGTCCTGGCACAACCCTGGGGCAGTGACTGCTTCTAGAGCTCTCAGCCCACAGACAGAGTGGGGATCAAGGGGCTAATCAGAGGGGGATTGCAGGGATCTCTTTGCTGATCGTGAGGCAGGATTCTCTTGCTTTGCCCATGCTTGGATCTGGGTCACAACTCTGGGTAGTGGTCCTGGGGTGAGGAGGAACTATGGTGTGGTGGAGCTTGTAGTAGTGGTGGAAAGAAATACTCCTTACAGTTCCAAGGCAGTAAAGAGCTCTTGTGGTCAATCATAGAACAGATCACAGGCCAGGAAAGGCATAAACACCTTGCCTTAAATCATACCAGCTTTTAAGAACAGAAAATTTACAGGTCCCTAGAAGGATCTCTAAAAACAGCTGCTCAGAAGCCCTAAAGCTAGGTATAGTACATTCTCCACACTGGAAGTAGACCCCTACCTTAACAAAAAGTTTAAAACTCAAGTAATTCACTGGGAACATGAGCAAACAGAACAAAAAAGTCAGAAGATAGAGTCTTTCTTTGGTCACAAAGAAGACCTTGTTGCCTTGTTATTCTAGAACTGAAGGGTAAAATAGAAATGGAAATAATTCACCAAACACCTCCTGAAAGAGATCCCCAGAGGAAAACCCTAGGAATATTATAGCCAAATTCCAGAGTTCCCAGGTCAAGGAGAAAATATTGAAAGCAGCCAGAAAGAAACAATTCAAGTATTGTGGCAACACAATCAGGATAACACAAGATTTAGCAGCTTCTACATTAAGTTAGTGGAGGGCTTGGAATACAATAATCCAGAAGGCAAAGGAGATAGGATTATAACCAAGAATCACCTACTCAACAAAAATGAGTATTATAATCCTTTAGGGGAAAAATGGATATTTAGTGAAATAGGGGACTGTCAAACATTCTTTATGAAAAGACCAGAGCTGAATAGAAAATTTGACTTTCAAATATAAGACTCAAGGAAAGCATGGAAAGTTAAACAGGAAAGAGAATGCATAAGGAACTTATTAAATTTGAACTGTTTACATTCCCACATGGAAAGATGATATTTATAACTCATGAGACCTTTGTCAGTATTAGGGTAATTGGAGGGAACTAAAATATATGTATAGATAGAGAGATGAGAGATAGATAGAGGGCACAGGGTGAGTTGAAGATGAAGGGGTGATATCTAAAAAATGAAATTAAAAGGTGAGAAAGGATTATACTGGGAGAAGGAGAAAGGGAGAGGAAGAATGGGGTAAATTATCTCACATAAAACAGATAAGAAAAAGCTTTTACAGTGGAGGGGAAGTGGAGTAAGTTGAGAGGGAATGAGTGAATCTAATTTTCATTGGATTTAGCTTAATGAGGGAATAACATAGACATTCAACTAGGTATGGAAATCTATCTTACCCTACAGGAAAATAGGGGGGAAGGGGATATGAGAGGGGTAGATGATAGAAGGGAGGGCAGATTGGGGGTGGGGGTAATCAGAAGCAAACACTTCTAAGGAGGGACAGAGTCAAAAGAGAGAATAGAATAAATGAGATGAAATAGGATGAAGGGAAATATAGTTAGTTTTTTACAACATGACTACTGCGGAAGTGTTTTGCATGATGTGTATAACCTGTATCAATTTGCTTGCCATTTCAATGAGGATGAATGGGGAGGGAGGAAGGGAGATACTTTGGAACCCAAAACTCTAAATAAAAATGTTAAAAAAAATCTTTTCACATGCAACTGGGAAATAAGATATAGAGGAAATGGGGTAGAGAAATCTATCCTGCCCTACAGGAAAATAGAAGAGGAAGGGGATAAGAAAAGGAGGTGGTGATAGAAGGGAGGACAGATTAGGGGAAAGGGTATTCAGAATGCATGCTGTCTTGGGGTGAGGGGAGGGGAGAGATGGGGAGGAAATTTGGAACTCAAAATCTTGTGGAAATGTTGAAAACTAAAAATAAATAAATTGATACAAAAAGAAATTAAGAAAAGAAAAATTTCAGCAAAATTGATCATTGTTAAAAAAAAACAACTTGTGATTGCTATTTTTTCCTGACTCAATTTCTTCACTTCTTTTAATTATATATGATACACACACACACACACACATGCACACACACATTTATTTATTTATTTTTAGCATAAATTTATATCATCCTAATGAAGTCATAATGTCAATCATAGAAATTTTCCACTACATTTATATATCACAAATTATTTATTTATTCCCAATTCAGTGGGCATCTACTTTATTTTCAGTTATTTATTACCACAAAGAAGAGGCTACTATAAATATTTTGGTGCATATGGAACAAAAATATTATAGAAAAAAGAAAATTCAGATTAATTGTAGAGTTGTAGACTTGAGATTCCTCTCCTGACTGAAATTCTGATTCTTTCAGATTGTCTTTTACCAAAGCATCATCTTCACTCTAGAAATTAACTTCATTGTTGGACTTCTCACATTGAAGTTACTTTATGTTCTTGGGTCCTCTTCCCTCTGATTGGCTTGTTTCTTCTAATTAACACAATACACTTTTTTTTTTAATTTTGCCATGGGACTTTTTGGGATGCATGCCTTGAAACTGAATTTTTTGGTCAAAGGGTACAAACAATTTAGTCACTTTATTTTCACAATTACAAATTGTTTTTTGGAATGTTTATAATAATTAACAACTACACCATGAATGCATTATTGTGCCTCTCTTTTTACAACTCCTCCACTATTGACTATTCCCACATTTTGTTAGATGTTGTAATTTGCTGCTATAAAATGAAATATTGAGCTTGTTTTGATTTTGAGAACACTTACCACTAGTAATTTCAAGAATTCTTTATTCTTGAGAGACATATTTGAGTTTATTTTTTTCCTAATTGTATTTTATATATTTTCCAATTACATGTAAAGATAGTTTTCAACCTTCCTTTTTTTAAGATTTTGAGTTCCATTTTTTCTCTCTTCTTACCTTCTCTCCTACTTCCCCAAGACAACAAACAATCTGATATAGGTTATACATGTATGTACAACCATATTAAACACATTTTCACATTAATCATGCTGTGAAAGAAGCATCAGGACAAAAAGGGAAAACCATGAGAAAGAAGAAACAGAAAAAAGTGAAAAAATATGCTTTGCTTTGCATTAAAACTCCATAATTCTTTCTCTGAACAATGTTGGCATTTTCCATCATGACTCTTTCTGGATTGTCTTGGATCATTGTATTGCTAACAAGAGCTAAGTTTATCATAGTTGATATTTACACAGTGTTGCTGTTATTGTGTACAATGTTCTCCTGGTTCTGCTCACTTCAATCAGCATCAATTCATGTAAGTCTTTTGAGTTTTTATCAGATATCTGCCTGTTCATCATTTCTTATGGAACAATAGTATTCAATTACATTCACATACCACATCTTATTCAGCCATTCCCAAATTGATGGAAATCCCTCAATTTCCAATTCTTTGCCACCACAAAAAGAGCTGCTATAAATATTTTTGTACATGTGCATCTTTTCCCATTTTTGCCATGTCTTGGAGATACAGACCAAGAAATGGTATTGTGGGATCAAATAGTATGCACAGTTTGGCTGCCCTTTGGGCATAGTTCCAAAATGCTCTCCAAGGAGCAGTGAGGTGGCACAGTGGATAGAGCACCAGCCCTGGACTCAAGAGGACCTGAGTTCAAATCCGGCCTCAGACACATAACACTTACTAGCTGTGTGACCTGTGCAAGTCACTTAACCCCATTTTCTAGTCAAAAAAAAAATTGCTCTCCAGAATGGTTGGATCAGTTCACAACTACACCAACAATGCATTAGTGTTCCAGTTTTTCTACATCTTCTCCAGCATTTATCATTTTCATTTTCTGTCATATTAGGCAATCTAATAAGTAGCAGGTGGTACTTCAGAGTTGTTTTAATTTGCATTTCTCTTATCAATAGAGCTTTAGGGCATTTTTTCATATGATTATAGATAGCTTTAATTTCTTCATCTGAAAACTGCCTGTTCATATCATTTGACCATTTGTCAGTTGGAGAATGACTTGCATTCTTTTTAAAAATTTTTTATTAATTTATTTTAATTTATCAACAATCACTTCCATAAGCTTTTGAGTTTTAAATTTTTCTCTCCCTCCCTCCCCAAGATGGTGCACAATCTAATACAGGCTATACATATACATTCCTATTAAACTATTTTCTTATTAGTGACGTTGTAAGTAAGAATTAGAACTAATAGGAGTAACCACCAGAAAGAAGAAACAAAACACAACAGAAGAAAAAAATAGCAAATAGTATGCTTTGATCTGCATTCAAACTCCATAGTTCTTTCTTTGGATGTGGATAGCATTTTCCATCATGAGGCTTTTGGAGATGTCTTAGATCCTTGTATTTCTGAGAGGGGTTAAGTCTATCAAAGTCAGTCATCACTCATTGTGGCTGTTACTGTGTGCAACATTTTCCTGGTTTTGCTCACTTCACTCAACATCAAACCATACAAGTTTTTGCCTGTTCATCATTTCTTATAGCACAATAGTATTCCATTACATTCATATATCACATTCACAATTATGATTATTGTCTGTGTCTTTCTCTCCATCCTCTCACCCCCTCCCATTTATGCTTCTCTTTCTCCTTTATCCTTTTCCCTCCTCACTACTGTTTTGCTTTTGACCACTGCCTCCCTCAGTCCCACCTCCCTTCTATTATCCCCCTCCCTTTTCTTTCCCCTTTTCCCTCCTACTGACTATAGGGCATGCTAGATTTCTATGCCTAACTGATTATGTTATTCCCTTCTTGAGCCAAATCTGATGAGAGTAAGGTTCAAACAATGCTCATCTCCCTCCCTTCTTTCCCTCTGCTGTAATAGGTTTTTGGGCCTTTTCCTGTGATGTACCCTTGTCTGCATCCTGCTTTCCTTTTCTCTCAGTACATTTTCTTAGTTAGATCAGATTAATTCACTTACTTGAATCCATTTAACCCACTTGATTAGATTTATTCCATCATTATATCAAAGTCAATTTATGCCCACCCCCTTTATGTATACCCCATTAACATGGTGTAATAACAATACAGTTCTCAAGAGTTATGAGTGTCATTCTCCCCTGCAGGGAGGCAAAAAGTCTGTCCTCATCAATAACATGTCCCTTCCCTCTGTCCCGTCTACTCCTCCATGTCTCTCTCAAGTACTGCACCTGAAGATCAAATTCTCTGCTGAGCTCAGGTCTTTCCACCAGGAAGGTATGGAACTCCCTCACCCCACTGAACATCCACCTCCCTCTCCCACCAAAGACCATGCCTACTCTTGTTGGGCAGTTGATCCCTCCCTTCAATCCAAGCTTCCCGCCCTAAGGAATATCACATTCCACCCTCCAAGGTCCTCCAAAGTAGAAGCTGCAAGGTCTCCTGAAATCCCAACCTTGGTTCCAAGATATCCAAACCATTTCTTTCTGGCTGCTTGTAGCATCCGCTCCCAGTCCTGGTAATTTTGGAATCCGGCTACTACATTCCCTGGTGAATGACTTTCATTCTTACAAATGTGACTCAGTTCTCTATATATTTTAGAAATGCGGCCTTTATCAGAAACATTGGCAATAAAAATTCTTTCCTATCTTTCTGCTTTCCTTCTAATCTTGGTTACATTCGCTTTGTTTGTGCTAAAACTTTTTAATTTAGTGTAATGAAGATTATCCATTTTGCATTTCATAATGTTCTCAATCTCTTGTTTAGTCATAAATTCTTCCATTCTCCATAAATCTGACAGGTAAAGTATCTCTTGGTCTCCTAATTTGGTTATTATATTGCCCTTTATGCTAAATCATGTACCCATTTTGACCTTATCTTTGTATGGTGTTTGAGATGGTGCATCCCTCGTTTTGGCCATACTATTTTCCAGTTTTCCCAGCAGTTTTGTGAAATTGTTAGTTCTTATCCCTGAAGCTGAAGACTTTGTGTTTATCAAACAGTAGATTACCAAAGTCATTTACTACAATATCTTATATAGATAATCTATTCCACTCTATTTCTTAGCCAGTACCAAGGAGTTTTGATGATTTCTGCTTCATAATAGAATTTAACATCTGGTATGGGTAGGCCACCTTCCCTAGCATTTTTTCATTAATTCCTTTGATATTTTGAACCTTTTGTTCTTCCAGATGAACTTTGTTGTTTTTTTTCTAAATCTATGAAACATATGTTTTGGCAGTTTGATTACTGTGGCAATGAATAAGTAAATTAATTGAAGTAGAATTGTCATTTTTATTATAGTAGTTTGGCCTACCCAAGAGCAACTGATGTTTTTTCTTCCCCAGTCATTTAGATCTGACTTTATTTGTGTGAAAAGTGTTTTGTAATTGTGTTCATATAGTTCCTAGGTTTGTCTTGGCAGGTAGACTCCCAAATATTTTATATTGTCTACAGTTGTTTCAAATGAAATTTCTCCTATCTTTTGCTGCTGGGTTTTGTTGTTAATATATAGAAATGCTATTGATTTATGTGGCTTTATTTTATGTCCTGAAACTTTGCTAGAGTTGTTAATTGTTTCAAGTAATTTTTCAGTTGATTCTCTAGGATTCTCCAAGAGTATCATCATATCTCTGCAAAGAGTGCTAATTCTGTTTCATCGTTCTAATTCCTTTGACATCTCTAGTACAATTTTGAATAATAGTGGTGATAATGCTTCATCCTTGATCTTGTTGGGAAGGCTTCTACTTTATCACATTACACATAATGCTTACTGATGCTTTTAGATAGACACGGCTTATCATTTTATTTTTTAAATTTTTTATTAATTTATTTTGATTTATCAATAATCACTTCCATATGCTTTTGAGTTTAAAATTTTTCTCCCCCTTTGACCCCACCACCCTCCCCAAGACGGTGCATAATCTGATATAGGCTATACATTTACATTCATATCAAACATATTTTCACATTAGTGATGTTGTAAGTAGAAATTAAAACCAATAGGAGGAACCACCAGAAAGAGGAAACGAAACTCAACAGAAGAAAAAAAAATAACAATTCGGCTTCCATAATTCTTTGTTTGAGTGTGGATAGCATTTTCTATCACAAGGCCTCTGGAGATGTCTTAGATCCTTGTATTGCCAGGAAGGGTTAAGTTTATCAATATTAGTCATCACACAACATGGCTGTTATTGTGTACAATGTTTTCTTGGTTCTGCTCACTTCACTCAGCATCAGACTATACAAGTCCTTCCTGGTTTTTCTGAAGTCAGCCTATTCATCATTTCTTATAGCACAATAGTATTCCATCACATTCATATACCACAACTTGCTCAGCCATTCCTCATTTGATGGGCATCCTGTCAATTTCCAATTTTTTGCCACCACAAAAAGAGATGCTACGAATATTTTTTGTACATGTAGGTCCTTTCCCCATTTGTGTGATCTCTTTGGGATATAGCCTTAGAAATGCTATTGCTGGGTCAAAGGTTATGCACATTTTTATAGCCCTTTGGGCATAGTTCCAAATTGCTCTCCAAAACGGTTGAATCATTTCACAACTTCACCAGCAATGCATTAGTGTTCCAATTTTACCACATCCTCTCCAACATTTATCATTTTCCTGTTTTGTCATGTTGGCCATTATGATAGGTGTGATGTGGTACCCTCAGAGTTGTTTTGATTTACATTTCTCTAATCAATAGTGATTTAGAGCATTTTTTTCATATGACTATAGATGGCTTTAATTTCTTCATCTGAGAACTGTTTGTTCATATCATTTGACCACTTATCAACTGGGGAATGGCTTGTATTCTTATAAATTTGACTTAATTCTCCATGTATTTTAGAAATGAGGTCCTTATCAGAGAGACTGGTTGTAAAAATTCTTTCCCAATTTTCTACCTTCCTTCTAATCTTAGTTGCATTGACTGTGTTTGTGTAAAAACTTTTCAATTTAATGTAATCAAAATTATCTATTTTGCTTTTTGTAATGTTCTCTAGCTCCTGTTTGGTCATGAATTCTTCTGTTCTTCACAAATCTGATAGGTAAACTATTCCTTGCTCTCTCAGTTTGCTTATAGTATCAGCCTTTATATCTAAATCATGTACCCATTTTGACTTTATTTTGGTATATGGTGTGAGATTTTGGTCTATGCCTAGTTTCTGCTGTACTCTTTTCCAGTTTTCCCAGCAGTCTTTTTCAAAGAGTGGGTTCTTATTCCAGAATCTGGGGTCTTTGGGTTTATCAAATAATAGATTACAATAGTCATTGACTACTGTGTCTTGCATACTTAACCTATTCCACCGATCCACCACTCCATTTCTTAGCCAGTACCAAGTAGTTTTGATGATTGCTGCTTTATAATACAATCTAAGATCTGGAATTGCGAGGCCACCTTCGCCTGCATTTCTTTTCATTAGTTGCCTTGATATTCTGGACCTTTTGTTCTTCCAAATGAATCTTCTTATTATTTTGTCTAACTCTATAAAATAATTTTTTGGTAGTTTGATTGTTATTGCACTGAATAAGTAAATTAGCTTAGGTAGAATTGTAATTTTTATTACAATTGGCCTACCCATGAGCAACTGATGTTTTTCCAAGTATTTAGATCTGACTTTATTTGTGTGAAAAGTGTTTTGTAATTGTGTTCATAGAGGTCCTGGGTTTGTTTCAGGAGGTAGACTCCTAAATATTTTATAGTGTCTGCAGTAAGTTTAAGTGGAATTTCTCTTTCTATCTCTTGCTGTTGGGCTTTGTTGGTAATATATAGAAATGCCGATGATTTATGTGGGTTTATTTTATAGCCTGCAACTTTGCTAAAGTTTTTTATTATTTCAAGTAGTTTTTTACTTGATTCTCTGGGATTCTCTAAGTATAACATCATGTCATCTGCAAAGAGTTATAACGGCTTATCCTTTTAGAGGAGTTTACTTTCTAATGTCACATGTTTGGAAGGACCTTGTTGGATACAAGAAAGGCCACTAGGGCAATGATGGATCTTTACCACATATAATATGAGGATCAGATGAAAGAAGTGGAATTGTTTAACTTGAAGAAGGAAGATTTAGAGGAGAGGGTATGACACTGCCTTTAAATACTTCAAAGAGGGATGTAAATTTTTTTGGGGGGGCATAATGGTAGAAGGAGGAACAAAGGGTCAAACTTCAAAGAGCAAAATTTTGTCCCGATATAAAGAAAAAAAAGAATTAATAATTAGCTATCCAAAAGTGAAATTAGCTAACTTAGATGGTAGTATATTCCTCCTAAATATTACTTTTCATGGAAGAGTTGGAATAACATATGCAGGTTTTGTTTTGAGGTAATTATTTTTCAGATAGTTACTATAGTGCATAGTTACTAAAGATACTTTCAATTTTGTTACTCTGTCATGACGATGCTTATAAAGAGTGCCCAAGAAGTCTTAGTGTAGTTTTAAACTACTTTTAGCATTTTTACTTAAATGACTTTTACTTTTAAAATTGCAGGAACCATGCTGCATATGGTCTCATGAAGCTTTTAAATAATATAATGGCTAAAGGGAAAGTACATGAAAAAATTCAGGGGAAAAATTTTAAGAGAAAAATTTCCAAAACATTGCCTCATTTCTCCATTTTACTCTAAAGATAAAATTAACTCTGGTTGAACTCCAGTATATTACTTATTTCAAAATTTTGCTTTTTCCATCTCCATCCCTAGCACTATTTCCTGTATAGATGTCTTAAGGGAGAAAGAAAGGTCAAAAACAAATGTTTCTGGTCCTATACTACTCCAACACTGTGGACTCATGTTTTCTGACCTCCTCTTAAATCTATGAAGTTAGCATGTCCTTCTGCATAAGGAAGGCCATTTTAACCCCTAGAATTCAAGATTATATATTCAAAAACACTTCTACCAAAATTTCTTTATCACAAATTCTGATGTAAGAAAATCTTTTTTTTCCAACAACACCAAAAACTCAAAATCAATGACAATAACAACAATAGCAGGAACAACATCAGTAGGACCGAAACAACTACAACATAGACAACAGCAGCAACAACATCAAGAAGAACAAGAGGAAAAAGGAAGAGCAAATATACTCTTCCAAAGCAGAGATGGATGTATAATAAAGAATAATGTGAGGAAGAAAATGATCAAAGTTCAGGAGAACAGAGAAAGTGGAAGGAATTTTGATGAGAACTGAGAAATGCTGTTGACTCTGCCTGTTCCACATAAGCTTGGCTAAAGAGGTAAATATGGATATGATATCATGCTTTGCCTTCCTAGGAATTGGGGGTGAATCAAGCAGAAATAGATGAATTAGTTCACTACGCCTCACCTTACTGGTTTTTAAGTATTTCTCTGACTTTGAAAAGTTAATTGTTCATTTCTATGCGCATGATTCATGTTGAAGTCTTTGGTGAAGGTAGAGAGAAGGAGAAAATATCATGACATATTACAAACTGTTACCCACGAAATGATGAAAAATAAATATTTCAAAATAGTAGAAGGGACTAATTCCTCTTGAAAACTATCTTTTTTATTTTTTTAAATACATAGCATTAATTTCAGAGTAAATATCCATACACATTGATAAACAAACCTTTAATACTTTTTAAAATTTTTTTTGAAAAAAAATTTATCAGAATGACTAATTTTACTGCAAACTTCTTTAAAAATGTAAATGACAATAAAGTTTAAAAAATATCTCTTATCTCTCAAAAGTATACTATCAGCAAGGTAAAATAGCCATACCAATGTCAGAGGTCAGCAAAAGTAGCTACATGTGTCTATATAGTTAAGTTTGTTCAGTGGGAAATTATTAGCAGCAATAAGGATGAATCCTTGAGAAGTAACGGAATTTGCAGTTCTGGTTCAATTAATTTGAGTCATAAAGGTGTGGCCTATGCTAATGAAATATACTTTAATGCAAAACAGCCAAGCCAGTGAGGAATGCTAATATTGCTTTAAGGACACCTGTGTCCTTGAGTCATTGAATGTAAATCAAATCCTCAGCACTAAGTCTTTCATTTTCTAAAAGCTATTGATAATATTTAGATAACGATATCTTTATTAAATTAGAAACAAAGAGAAAACATTAAAAAATTAGCCTTTAAACTTAAATTAGCTCATAAGCTTGAGGATGTTGTAGAGCTGGCCTTTAAGAAAACATGGATTCAAGGTCTTTTGACACAGATTAATAGTAAAACTAATGGTAAATCACTTTACTTCTCATTTTCCCAGGTCTGTTCTCTAAAACTGTAACTCACAAACAAATTCCTGATTTACATCAGTGAAAGAAATTTCCATGCCAGAAGCTCTTCAAATCAGTCAGTCAGTTAATTAACTAGCATTTAGTAAGTCACTTCCTACTATATGCCAGACAGTGTGATAAAGTGAAATGATAAGTTTGTAATTCCTGCCAAAAAAGAGATATTCTGAACTATAGAGAACAAATATCTCTTTCACTTATAAATTAAGACTCCAAGAACACTTTCAACTTAAGCAAATTTATTTTTATGGATAATTGTGACTTTTGTTCTCCATCTTAGGAACTCAAATATAAACACAAAGTAACATAAGCTGCATGTA
Organism: Vombatus ursinus; assembly: GCF_900497805.2. Taxonomy (NCBI): domain Eukaryota; kingdom Metazoa; phylum Chordata; class Mammalia; order Diprotodontia; family Vombatidae; genus Vombatus; species Vombatus ursinus. The sequence goes on along the minus strand of NW_020954569.1, from coordinate 30,110,495 downwards.
GCCCTTTACTTTCTTCAGTGACACAGGAGAATAGCATAAAAGGGAACAGATGGTTTGATTTTTAGAGCTTATATAAAATTTTTCTTAGCTGTTGGTACTTTACATGTGAAGTCTTCAGTTAGTCACCATGTGGGCACATGACTGGAAGAAATAAATCACAACAATTTTGATTTCAAAACCAAACCAATAAACCAAACAAAAAGAGAAGATATATGAAGTTGCATCTGAAAGAGAAGGAAGCCAAGTCCTCTTTTGAAAAACAAATAAGGGAGTAGATAGTTGGTTTTATTATGTGTTCAAGAGTAATAAAAATAATTATTTCATTTTGCATTTGGTCATCTAATTTTGTAATGTTCATGATAAGTAATCAAAAAAATTCCATGAAATAATTTGTGTGCACTTAACACCAACTTTTTAACTTATTGATTTGCCAAAATCTATTGCAGGGAATGAGGAGGTAGAGAAATTATATAAAGAAGAGAACAGACCCTTTCAAATTAAGCCAAAATATACTTTTATAGTTGATGACTTCAAACCAAAGGTGATCACTGTGGAAGATATAGGGGATGGGGAGATATGATGGAGAATATAATTGAGGAGTGAGAAAGTATGGGCTTATTGACTATCCTGAAGTCACATGTGTATATGTCATGAGTACTTTCTTCAAGAAGTGTTTTGGAAGAAAAAGGACATGGTCAACACCATATAACATCACAAAAAATGAAACATACAGCTTAATCATGAAACAAAATTAATTTTATTTAGCTTTATTTAGTTTTATTGATTTACTTTCAATTAAATGAACAGTTCAACATAGAGGAAATGGCTAATTACCCAGTGAAGGTTTATTTCATAATCCGTGCATTGATTGACTTGTTAGAGCAGACAACAAAGTCAGTGCCATATTAGGACAATAAAAAAAAAAATCTAGGAATCACATATCCGGAGTTGGATGTGATATCAGAGGCCTTCTAGTTGACCCTCTTTCATAGATGAAATTAGAACCCACAGAAATTAAGTGACTTACCCAAGTTCATGTAAATGGTCAGTGTTAGAGATAAGATTCATGCTAAGGTCCTCTAGCTTCCAGTTTACATTCTTTCCACTTCAACTAAAATAAGTGTAACCTTATCTCTTTAAACAACCTGTTGTCAGTGAATAGATAAAGTAATAGACTTTAACATAGCCTATCACCATTCCCCAAGGGAGTTTAAAGGGTACAAAACCTTTATAAAAGGAATGGATGAAAAGAACCTAGAAAAGACCTGAGTTATCACACATCTGATGTCCTTGAAAATGGAGCAATGATGTATCCAAGTCCTCTTTTCTGTCTACTTTTGTTTTAAAAGATCTGATTCCATTAGCTCCATTAGCTATGAGAGTTAATTTGGGAAGAAAACTGCATAAACTCAGAGTAAATTTTAATACAAAATTAAAATTCTTGTAATTCTGGAATTATGGTCTTTTTAATTCACAAAGGGTACATATTCATAGAGATGACCATGATATAGATGGGTATAGTTGATAAAGTACTAAACTCTTCAAGAAATCTATAGCTTAGACTTCATTCTACCTTTTTTTTCTAGGGATGTAATACTGGGAAAAATTACTTAATTTCTCTAAGTCTCAGTTTCTTCATCAGTGAAATGGATCTATCACTATCAGCAATATTTTCTTGTTATTCACAGGCTCAATTGAAAGATTTCTATAAGTTCTTTGTAAACTATAAAGCACCATTGAAACATAAAAATGATCAAATAATAATGGTAATGACATGATGAAAGCTATTCTAAGCATCCTCTAAGGAAGCAGAGTAATATACTGAGAGGAGCATTGGATAGAACTTTTGGTTCTACAACTGGCCAGCTTTGTGATTGTGAACAAGGCACAAGTTCTCTGGGTCTCAGTTTCCTTAGAAAAATGAATAATCTAGGTGATAATATACATTCCAGTTTTAATATCCAAATGGTTCTTTATTTCTATGTATCTGTCTACAGATTCTCTTTCTTTACTTTCTCTACCTAGACAAGTAGCAGCTATTCTTGGAAAGTTAGGCTCTTCAGTAAGTAAAATTCCCTTTGTGTTAGGTTCTTAAACATGCGAAATAGTGGTGAATACAGTTCTTCCTATCAGCTTCACTAGCAATACAAGAGCAAGTTGTCAATACTGTGTCATGCTCAATCCCCTCAGCAATTAAAAGGCTATTTTCAGTAAGGCCTGTCCTCACAATGTGCATGTGTTCATAGGAATCACTCACTAGATACTTTTGTTCAGTAGATGACTCTTCACTTGAATGAGTGGGTATTTTCTACATGCTGCAGGTCTCTTGAGAAAGATTAAGCTAACCTGACAAGATTAAATTTGTTCCTCCTATAATCAGTTCCAATGTCAACAGAAGGGTGTCTGTGGGTATTTTACAGGAGGTTTAGGCACTGTAGAGAGCTCTGGGACTTCATTTCCTGACTCTGCCTGGCTCTGGCTCCGGCAAAACAATTACTTTTTGTACATTTGTTGTTTCAGGGGCTTGTCAGTAAATGACAAGAATTGTCATTTAATAATATTGATTATAATAACAACAGTAATAAAATCAGTAACATTTACATAGTGTCTATTGTGTGCCAGGGACTGTGCTAAGTGCTTTACAAATATTTAACATTATTTGATCCTCACAATGTCAAGGAAATAGGTGCTATTATCATACCCATTTTAGAGTTGAGGAAAGTGCTGCTAACAGAGGTTAAGTGCCCATGGACACAAAGTTAAGTAAGTGTCTGAGTCCCAGTTTTAATTCAGGTCTTCCTGACTCCAAGCCCATTACTCTATCCATATGCCACCTAGGGTTGATTTATTACAGATGATACATAATTATGAACACAGTATTCTTTATTGGTATTAACATGCATATATAGCATTCATGATTTGGAAAAGGTTTTAGGGTGCTGGGACCCCAAGAATGGCAAGGCAAGATCACCTAGAAGGAATTCACACACTCAAGCCATCTTTCAGCCAATAAACATTTTATTGTAACACCAATAGGAGTTGGCAAAGTCCCTTTGGGGTACTTGTGAGAGACTGAGGATGGTGCTGGGGTTTATATGGAAAAGGGGCATGGGAAAGGAGTGACAGGGATACTAATTAGTTAATCTAAGGGATTCAGGTGTCTTTGGGAGTTATGTATGAGAAATTGTAGGAAGCATACCAAACATTAAGGGAGTTGACAGAGGCATGGACCTTGGGGATCTGGGGCCAAGAGGGAGAGAGACAGAGTCCTTGGGCCAGCCAGGTACAAAAATCCTTGGGCCAGGCACCCCTCTGTCTCATCTGATAAGAGAAAGTGATATGCAACAAGAGATTACTTGGCAGGTTACTTTCAGAGACATGATTTTAAGGCTTTTTGGGGTCCACATCCCACCACCCCAGCAGTTTCATATCCATATTTATACATATCTATGCACACAGGTAGATATAAGTAATATGTGCATATATACATGTATGTGTATTTTTCATGTTTGTTTATATTTCTGAATTAATGTGGAAGATATGTTTTAAATCATCTTCAGTTTCATTCAGCATCATATATACTTATTAAGTTTCCAGTAATTATATTGTGTTATAAAATTTAGTCATGTCTTTCATTTTAAGGACCTTATTATCTGATGGTGCAATAAAATATAGGCACAAATGAGGTAGCATGGTATGATGGACTGAGGAAGAGTCAAATCCTGTCTCTGACACATAGTGGCTGTAGTACCCTATGCAAATCACTTTACTTCTTAGTCCTCTAGGGAACTCTTTAGGACCAAAAGTTGCAGATCTGGTGGTAGTAGGCATTGAACAAGTTACTATTAAAAATGAATTTTAAAATGAATGTTAAAAATGTCTTTATATGTTATTGGAAAAAATAAATTTAATAATGAATGTTAAAAATTGGCCTTACAGGTAGATAAATGAATGAATGAATGAATGAATGCAATAAAAGGCATTTATTAAGTACAAAGCACTATGTTAAGTATAAGTGATATAAATAAATAAGAAAATACTCTCAAGGAGCATGGATTATAATAGGAGGAAATGATTTCAGCTGCCAATTAGATGGAAAGGTCTATTGGTTCTTCAATAGAATAGTAAAGGAGATAATAATAATAAAAATAACAATCATAAAAATATTAAGAACATTTAAATAGCACCTTAAGATTTTCAAATGTTTTAAAAATAGAATCTTATTTTATTCTCATAACAACCCTAAGAGATGGATGTTCTTATTACCCCAATTTTATGTAAGTGACTAGCTCAGGATCACATGTCTAGTAAGTATCTGAACTAGGACCTGAACTTGTCTTCCATGACTCTTTTTTTTTTTTTTGCTATTTCCATTGATAATATCAGATTAGTTTCTGATGTTGAACCATGAGAAAATGCCAGTGTCTCTGTGGGTAAGAACTCTCTTTTCAGAGTCTTCAGTAGCTTTGGGGAAAGCCCAGAAGAAGTCATTGCCAAGTGTATCTGATGGCTACAGGGACTTGGCAAGAAGCCACAGTATTAGTGTGGGGATGCTACCATTGCCAGGTGCCTGTTAGTGGAAATTGGTTAGCAATTGGTGTTTGTGATTTTCCCCACTGGGAGGCTCTTTACACCAATGAAACCGCAGGTTTGTGAAAAGAAAAGACTCAAAGGCTTATGAGGAAATGGATGAGGGACATTACTTTTAATTGGAAGCACAATGAAAGTTTCATAGGAGAGATGACACTGGAATTGAGACTTGAAGAAATGGATGATTTTTTTTTTTTAATGAGACAGGAAGGAAAGGTCTATTTCAAGCAAAGAAGATAATGAAAGCAAAGATATGGAGATAAGAAAGGGCATTAGTCCCATTTTGCTGGAACCTAGAGTACACATATATAGGACTTCACTTCTTGCTATGATATAGTTCCCCCTGCCACAGCAGTGCCTCTTATGCCCTTGCAAAAAAATGCTGCTTAAACAGGGATCCAAAATTACATGCTTTTGTTTTGTCTAATAACACCACTGGTATACATTGACATAATCCTATATATTCTGAACCTAAGTTTAGGGAAAGTATTTGTCTGTTTTCTTGGCAATTATATGTTTTTTTATGCTCATAAGTGCCCAATGATTGTTGTGAACAATTTGATCTTCCTCTTGGTTTCTAGGAGGTAGCCCCACCATTTCTCTCCACCTATACTTCTGTGTAGAGAGTCATCTTGTTTATTTCTTTGCTCAAAATACATTTTTATTATCATCTCCTATATTTCTTAAAGTTAAAAAAAGCATGTCAAAATAAGGATAAGGCTGGCCAGTCGTTAGAGTATGTCATTAGCAACATTAAAATTTTAAACTCTAATATGTGTTAAGCTTGGGCCAAATTTCCCCTATACTCCTGGTCCTTGCCACTTAATCCTTTAGCAACTCTTTACCATAACATCACAATTTTTATTAACTACAATAAAAGGATATAACAATACAATAAGTGAGATTTATAGTAAGTAGTCTCAGAGCTCCCAAATCAGAACTTGTCTATTAGCCCACATAATATAAACTACATATGTGTTGTCTCATGTTTCATTACCACTAATGATGATAATAGAAAACCATCAAATGTATGTATGTATACATATACATATTTGTATATATATAACATATTTGTGTCTATTCATATGTGTGTACACATGTGCATTTACATGTATATGTGTATACACATGTGTACATATATATTGATGTCTTGTGATTAATAATAATCCAATCAAATTCATTTCTTGACATCTCTGTGAGTTTCAAATTAGGGGACTATCCATTTACAGGTGGATGTATTCTCAACAATTCAACCCAATCCAAATATTCTGTGGGTTCCAACAAAGCTAAATGGAACTTCCCCTCCAAAAAAAATAGTCCTTTATAGGAATATAAGGGATTATAGACAGGTGTCAATATGGTATCATCAAAAACTAACCAGGGCACAATTTCCCTTTGTTGCTATCATAATAGCCCTCTTATCCCTGTTGCAATGATAAAAGGATTAAAACAACACAGCTATAATCAAATTACAATAATGAACAAGTAGTAGGGTTACAATAATAAGCATCAGTCTGATTCCAATCATGAAGCAATAGTGAGATTTAAATAACAAAGCTATGACTACAGAAATCCATGAACTTACCATCCCTAGCTGTCCCCCAAAATGAAACTGAACCTGGTTATATAAAATCACATACATTGCAAGTATTGATGTGCTTTCCAAAAGAAGCATAAGTCATCTATTTTTTAAACAAAACAAGCATTAGAAAAACTACCCACAATCAGCTCTCCAGTCAAAGGTCCTTTGTAAACTGATGTTTAGTGTATGTCCCTCACTTAAGTTTATAACCTTAGTTTAACTGGGTCATTTGGGCAAACCAAAGTTTTCCTTCACAAGGGAACCACAAATTGTGGCTTAATTCAAGGTTTTACATAACCATGAAGAGATGTTCCCACTGTGATTAGAGAAAAGAGGTGTGTCCATGCCTCAGAAAAATAATACAGTTTTCCTTAGAAGTATCAGCTTTTCCTTTTGGCAAGACATGGAAGGAAAATAGAAGCCCCAATGCTATCACCAAATCCCAGTCCCATAGTTGTTAAGATTCATGAATCATAAACCAAAAGGACCAAATTGTATGTTGACTTTATTGTCTACTTCAAGCCTTCCCTAAATAAAGCCTCAGAACTGGTTTTTTCTTGAGGCATGCTCAGGGACACTGACAAAGCAATGAACTCGTGATTAAAGCCAATTAGTTAACTTCTGTAGTGAGAGCACTTTCATTAGCAATGAATTCAAGAGTCTAACTTAGAAGTGACCTATTCTTGGTTGTCTCTAGATATTACCAGAAAAGATAATAGTACAGACATAATTTGCCCTTATTCTCATACTCCTTCAAGCCTGAGCGAGTCAGGGTTTGGGAATGTGGCCTGGTTCTTATATTTGCAATTTTTGAGTAACTGAAGCCACTTCTTAAAGGAGGGATATGGGTATTCATAAAGCATTGCTCCTGGCCTTCCCTCATTGTGAACAAACTTTCCTTCTTTATAAAGGTAATGTATTAATTCTGTACTTATAAAGGTAATACAGGTAAAAGTAACTTAGTTATAAAAGTAATGCTGATGATAATACTTGTATTTTTCTAAAGGCCTTATCGATGCAACAATGTAATGCAAAAATGTAATGATGCAACAAAAACTCTGAGAACCAGACCACAGTGCACAATGTAGTTAAAATCTAACCCTCTCTCAGAAATAAAATGCATGTTATTTATTAAGGTATGTTCCTCCATGCTATGATTCTATAATGTTCAGAATGATCTTTCCTTCCTCTATACTTGCAAGTGCTACTTAATTAAGGTCCAAGATACCTTATTCTGTTTAACCCTCATAATACCTTGATTATTTTTTGGTTATTTGGAAGGTGACCAAAATTAAACAAACTTTCATGTACAGTGATGTTATCTCACTGAAACGGACACAGTATATTGAAAAATACCCATGCCCTCTCATCTTTCAGAATTACTGATTATGCCATCTTAGATAGCCTCCACTGAGAACCTTGTAGAATATTGGGCCTTCTTTTGCATCTCTGATATTGTGTATATGCCAGTGAGTCATGGATATAATTGAGTGGGCTCTAACTTCTTCTTGGGTTTGATACAGTCACCACAATGTCTTATAAAACTAAGAACACTTGTAAGACATTATTTATGTGGAATTCCTCTTCCATATGGGATCTGAGAAGTTTCTATAACTGTGGTATATGCCACTAATTATCATAGATTTCCTTGTTTTGCTTTTTTAACCTTGACTGATATTTATATTCAGTGGGGATGGGGAACAGTTACATCTATTATATGTTTCAAAGATAGATATGATTATGATATAAACATAGGGTACATATTATTGTAGGAGAGTTTTTTTTTTAAATGAATATTTGTTGTTTCATCTACCCCTTCGGCAGACAGGTAAAGTCTATGTACTCCTCAAAATAATGTTTTTTAAATGAATATAATAAAATACATATAAACCAATTATATTGGATACAGTTTTATATATTATACATTATGTGTATAATGTATGATATATTAATTATAATTATATCTATGTATATGTATACATGTATATATATTTACATATATGTTTGCATGTGTATGTGTGTATGCGTGTGTGTGGATTTCACAGAAACCAGTTTAAGAAACTTTGGTCTAAATGAGAGCCTTCTCAAGGAAAGCAGAAGTGAACTGGTCACACTTGAGAATAATTACATAGCAATATAATAGTTTAAGTAAAAGGTGATGAAGGAACATTGGTTAGAATTTTCAAGCAAAAAAATTAGCTGGATGTAAGGGGGAAAAAACAACAACTTCATAACAATTTTTATGTTAAAGAGGAAAGGGTGGCCTTGGGAAATAATGGGTCCTTCCTTCCTATAGGTCTACAAACAAAAGTTGGATGATCAGTTTTTGAGGGTGCTATACTAAAGATTTTTGTTCAAGTATGCACTGTACCAGAAGGCTTCTGAGATTCTTTCTGACTGAGATTCTGTGATCCTTCTTATAGGATCACCTTAAATTATCTATTTATTTCTGTGAAACAACTTCAGCTCCAACAAGTGGATAATGTGATTATATGGAGAACTGATTCAGAAATTGCTTCCATAACACCACTAGTCTTTTCTCTTAAAATACACACTGTCCCCAAAATTTTAGTGCATTTTAAAAGTTAAAACTATACTGGCACTAACACTTTTTTCATCACAGTATATGATCAGTATCCTTTTGGGCATGTGTATGTATATGTCTATGTTTAGTGTTGTGTAGTATTCTCCATGCTAAATATCTTCTAAATCTATTCTGAAAGACAATATTCTTAAAAAAAATTCTATCTTCAATTCTAGGAAGTTCAAGGGCACTAAATGTGTTTCAATCATTTGAACTTGATAGAAATTAAGGTAAACCATTCTCTAAAGCTGCTGAATATTAAAATTTATTTTCTTTCATAGCTTTTTAATTTATCAGAAAGATCAGATTTGCTTCTTTTTTGGCCCCAGGGGACAAAAATGGATGTAGAGAGACCAAAGAGGAAACTATTTTTAATGGGATGGATTTGCAAAGAGGAAAATTTTGCCTTGAAAGAAAATGAAAACTTTTTAACATTGAGAGCAGTCTGAATATAGAGTGCCACAGGAAGGCATCTTTAGTATCTTAATCATATTTTCAAACAAAACTAGATGACAACTTGTCAGATACATCATAACAGAAATTCTGGAAGTTTCTTCTTTAGAAATGTATTGGATTAAATGAATAGAGGTTTTTCTGAAGAATCTTCTATCTCAAAGATTCTATGATTTGGATAATTGCCTCCAGTGAAGGATTTTTTTGGAGGGGGAGGGAAGTAGAGGTAGCTAGGAGACTATCAAAGTTGTTCTGACCCAGTATGCTAGGTCAGGAGAACCTGGTTGCAGAGACAGGAACAATCAACATCAGCCCAGCAACAAATCAACCAGTAAGTATTCATTGATCACCTAGGAAACTTTCATGACATTGATTTGGGGAAAGATTTCAAAACCTCAAAGACACTAAGGTCTTCTAGATTTCAGGGAGTCATTTTGGATCTGGTTTATAAACCAAGACATGATGGGAGATATCTTTTGGAAGGGTTTTTATCTGTAAAGAGGAATCCCAACAAGCATATAGCCCACATGACTCAGAATGGTAGAATTTCCATGTTTCAGGCAGTAAAAATGGGTTCATTCCCAGGACTGGGAAACAGGAAAATGCAAGCCAATGATTAGGTGACTGGGGACTTCTGAGGATTCTTCCTGGGCTTCCAAACATGTTGGTTTGTGACTGTCTACTCAAGTGGTGGGCAACGGTTCCCAGGGATCTGAAGCCCTTTGATATCTGTGACTCAACTCGGTATGGAATTTCTTGACAGGTACCTGAAGAGAAACCATAGTATTCACTCATTGCTGAACTCAAGAGTAGCAGAAGCTAATGGAAATGTTAAGAGCTGGGACCAAGATAAACTTAGATGAATCTAGGCATGGAAGACGAGAGTCAGGGAGATTAAAAGTGGAATCAGAGTTGAAGAACCAAATGAATTTTCTGGCATAAGAGTGATAAAAATGTATTTATATAAAATCCTTCTACAACAACCTTTAGCTTCATTGTTTTGACATGTCTGGATCCTTTGCATGTTTTTTTTCAAATCTTGTGTACCAAAGAGAGTCAGAAGCATGAACCTAAAATATTTACAAGGTGTCCTTTATATAAAGAAAGCAATTGCCAGAAGTTAAACTCTAGTTGAACACTGTCAGGAAATTTATAAACGACCAGCCAGTCATAGATATGGCTCTAGCTCTTGGATTTTTAGTACATGTACTTTTCATGTTGGTAACAGTTATGAAGGACTCTGTATCAATGGTCAAGTTACTTAGGATTCCAACAAGACCAGCTTGCAGAGGACATGAAACACTGGATTTACTTGGTTGATGGCCAGGAGTTGAGTTGAAGCTTTTTTGAGATTAACATCATGAGTTGAAATCAATTGTCACTACAGATGATGGAAAAGAGATGACATGAGCTAGGTGGAAACTAGAGTGAGCTGTGATTGGTTTTTTTGTCTGTTTACTTGTTTGTTTGCTTTTTTGGTTTGTATTTTTTTTTATCAACTTTGTTCTTGAAGACCAATAATTTTATCTAAAATAGCAGTAACTATTTCAAAGAATGAAGGATGCCTAACAGTTACTCGAAATTTACATTTAAATATAACCCTTGGCTTTAAGGGCCATTTGGATCTTCATTGGTGGAAATTAAGTGGTCAGTACTCCAAAGTTCCATTAGGGACTGAGATGATGATGAAAACTAGAAAAATGAGAGATCCTGGTCTTTTGGCTTTGAGAAGGAAGTCATACAGTTTCAGACTATCTTAGGTTAAGAAAAATATTCTTAGAAAAATCTGATGTGCAGAACAGCCAGCACTTTGATCATATCCTTCTTCCTAACTTACCATAGTAGAGACTTCAGGGAATTTCCTTGGGTGAGATCTGAGACTTTCTTTTTTTTTTCTTGGTTGAGCTGAGTTATCACACTCTCAATGGCAGACCTTATTGACCCTGTGTGTTGTTTAGTATATATCCTCCTATTTCTCTGATTTCTCATTTACTATTAATTTGGATTATAAGACTTATTCACTATTTGGCTGAATGTGTTTATTTTGGAACTGGCAGGTAGTTGGAAGGGGGTCAGACCTTGGATATATAGCTTAGGACATTCCTTGATCCTGATCCTGTGATTAGAGTATAGCTTCAACCTAAAATTTATTTCCCTAAGGCTAACAACATTTAAGAGAGAAGATACATATAATTCTAGAATGGCCAGTTTCCACCCAATCTCTTGCTTCCCTTCCTTTCAGGAATCATTCTCTCATGGAGATGGGAGGTGAATGACAGTCTAGCAATATTTTATTTTTGTCTCCCTGTGACGCACATATAGAAAGACTCATGTCACTAAACACAACCTACATGGACAACATATAACATGCCACACATAATCCTTACATAAAAAATGCTAAAAAAATGACATGTTTGGGTAATCAACTTAATACTTAAAATAAGTTATGTTTTGTCAGTATAATCTAGTTTAGCATAGGTCAGCTGGTATGAAAAAAGAAGCCTATTTGAGAAAGTAATATCTTATAGCTTTGGGTGGCTGGAAGAAGTTATGGTGTATTTAAATTTAGATACACAATGCTATAAACAAAAGATGTTGGGGGAAAAAAGACTAAAATTATACCTTATTTTTAAAAATAAACTTTCAACTTTTATTGTCTTGACAGCTCGGTTCCCTTGCCACTCAATTACATGGGCTTTTTGGAATTTCCAATTCAATGATGTCAGTGTCTTATAATAGCTGGGTCATAGGACAAGGCATGATTTATAATAGAATACATTTCAATAAACAACCAGAGCAGCAATTTTCCCATTCCTTTTAAACCAAAAACTTTTCATTTTAATGTAATTGTAAATGTTTGGAGTTAAATGATCTTTTAGTTTATATATGTTTGTAGGCCAAGGCAGAGTTTTGATTAATAATTATTATTTAATGATGACGGCAAGGAATAGAAAATGGGGGAGAAGAAATGTCAATTTAAGTGCCACAAAATATCCCAAATGTAATCAATTTAATTCTAGGCAAAGGTTATTGTTATCTTCAACATCTGTCCAACACACCCACACATCCACACCCCTCCACACACACACACACACACACACACACACTCACACTCTGTGTTATCTATTCTACTGCATGTCATAGTGCAGACAATAGACATTCTTCATCCACTCATTTTTTATAATGTGGATAGTTAGGGCAAATATGTGAGTGATTATGGATCCCATTCAGAAAGCTTTACCTTTTTCCAAGTTTTAATTAATCCCATCCTGTGCCATACATGTAGAGAATTTCAATTATCTATGGGGAACCTCTCTTATTTTTGAATACTGTGCTAGCAATCCTCTATGACAGTACCAAACACTTATGACAGTTTTGTGTTGTCTTGGTGTTATACCTTCCTTGATATTTATAATATTTATTATTGATATGCTAGATAGTTTAATGGATAGAGCACTGGGCCTGCAGTCAGAAAGCTCTGAGTTCCAATCCAGCTTCAAACACTTACTATATGTGTAAGTCCGGGGAAGTTATTTAAACCGTGCCCATCTCAGTTCCTTTAACTGTAAAGTGGGGATAATAATAGAATCTAGTTCCCAGAATTGTTGTGAGGGTAAAACAAGATCATATTTGTAAAGTGGTTTGTAAACCTTAGTTATAGAAATGTTAGTTATCATTATTGAGTTATTAATTATTATTAATATTTATAATAGGTCATAGAACAAATTAATCTCTATTGTTATACTTTCAGTTCATTTACTATAATTTTAGCATAAGAATGGGAAACACAACTGGAGACACCTTTCAGCAAAAGGTATGACTGAAACGATATAATTCGTTGGTATCCTGGTAAGATAAAGGAATGAGAAGTTTCTTAGCAGTAATGTCTTTCACAACACCAAATAATACAACTTGGACTCCCCCAAATGCTTGAAATTAGCAATGACAAGTAGATAAGTGAATGAAAAAATATTTACAGAAGAAAATACCTGAAGGGTCACTCTAACCAGTGGTTACTATTGTTCCCACCTCTTCCCACCAGCCACTGCCTATCCACTGTTCTAGAGAGATTGTGGGTCTTTGTAATTGTATTAGTTGCAAATGTCTGTCTTTTCAAGTTGATAGAGGGGAGGGTGGATGCAGGAGGTTGGAAGGGAATGGTGGGGAGGGAGAGGGATGATAGGCCACAGTAAAACAAATCAGTCCCAAGGATAAGAAAAATGGAGTATGATTTTGGTACCATATTTGCCTTGCGGAATAAATAAGGTAGGGAGGAGAGTGAGCATATACCTAGAGAAATCAAAGACAGAAATAAAGGTCCAATGTGAGGTATGCTAGGCCCTAAATGACAGACAGATTGACCCATCAATATACTGGGAAGTTCCCATCTTCCTAACAATTGACTAAATCAGCTACATTTAGGGTTAGGAATGCAAGGTTAACAAAGTAGTCTCTTAAGGTTGGCAAACATTTCTAGTCACAGCATCCTTTTGGTTGATAAGGCAAATGGCGGTTCACACTATCCACTGATTGACTGCTCTTAAAGAGAATTTGCCCAACAAAAACAATCAGATATAAAGGCAGTGACCCATGAGATCAGGACTCTTGATTGAAGTAAAAGCCCATGGTATGCCAGAACCATTGTTCTTACTGTGTGCCTTTGGGTCTGAAGGCTAAATGAGCCACACACAATATACATGCCTGTGAATAATAAGCTGACTGACTCATGATCCTTTGAGTGCTTATGTTCCTTCTTGGTATCTCCTCACTTGTAATTACCTCACATCCAACAGATAACTTAATATTCATAGAAACACTCTTGTAGGTAACAAAGAAGTGGAAACAAAATGATTGTTCATTGTTTGGGGGAATGACAGAAAAACAAAACAAAACTATGGTATATGGATATAATGTGAATATTATTTTAATGGTAGTAAATAAAGAATATAAGAAATTTGGAAGAATATTTGAATATACTGTGAAATAAGTGGAAATCAAATGCATAAGTAAAGGGAATATGATACTAGTGATTGAGTCCACTCTGCATGTGCAGAGTATTCAGTTAATACAAACCCCTATTTGAGATTTGGGGAATGTACTGATATTCTGTAACTGGTTCTAGTATGCTAGCCATATAATAAAAACGAGCCTTTTTGACTGACTATCTAGTCAGAACTGGGAATGCATTCAAAAGGAACTAATCAACCAGAAAGTTTTCTTCCTCCCTTGGCCTATTCCTTTCTACATAGTAGCAATCCAGAGAAAGAAAACACATGGGACAGTAGACCTAAAGGTTATTAGTGACTAGTATTTTATTAACTAATTCTTTAGCTAATGCTAACTTTTTTTTTCAATTAATATGTATACATCCCTCTTTCAAATGTCTTGAGAATCCTAAGAATTGTTTCATCTCTAATAACACACTTTGTCATATATATATTTGGTCTTCTCCAATTCTAGCTGTTTATTACATCTTTGTTTCTTTGGTGCCATTTCTGCTTCCTTACACAGCAAATTTTTTTATTATATTATCAGAGTTCAAATGTTTTGACTCTACCTTAATTAATGAATGCAATATCTGATTTAATTGATTCTCCCATTCCCATTATGCTTTCTTTAGACATTCCTCAATTCACTAATTCTCTCTGTTCTATAAAATAGTACTGTCTATAATCTTCTACATTCCTCTTGTCTAAAATTTTTCAGAGTTTATATTCAAACTGATTTTTCTTCTTGGCTGTTATATTCCCCTCTTTGTCAAAGATACTAAATATTTTCTTAGGGATTTTTAAGTCTCTTTTACTTTTCCCATTTGGCAATTGATTTATAAGTACAACTTCCATAAGATATTGTAATAATCTATGTCAATATATTTTATTTTACCTTTTTACCCTTTTTCAATGTCAAGAACTTGTTTTAAAGGGTGAGGCTTTGATTGTATACCTTATCTTTCTCTCATTTTTAGTTTGTTCAGACATGGTATTGATTTTTAGTTTAACAAATCAATTGTCTGAGGATACACAGACAGTTGAATGAAATATGAAATAAGACTAAAATATGGAATTTAATTTTATAACAAATTTAACAAAATGTATTGGGAAGGAATACATTTTTGTAGCATCATAGAATTATGTTGTATAAATAAATGGTTGATATTCTGAATTAGTCATGATAGGAGTTTATACATTTATTCCCACCATGTTGTCTCTCTTCAAAGTATGAGTATTTGCATGCAACTAAATCAAAAGATTTAGAATTATAGTTCACATAGAAATAACTCCATTACACAGATATGTATATACAATTCTTTCTTAAACAATAGGCTTCTGAAATTATACATATACATACATCCACATATGTGCATATATGTATGTATGTATGTATATGCATATATAATACACATATACATATATGTGTGTGTTCATGTGTGTATACACACATATTAATTATACACACACAAACACAGCATCATCAAGTTTACCATTGCAATGGGAGCAGTTTTTTTGAATTCCCTGACTTTAGCATGTCAACATTATTAAACAGCACTGAGTTGTCGTAAAGCTGTAATACAAATCCAAAAACTACTGCTCCCTTCTTAAGTAAATTTCTCATGGAATGACTTGTGTTGACCGGTAGAATTAAAAAAAAAACACCCAGTAATTCCAGGACTTACATCTATCTTGTCAAATAAAAAAAAATCAAAAGAGCCAGTCCAGTTATCTACCTTTCATTTCATCAGCAGTATTATGATTTATGAAGCCCATTTCTTTATGATAACTACAATGGCAATTACACTCATTTAGTTGAAATGGTTTTCCCTAGAATGTAGTTGATGTATGCATGTAAGGCAGTGAACATTCAAATAAAAAAATGGTTATGTGGGTCTTTAAAAAATATATGAATGAATGAATTAATCAATAAATAAGTAAATAAAAAGTTATATGTGCAAAGCATATATAATATATTATAACAATTTATCAATTTGATTAAAATTTTGACTTATCATAGTAATTTGGGACCTACTAATATAGCTGATCAAATTTAAGCAAATTTTGTCTCACCTATCTTTTCATGCTTGCTAACAAAATAAATGAAAATCAGCATTCACTTCTATTTTCCTAACATATCTAAAATATTCTAAGTTAAGAAATCATCAAGTCTAATGCTCTTTTTTTAAGATGCAGAAAAATGTGGTTGACCTATGAGAATTTCTATTTTTAAGATTTTTCATTAAAGTGTGTTGATTTTAGTGTAAGGTTCTGGGGTTTATCATTTCTTTAGGAAGGTAAAACTCTTTATGTGTTCTATTTTAGATATACAGGTTCAAAGAAGTTTCATTTTGGACAAAATGTGGAACTTTTGAGGAACTCCTGTCAGCAAGACAAGGCTTCACAATAAAGCATCAGTTTGGTTATTACTTTTGAGTGTGGCTGATCTCCAGTGTACCACACATAAACATGCTGCTCCCTTAGAGATAGTGAGTCAAAGCACAATTTAATAAAAGCTGAGATAAAAAGAAACAAAGCCAGATTTACTTTGAACAAAAGCCAAATTAATCTGACACTGAAGCATTTTGTCCTCTCTGTGAAGGACAGTTAAAATCACCAAAAGCTTTTCTCATAAAATTGGAATCTAGTACAGATGGATATATCAGAGTAATTGGCTTTCATTTCAGGAGAACTCTAAGAGAGAATGAAGACAGAATATTGTCATCTAAGTTTTAATTACCTTAAAATAGCAATTATTTGTAAAGCATTTTTGCTCTGTGCAACTTCTAAACTTAAGCTACTATCTGTTTTTCCTATAATTTCCAGCATGTGTAGTTAAAGAAGCCTACTTTTATTAAATAGATTTTTTTTTTATTAAAGCTTGCCTGAAATGAAGTGAGGATCACTAAATCATACATAAGGATCTCTGTGGGCAACATATTGATGTAGAAAACCACATATCTATTTTCTTCTCCTCCTCTTCCTCCTCCTCCTCCTTCTTTTTGCTTTGTAATATGTTGTTTTAAATGTTTACTGAATAAATTTTTAGTCTGATTCAGGCCATGCTCAGAAATATGGTGGGTCACATGTGATTGATGAGCCACCTCTGATTTAGCCTATTTAAAACATAGAAAGTTAACATTTAATTCAAGTTGACATAATTAGAAGATAAATACTGCAATGAGAGACTTCAAATCAAATCACATTACAGAATTTCGAAATCAAAGAATCTGAGTCAGAAAGTATTCTAACTTATTCCACCTACTCCAACCTGTAACTGTCCTCTACATTATATCTGACAAGTTATTATCACATCTCTGTTTTGAAATCTCCAGTGAAGGGTACATTTATCATGTACCACACTATCTTCTCTTTGAAGGAATGAATAATAAATCAAGCATTAACTCAATAAATTTAAATGACTTACATTCCTATATGGGAAGATGATATATGTAACTCTTGAAAGATCTAAACTTAAAATAATAAGAAAAGGTAAGGAGATGAATATAATTTTAGAAATTGAAGAATACATAAATGAACTCCCTAAGAAAAAACTTCCCAAGACCAGATGTATCTGCAATTGAAATTAAGGAACAATTAACATTAATAATATATAAAGTGTTTGAAAAAAATAGGTAAAGGAAGAATCCACCAGATTCCTTTGAACACAACCAATACGATTTTGATACATTCACCAGGGAGAACAAAAACAGAAAAAAAAATTATAAGTAAATTTCCCTAATAAATATTGATGCAAAAACTGTAAGTAAAATAATAGCAAGGAGATCATGGCAATATATCACAAAGATTATAAATTATTAAAATGTAGGATTTATACTAAAAGAGTATGATTGGTTCAATATTAGGCAAATTGTCAGCACAAGTGACCGTACCAATAACAAAATAACAAACATCACATGACTGTATCAAGAGATGAAGGAAAGGCCTTTGACAAAATACAATATCCACTCCTATTAAAAACACAGGAAAGGAAAGGAATAAATGGACCCTTTCTTAAAATGATGAGTAGTATCTATCTTAACCCTGCCTAGATCACTGTCTTATTGAGACAGAGGCTTGACTAGCTCAATGAAATTATAAACTATACTATGCAACTATGTCCCAATACGGACAGGTCATAGTAGGGACTTCTGACAAAAGATACTCCACTGGAGTGGGCTTTGACAATCCACCCTAATATATTTGCCAAAACAACAACAACAACAACAACAAAACTCATGGACAGTATTAAAATGATAAATGATATTGGAAGATGAGTCCCTCAAGTCAGAAGGTCTCAAATATGCTACTAGGGAAGAGTGGAGAACAACTATTAGTAGATACAGTACTAATATAGCAGTTGGGTCAAAACTCAACTCCAGATGTATCTGATGACAAAAGGAAAGTCCTTTTTGTGTGAAGAACAACATTACATAGGAACCTGAAATACAAGATTTATGAACCAAGGTAAATTGGATGTGGTCAAACAGAAGATGGAAAGATTAAGCATTGACATCTTGGGTGTCAGTGAACTTAAGTGGATGGGAATGGATAAATTACTACTTTGGGGAAAAAATATTTAGAAGAAATGCAGTAGCCCTCATAGTCAAGAAAAGGATGAGAAAATAGTACTAGGGTATAATCTCAAAAATGATAAGATGATATCTATTTTGTTTGAATTCAAGGCAAATTACACAACATCATAGTACTATAAGTCTATGCTCCAACCATTGATGCTAAAAAGTCCAAAATTGATCAGTTCTATGAAGACATACAACACCTTCTAATAATAACAACAAAATAAAAGATATCACATACATAATAAGGGATTTGAATTCTAAAGTATAAAATCAAAACATAATTGGAATAACAGGCAAGTTTGGCTTTGGAATCCAGAATTAGGCAGGGCAGAAAATAATAGAGTTTTGTTTAGATAACTTGCGGGTCATAAAGAATATTTTTTTTCAACAATCCAAAAAGTAACTCTACGTATGGACATCACCAGATGGTCAATATAGAAATCAGACTGATTATATACTTTGCAGCCAAATGTGGAGAAGCTCTGTAAAGTCAGTTAAAAGAAGATCTGTAACTGACTAAGGCTCAGATTATGAGGTTCTTATTGTAAAATTCAGACTTAAATTGAAGAAAGTGGGGGAAACCATCAGACCATATAGGTATGACCTAAGTAATAGCCCTTATGAATATGA
Organism: Vombatus ursinus; assembly: GCF_900497805.2. NCBI lineage: Eukaryota > Metazoa > Chordata > Mammalia > Diprotodontia > Vombatidae > Vombatus > Vombatus ursinus. The sequence goes on along the minus strand of NW_020954569.1, from coordinate 30,091,088 downwards.
AGTGGAGGTAATAAATAGATTTAAGGGATTAGATCTAGTAGTTAGAGTGCCTGAAGAATTACTGTCAGAGGTTCATAATGTTGGACAGCAGGCAGAAACAACAACAACAACAACAACAACAACAACAACAACAAACATTCCAAACAACAAGAAGAGCAAGAAATAAAAATGGATGTATGATGAAGCTTTAGAAATAGCTAAGGAGCATCCAGGAACCAAGTTGGTGGAGTAAGAAGTAAGTCACTCTTACCCTCACTTATCAATCTCTGAAAGGACAGAAAATATCACCCCAGGAAAAATCTTGGAACAGCTGAATCAGAAGAAAGATGGAGTGCAGCAGTCTGGTGGCCCAGGTAGCTCAAGGGGTTAATGGGAAAAGTCCCTCTTGCCCTGGAGAAAGGGGAGTAGTATGAAAAGGGAGGTGTCCCAGTAAGCTAGCAGATAGCCCCACCTCAGCATACCAGGAGGAGATCCTGAAACCCAGGTGGTGAAGCAGGCAAACACCAACACCTGGACCCCCAAGTGCCTCAGTGAGGGCAACAGAATCAGTGGAAACCAGCTTGGAAAACCACCAGGTGCTCCAGTATTCTACATTAACTAGCTCTCCCAGTGCCTCAGCAAAACTAAGAGAAGGAGCGCTCCAAGGGGCCCCAGGCAGATAAACATCCTGCAACATCCATCTGAAAGGAGCTGAAGAAGTGAAAGGAAGGAAAGGCCCAAGTGATTAGGAAATATCCAGGGACAACACTATCCAATTCTACCACTAGAGTTTCAGTGTTACTCATTCCAGCCCAACACCAGAAGCTGCCAGAACCCTACAGCCTCCAAATGCTAACATCTGGGCCCAACATACAAAGCCAGTGACCAAGCCCCAGGCTCCCAACACAAGAAACTTGGGTCACTGCCCCCTGCTCCCCAGAAGGAGAGCTCAATCTCTTTAAAGGCCAGGAAATAAGCAAACACCATGAGCATAATCTTTCAGGGGAGGAGATGGATATTCACTGAAACAGGAGACTTCCAAACTTTCCTGATAAAAAGACCAGAGCTCAACAGAAAATTTGATCTTCAAGTACAAGATTCAAGAAATAAGTAAAAAGGTAAATGGGACAGAGAGATACAACATCATTAATAAGAGTAAACTTTTTACATCCCTGCAAGAAAAGATGACACTTATAACTCTTGACAACTGTATTGTTATTACACCATGTTAAAGAGGTATACATAAAGGAGGTGGATATAAGTTAACTTTGATGTAAAAATTTAAAAAAAAATTTAATCACGTGGGTTAAATGGATCCAAGTAAGTGGATTAATCTGATCTAACTAAGAATATGTACTAAGAGAAAAGGAAAGGAGGAGGCAGATAAGGGTAAATTATGTTACAGGAAAAGGCACAAAAACCTCTTACAGCAGAGGGAAAGAAGGGATGGAGATGAGCATTGTTGGAACCTTACTCTCATCAGATATGGCTCAAGAAGGGAATAATGTAATCAGTTAGGTATAGAAATTCAACTTGCCCTATAGGCAGTAGGAGAGACAAGGGGAATGAAAAGGGAGGGGAGATAGAAGGGAGAAACGAAGTAGTAAAGGTAAAGGGGAAGAAAAAGGAAGGGGCTAATAGAAGGGAAGCAGGACTGAGGGAGGGAGTGGTCAAAAGCAAAACACTAATGAGGAAGGAGAAGGAGAGAAAAAGCATAAAGGGGGGGAGGGAAAGATGGAGAGAAAGACAGAGAGAGTAATCATAACTGTGAAAGTGAATAGCATGAACTCTCCCATAAAATGGAAGGTGATAGCAGAATGATGCAGGCAGTTCTCAGGTGAAGAAATTAAGGCCATCTATAGTCACATGAAAAAATGCTCTAAATCACTATTGATTAGAGAAATGCAAATCAAAACAACACTGAGGTACCACATCATACCTATCATATTGTTCAACATGACAAAACGGGATAACAAGAAGATTCATTTGGAAGAACAAAAGGTCCAGAATATCAAGGGAATTAATGAAAAGAAATGTGGGGGAAGGTGGCCTAGCCATTCCAGATCTTAAATTGTATTATAAAGCAGCAATCATCAAAACTGCTGGGTACTGGCTAAGAACTAGAGTGGTGGATCAGTGTAATAGGTTAAGTATGCAAGACAAAGTAGTCAATGACTATAGTAATCTATTACTTGATAAACCCAAAGACCACAGCTTCTGGGATAAGAACTATGACAAAAAACTTCTGGGAAAACTGGAAAAGAGCATGGCAGAAACTAGGCTTACTCCAAAATCTCACACCATATACCAAAATAAAGTCAAAATGGGTTCATGATTTAGATATAAAGACTGAAACTATAAGCAAACTGGGAGAGCAAGGAATAGTTTACCTATCAGATTTATGGATAACAGAAGAATTCATGACCTAACAGGACATAGAGAACATTATGAAATGCAATATGGATAACATTGATTAGATTAAATTGAAAAGGTTTTGCACAAACAAAGCCAATGCATCGAAGATTAGAAGGAAGGTAGAAAATTGGGAAAGAATTTTTACAACCAGTGTCTGATAAGGGCCTCATTTCTAAAATATATAGAGAATTAAGTCAAATTTATAAGAATATCAGTCATTCCCCAATTGATAAATGGTCAAAGGATATGAACAGGCAGTTCTCAGATGAAGAAATTAAAGTCATTTATAGTCACATGAAAAAAATGCTCTAAATCACTATTGATTAGAGAAATGCAAATCAAAACAACTCTGAGGTACCATATCACACCTATCAGATTGGCCAATGTGACAAAACAGGAAAATGATAAATGTTGGAGAAGATGTGGTAAAATTGGAACACTAATGCATTGTTGATGGAGTTGTGAAATGATCCAGCCATTTTGGAGAGCAATTTGGAACTATGCTCAAAGGGCTATAAAAATGTGCATAGCCTTTGACCCAGCAATAGCACTTCTAGGGCTATATCCCAGAGAGATCATACAAATGGGAAAAGCACCTACATGTACAAAAATATTTATAGTAGCTCTTTCTGTGGTGGCAAAGAATTGGAAATTGGAGTGATGGCTTTCAATTGGGGAATGGCTGAACAACTTTGGGTATATGAATGTAATGGAATACTATTATGCTATAAGAAATGATGAGCAGGCTGACTTAAGAAAAACCTGGAAAGACTTATATGGTCTGATGCTGAGTGAAGTGAGCAGAACCAAGAGAATGTTATACACAATAACAGCCATGTTGTGTGATGGCTGATATTGATACACTTAACCCTTCTTAGCAATACAAGAATCTAAGACATCTCCAAAGACCTCATGATGGAAAATGCTATCCACATCTAAAGAAAGACCTATGGAGTTTGAATGCAGATCGAAGCATAGTATTTGATATATTTTTCCTTCTGTTGTGTTTTGTTTCCTCTTTCTGAAGATTTCTCCTATTAGTTCTAGTTCCTATTTACAACATCCCTAATGTGAAAATATATTTAATAGAAATGTATATGTATAGTCTATATCAGATTGCAGGCCATCTTGTGGAGGGAGGTGGAGAAAAATTTAAAACTCAAAAACTTATGGAAGTGATTATTGATAGTTCAAAATAAAATAATTTTTTAAAAAATAGCTAAAGAAAGAAGGAAGCAAAAAAAAAGGAGAAAGGAAAAGATATAAACAACTGAATTCAAAATTCCAGAGAATAACATAAAGAGATAAGAAGGTTTTCTTAAATGAGTAATGAACTAAAATAGAGGAACAATAGAATTGTAAAGGCAAAAAAAAAACTCTTCCAAAAAATTAGAGATATCAAGGGAATGCTTCATGCAAAAATAGGCATGACAAAAGACAAAAGTGGTAGGGAATTAATAGAAGTAGAAAAGAGATTAAATAAAAATAGTAAGAATACATAAAAGAACTATACAAGGAAGAGCTTAACATCACTGATAACCATAATGATGTGGTTACTGATCTAGAGATACACATTCTAGAGAATAAAGTCAAGTGAGCCTCAGGAACCTTAAGAATAATAAGACTAATGAAGGTGATGGATTTCCAGCTAACCTATTAAAAATTCTAAAAGATGACACTTTTAAAGTGTTACATTCAGTAAGCCAGCAAATTTGGAAAACACAACACTGGCCACTGGATTGGAAAAAGGTCAATCAATTTATGTGCTAATCCTAAAAAGGACAATGTCAAAGAATGTTTAAATTACTGAACATTTGCACTCATTTCACACATCAGCAAAGTTGTGCTTGCAACTTTGTAAGGTAGGCTTCATCAATATGTGAATCAAGAATTTCAAGAAGATCAGGCTGGTTTTTGAAGACGCAAATGAACTGGACACCAAATTGCCATCATTTCCTAGATTATTGGGAAAGCAATGGAGTTCCAAAAAAAAGTCTCCTTGTGTTTCATTGACTATACAAAATCTTTGGCTGTGTAGTTCATAAGAAAATAGGGCAAATCCTCAAAGAAATGGGATTATCTTGCTTGTCTCCTAAGGAACCTGTAGATGGGCCAAGAAGCAACAGTTAAAGCTGAATATGGAACAATTGATTGGTTTAAGACTGGAAAAGGAATATGAGAAGATGGTGTATTGTTACCTTATTTATTTAACTTTTTTGTAGATTACTCCATGCAAAATTTGTCCAGTCTGGACAATTTAAAAGCCAGGAATTAAGGTTGCCAGGAGATATATCAACAATCTCAGATAGACAAACAATAATACTCTGATGGTGGGAAAAGAAGAAAAATTAAAAAGCCTCTTCATGAGTGTGAAAGAGGAGAGTATAAAAGCTGGCTTGAAGATTAACAGAAAAACAAAACAAAACAAAATAAAACAACAAAAAAAAAAAAACCAGATCTTTACAACTGGCCCTATCACTTTCTAGCAAATATAGGAAGAAAAAATGGAAGGACTATCAGAGTTTATATTCTTGGGCTCAAAGATCACTGTAGACAGTAACTGTAGCCATGAAATTAAGAGACTCTTGCTCCTTGGAGGGAAAGCTATGAGGGATCTTGAGAGCATATTAAAAAGCAGAAACATCAACTTGCTGACAAAAAGAGTTGGATTATAAGAAAAGCTAAGTGCTGCAGAATTGACACTCTCTAATTAGTGTGCTGGAGAAGATTTTTGAAGAGTCCTTTGGACAGCAGGGAAAACAAATTAATTAACAATTGAATAAATTAGTTTAGACTATTGACTGGAAGGTCAAATACTGAAGCTGAAGCTTAAATACTTTGGCCAGATAACAAGATGACAGGATTCATTGGAAAAGACCCTGATGATGGGAAAAATTGAGGGCAAAAGGAAGAGGGGATGGCAGAGGATGTGATGGATAGATAATGTCATGGAAACAATGAACATGAACTTGGGCAGACTTTAAGACACAATGGAGGATAGAAGTCCAGCATGCTATGGTCCATGGGGTCACAAAATGTATACAGATGATGTGATGATATACTTAGAGAGCCATAGTTGTTGTTGTTTAGTTGTTCAGTTTTGTCCAACTCTTTGTGACCCCAGTGGGATTTTCTTGGCACAGATACTGAATAGTTTGTCATTTTCCTCTCTAGTGGACTAAGGCAAATAGAGGCTAAATGACTAGTCAGTCTCTAAGGTCAGATTTGAACTCAAGCCTTCTGTACTCCAAACCCGGTGGTATATCCACTGATTCAACTAGTTGCCTTCAAGGCAAACAGAGGTTAAATGTATTACCCAGAGTCATAGAGCTAATGAGAGCCTGAAACCAGATTTGAATTCAGTTCTTCCTGACTCCAAGCCCAGACCTCTATTCACAGAGCCATCTAGTTACCTCTAGAGAACACTAGAGAGTCAATAACAGCAACAAACTAATTGAAACAATTGACAGCTTTTGCAAAATTGCAGTATATAAAAGGAATCCCACATAAATTATCAGAATTTCCATATACTACCAACAAAACCCAGCAGGAAGAGATGGAAAACAAAGTTCCATTTAAAATAACTGCATGCAATACACAATACTTGGTAGTCTACCCAAACCCAGATATCAAGGCAAACTAAGGTACTATATAAACTATATAGACACAATTATAAAATATGTTTTTGCACAATTAAAGTCATATCTAAGTGATTAGAAAAAAATGTCCATTGCATATGAGCAGATTGAGCAAATACCCTAAAAATGACAACACTACCTAAATTAATTTTCTTATTTAATGTCACTAAAATCTAAATACCAAAGAATTATTTTAGAAAGCTTGAGAAAAATAACAAAATTCATCTGAAATAACAAAAAGTCAAGAATATCAAGAATCAATGGAAATAAAATTGTGAAGGAAGATGGCCCAACAGGACCAGCTTTTAAACTGTATTACAACGTGCTAATCACCAAAAAACTCTGGAACTGACTAAGAAATAAAGTGGTGTGTCAATGGAATAAATTAGATATGCAAAACACAGTAGTAAATGATCATAGTAATCTGATGTTTGATAAAACCAAAGATGCAAACTTTTAGGGCAAGAGTGCACCTTTTGACAAAAATTTCTGGGAAAACTGGACAGCAACTTGGCTTAAATTAGGCATAAATCAAGATCTCCCATCATATATGAAAATAAAATCAAAATCAGTAAGTGCTCTAGGCATAAAGAGTGATATCATAAACAATCTAGAAAGAATAAACATTTATCTCTCATATTTATAGATAAGGGAAAAGATTATTACCCAACAAGAAATACAGAAGATCACCAGCAATAAAATGAAGAATTTTGATTAAATGAAATTAGAAAGGTTTGTACAATAAAAAACAAAACAAAACAGAACAAAAAAACAAACAAAATTCAGTCAAAATTAAAAAAGAAATCAAGACATTGGGTGAGAGGTATTGACAGCAAATTTCTCTGATAAAAACCTCATTTCTCAAATATATGTGGTACTGAGCCAAATTTATTTTTAAAAAAGTGAGTCTTTTTTCCAATTGATCCATGTCCAAAGTATATGAACAAGCAGTTTTCAGAAGAAATCATAATGATGAAAAAAATACTCTAAATCTCTTTTGGTTAGATAAATGCACAATAAAACAACTCTGAGCATTACCTCACAACTATCAGATTGCCTGACATGACAGACAAGGAAAGTGATAAATGCTGAAGAGGATGTGAAAAAACAGGTACACTTTTGCTGGAATTGTGAAGTAGTCCAACCATTCTGGAGAACAATTTGGAACTATGTCCAAAGGGCTTTAAAACACTGCATAATATTTTGACCTAACAATGCTCCTATTGTATCTGTATTCTAAAGATATAAAAGAAAATAGAAAAGGACCTATATACACAAAAATATTTATACCAGATCTTTTGTTGCATGAAAGACATGGAAATTAAGGGAATGTCTATCAGTCGGGGAATAGTTAAACAAGTTATGTCATGTGATTAAATACTATTGTAGTGTGCTATATACATATATATACACACATATATATATACATACATATACATATATAGCATTAGATAGACCTGTATATATATATATGTACACAGAGAAAGAGAGCTGAAAAGAAAGAGAGGGGGGAGGGAGAGAGTGTTAGTTTACAAGTAGCCTATGATTCTGATTTTTCATGGATCATCTCATTTATGAATCTCATTCATGGATGATTTAATGTAATTCTCACCACAACACTTGGAAGAAGTGTGAGTATTACTGTATTATTCTGATCTCACTTGTAAGGAAACTGAGGTTCAGTGAGTTCAGGTCATTCATCACAAAGCAAATAATTGGAGAATCTCATTTCAAACCTATCACATCCGAATACAAAATTCAGAGGTATTTTTTATTATAAAACAAAGGTCTACTCCAAACCAAAATCATATGAATGATATTGCTTCATGTTTATTTAGAATTATTTATTTAGAGCATTATTTATTTAGAATAATCATTTCTCAAACACTTAGACATACCCCACTCATTTGATCTTTACAACAACCCTTTCAGTGTGATATAGTAGAAAGGACACCATGACTGAATTTGAGAAATACATTGTAGTCTTAAGTCTTTGACCAAATACTTTAGAGACCAAGGCAAATTACCTAATATTTCTGATCTTTAGCTTCCCCATTTATAAAATAAGGTAGTAGGATGAGCTGTTCTCTATAATCCTTTGAGTTCCCAAAATCTGATGACTCTAAGTAGTTTGAAAGTGCATGAGTTTAAATTTTTCACTTACTCCTTTCTCTTTTTTTTTTGACTCTTCAAAGTTTAAACCATGTGGGTACTCCCTGAACTAATGATAATCACACAATCTATGTTTTAGTTAACAATCCTTATGCATTTCCATGATTGCACAAGAAAAGAAAAACCCATTAACAATCTTTTTTTGTCTTAAGTTTCTGAACTTAGTGAGGTAGGAAACATCCTGAGCTCACTCTCAAGGTCCTTGAACTTGTCAGAGGCATAAGCCCAATTTTCAAAAGAAATTTCCACAAAATTTTGCATAACTTCAGTATTTTTTGAACAGTCTTTTTCTTTCCTGTTTAGTTTCTGATGAAATATATGTTCACTTATAAATACAATTGTCTTTTTTCTTTCAAAATGGAATCTTATCTGTTGGTTATTTACATTGTTCATGGCAGTAATAAAATGTAACTTTCTTCCCAAGATACTTCTGAAAAAGAGTGACTTTAACAAATTTTCTTTTCCCATACTCTTCCAACAAAGAAAAATCTCTGATAAAATTTGTGTGGAGGGGAGTAGTTGTGGGGAGTAGGATGGGAAAAGAGAGTATCTACAGCAGCTCTGCATATACAAATGGTTTTTCAATATTGTCAAGATTATTAAAAAAACACCCCAATAGATGCTTGATCATATATTACCTCAGAAATAATCATATCTTCCTACATCATAAAATGTTTATCAAAATCTAAGTTTTGGTATCCAAAAGTATTAATGAAATTGTTTGTTTATGTTCAAAGCAGTTGTAAATAGAAAAAAAAATTTGGTAAATTATTTCTAGAAAACAAGACAATCTTGAATGTTCAAGAAGTTCAATAGATTGATTAATGCTCCCTGGGCTGGTGTAGTTTTAAATGTTGTATAATCTACGTAAAAGCACTAAACTCTTTAAAAGTTTTGATCTGTTTAGCCCAGGACCCTTCAGGTATGGTCCATTATTTTGAGTGGTTATTTTAAAGAGAAATAAAAAGAAATTTACTTAGCAGGAATATTAAAAAATAAACTGAAGGAGAAGTAGTTGAAAAGCTTTGCTGTTATATCAGTAATCTCTAATGGAAGGAGAGATACAACCTTGTTTAGGGTATGAATTTAAACTGACTAGCCATTGAAAGGTGAAATTTTCCATTCTAATGATCTAATGATCCTTGAATTAAATTGTTGATTATCATGTTTTCAGATGAATTCCCTTAATGATACAGTGATGGGGGCAGCTAGGTGTTGTAGTGAATAGAGCACTGGCACTGAGTTCTCAGCCCTGATTTGACAGTCTTACTAGATGTGTGACCCTGGGCAATTCACTTAACCCCAATTGCCTAAAAAGAAAAGAAAAGAAAAGAAACAGAACAGTGACCACTAGAAAGAGGGTAATAAGACTTTTAACTGACAAGACAAAAAAAAGATTTTGTGTTCAAGGAATTCTTATAATTCTTTAATTTTTCAAAGCTTATTGAAGGGATGAAAAGATTTAGGCACACTTTGAACTCAGTGGAAGCAACAATATGTTTAATTAAATGACACTTGGTTCAAATTCCAATTCTCTTTACTATTTTGGATGATGTTAAACTCTTTATATCTCACTTTCTTTGCATGGAAAATGAGAAGAATGAGCTAAATTAATTCTAACAACCTTTCTCTGACTATATCCTTTGAGAAACATGAGTATTGATTCTCAATTGAATTATTTTTATGAGCCTATTAATATAGGTATAATTTATTTGATGTAAATTAATCTCTCTCTAAAAGGCTTTTTTTTAATTACAAGTAACTTTTCTTATCTTTTCCACACTCTTGGAATTTATTAATATACAGGTCATATTCTCCTCTGGAAAGTTCATTTATTCTATTCATTATAAAAATTCTCCTATATAACTATTAAATTTGACATTTGAATTTAAAATGTCAAGAAATCTAGAAACATGAACTCTATCTGAACACTGAGCATGGCCTTCGTATTTGTCAAGGGTAATAGGAATGCAGTATCACTAGGAGAAGTTCTGTTAAGGTTCTGTTATTATGTCTGGAACACAATAAATAACACACTACAAAAGCAATCATACATCGATAGAGGATGTAATATGCGACCATCTCATCTCATTTTAGGCATTATATCATGAATGTATAATACTCCTAGAAACACATTATGAAACATATTTGTTTGATGATCATGCTGAAGCTGCTATCAGAAGACAATAGAAAAATATAAAACATCAAAATACAAATATAAAATTGAAAGGTGTACAATTTCCTGATGTCACCATGAAAGGAGAACTGCACTAATGTAATTATGACATTTGCTTTCATCTGCCTATTTAAATAACCTTCTTTATTCTAATAAATCTTACTGAGTCTTGCTGGCATTCTGGTTAATTGCATTGCCATTAACCTGTCCTAGACTCTTATCATTCAGTTCCATTCCCTTGGAACTCTATTACTCTTAAATTACCATCTTTATCTGACTTTTCACTTAGGGTCAATCCTCATTCCTTTCACGGTTGTTCCTAGGAATAAAAATCACATCACTTCAAAGGCTGTGCTGCTAGGCCAACTTCTCTACAATGCTTCCCAAAGCTCCATGTGCTTTTTTTTCTGTCAGTTTGAAGTTTAAACTACACACATTATTTCCCTGCTTCTGATTCTGGCAAACACAATCATGTTGGGACCACTTATAATTGTAATGCATATTAGTTTTTTGCACTAATATATCTTCTATCTGAAGAGCTTTGGGTACTTGACAACCATGACATAGACCCAGAGTCACCTCTGACTCCCAACCCCCAGTGAGATCAAGGCTGACTGAAGAGTTATATTGAGCTAAACTGAAGAGGAATTTAAGTTAAGAAAAGGTAATTGCCAAGCTTTTGACAGAGTTAACACCCCTTACCTTTATTGTCTGATTACTGCTGTTTATAGATGCAGGTGGCAATGGCTTTATAGCATTTTACCACTGAAAGAAAATTGCTTGATATTTAATAAGAAATATTGAGCTTATTAAATATGGAGCAAGCAAATGCATATTTCCTTTTCCCTTCCATACATTCTCATACAATTTTCACTACTATAGTTACAGATGAGTAGTGAATCTGCTTTGATAAAGGACATTATCACATCATGATGAAATCATGTCACAAACCACAACCACCATCACCTCCATCAGCACCACCAAATTCATTATTTCCCTCAAAAAAGATTTATTTTTTAGATACAATTCACATAAGGTCAAGTAAATTTTTGATCAAACAAAATTTAACCAAAAATAATTTTAAATAAGCCTAATAACATAACAAAAATATTATTGCTCATTTAGTATTTTATTTTCCACAGTTATATGTAAAAACAATTCTAAACTTTTATTTTTAAAACTTTTGAGCTGCAAATATCTCCCTTACTCCTTCCTCAAACTCCCACATTGAGAAGGTAAGCAATTTAATATAGATTATACATGTGTAGTCATGCAAAACGTTTCCATAATAGTTATGTTGAGAAAGGATACAGATCCCTCAAAAATAATCTCGAGAAAAATAAAGAAAGTAAAAAAAAAAGTATGTTTCAATCTGTATTCAGATTCCAATAGTTCTTTCTCTGGGGATTGATAGCATTTTTCATCATAATTCTTTCAGAGTTGTCTTGTATCATTGTATTGCTGAGAATAGCTAAGTTACTCACAACTGATCATCTTACAGTATTGCTATTACTTTGTACACAGTACATTTCACTTTGCATCAGTTCATCTAAGTCTTTCCAGGCTTTTCTGAGAACACCTTGCTCAACATATGGCACAACAGTAAACCATCATAATCACATACCACAATTTGTTCAGCCATTCACCAATTGATGGGTATCCACTCAACTTCCAATTCTTTGCAACAGAAAAATGCTGCTATAAATATTTTTGTACATATAGGTCCTTTTCTTTCTTTCCTTCTTTTTTTAGCTCTTTTGGGATACAGATATAGTAGTGGTGTTGCTAGATGAAAAGTATGCATGGTTTTATAGCCCTTTGGGCATAGTTCCAAATTGCTCTACAGAATGGTTGAATCTACAGAATGGAGTTACAACTCCACTGAAAGTGCATTAATGTCACGTTTTCCCACATCTCTTCAACTGTTTGTTATTTACCTTCTCTGTTCCATTTGCCAATCTAATAGTTGTGAGATAGTACCTCAGAATTGCTTTAATTTGTATTTCTCCAAACAATAATGAGTTAGAGCACTTTTTCATATGACTAGAGAAAATTATTCATATCTTTTGATCATTTTTGTGCCGCTTTTTCCATTTGGCCAATTCTGCCTTTTAAAGGATTCTTCCCTTCATTGGCTTTTAGTACTTCTCTTGTCATTTGGCCTAGTCTGCTTTTTAAGGTGTTATTTTCTTTAATATTTTTTTTGTCTCCTTTACCAAACTGTTGACTTATTTTTCATGATTTTCTTGCATTACTCTCATTTCTCTTCTCAATTTTACCTCTCTGTCATTTGATTTCTAAATCTTTTTTGAGCTACTCCATGGCTTAAGACCAATTCATATATTTCTTGGAGGCTTTGGATATAGGAGCTTTGACTTGGTTATCTTTTGAGTGTGTGTTTTGATCTCCTTGTCAGTATAATAATTTTGTTTGGTCCCAACTTTTTTTTCTATTTTTTGCTGATTTCCCCAGACAATTACTTGACTTTTTAAACTATTTGTTAAGATAGGCCTCTGCTTCCAGGGTGGAAGGCACACTGTCCCAAGCTTCATGGTTTGTGTAGCTGTTATCAGAGATACTGTTATGGACCTAAAAGTTTTCTCTTCTTCCAAGGTGATAGGACCTAAGGAGAGGTATTTACTACTCTCCTTCCCTGTAATCTGGTCTATGAGTTACCAAAGTTACTCTTTTATGTCCTGGAACTGTGAGGAGGGTCCTCCACTGTGGTTGCATGCTGTGGTGTGTTGGTGCTCCCCCTCACCCTGGGACTGCAACCCAGAACTGCAACCCCAACACAAGTGTGGGCAAAGTAACAGAGTCCCGCCCCTAGTGCTAATAAATAGATCCTTGTAATCTCCTTTTGACCAGTTATTCAACCCCTTTACTGTACAAGGGCTGAGAGAGCTCCAGAAGCAGCCTCTGCCTCTGCTGCTGCTATTGCTGCTGCTGCTGATTCAGTGGATCCCTGGGCCTGTTCCTGGTTTGCTGGGGTGGGGACTATACTGGTGCAGCCTGTGCTGGATTGTACCCCACTCTCAGACAGGTGTGATAGACCGTTCCTTCTGATCTAATTTTTCTTTGATGTGTGTCTGCTGAGTGGTGTGTAAACCACCACTGACAACACTGACCCAGTTACCTGGAGAAACTTTGGGCCTACTGGGTCAGGTCTGCAGTGGCATGGCCTGTGGTAGACTGAGTTCTCCTCCCAATCTCATGCAACAGATCCCTCCTATGGATCCCTCAAGCTGTGCTGGGCTCATGAACACATTTTAAAGTGTCTGACAAACCACTTCTGTAACTGAAATGAACTTTGCATATGATCAGAATATATATTTCCATTTACTTTATATGACATGATATATGATATTTTAAGAGGCTATCTATATCATCTATCTATGTACCTATCTATGTATATATGCATCTATCTATCTAATCTATCTATCCCACTTTGATAATGCTAAAGGGGTAAATAATTGAAGATCTAAAGAAATCTGTGGATATTAACTATTTTAATTAACTGTTCATTTTAAAATAGTCAACTGGCATGGTAATTATCTAAGATGCCAAGTAGAATACAAAACCTTATGTCTAATAACAAACTGGCAAAATTTACATCTGGACATTTTCATAACCTTCTGCAATATTCTAAGATACACTGTGTGAGTTTTGTGAATCAATCCTTTCATTCACAAGTCACAAAACTTAAAAGTATTACAGGCATCATAAAATGTTCCTTTTCCCAACTAGAGGTATAAAGGTCAACATTGTAATTCAAATGTATTGACTAAATTCTTACTTTATTTTAAATCAATATGGAAAACATAGCTATCTACACTGAAAACTATGCTGTGACAACAATAAATTTATATTTTTAGCTCTTTACTGAGAAATAAAATCCCCCATAATGCAATACCTCACTATATTTTTATTTAGTCATATTCAATACTTAAAGATGTCAAGTTATGTTCTAAACTTAGAAGTTATAATTTGGTTTCTTGTAAAATGCAAAATAAAAGTCATGTGTCCTTAGTTCAATCTTGTCAAGAAAGTTAGTGACTCTTTTGGGTTTTAGATGTAAACCTTAAAACATATAACATCATTGTCATAATAAACTTAGTAATCATTCATTTCAATATTCAGCAAAGCTATTCTGGATAAATGAGCAATGGTTTCATAGTTGATTTTTTCTCTCATCAGCAGCCCCTCCATCATTAATAGTCAAAATATTCTGAACACAAAATGTGATAAATGCCAACACAATTATCACTAATTGTGTTTCAGTGACCATAGCACAAAATACCAGTCATAGGCTGAATTTTTGAGGGATTAGAAATCTATGTTCATATTAGTTGCAAAGGCTTAGTGAGAAAAGAAGTTAATGGATAATTAAATACAGTGCATGATACAAATCATTAAATACCCTATTCTGATACAATAAGAATAGACATGAATATTCATATTTTTATAATTTATATTGTTCATTCATTTTTTTTCATTGCTATTTTGGGGAAAAAATATCAAACATTTCCTTTTGAAAACTAATAAGAATCAATCTCAATTTTTATATATTTTTTGATTTGAGGTTATCTAGGATTCAGAAAACTTTTTGATTGAGACCGAATCATCTGAGCAAATCAAAAGAATAATGAATTAGAATGAAATCATTGCTTGCATTGGCTTAAGATTTCAATTTCAACCTTGCTAAATTGAAAATATAATTTTAGTTCTAAGGAATTTATGCAACAGCTAAACAAACACACACACACACACACACACACACACATAGTCCCAAAAAGAGAAAACTTATCTAAAGTGACATAACAAGTTAATGCCTAAAACAGGGTCACTCACTAAAAAATGAGAACTCCCTGAAATTGAGGAAGATACAAATGAAGAGGAGACTTGATCAAATTAAGTTCCTTAATTTAGTGGCAAATGCTTCTCTAAATGTTATTGTGATAGTGCAAGTATCTAGTCTAGGTAGGAAAAAAGGAAATACATTGACAAACATGAATGTATTCAAACAAAATTTCTTAAAGGATATACTATGCAAATAGGTGGATATGGGAAATGGATTTTACAGTCCTTCAAATCTGCATCCAAATTGAGGTATTGGTCTGATATTTCCCCATATTTTGGTAGTGTGATAACTCCAAAGATTACTTCCTACCCTCTTTTTGTATCAGAAAGGCTCATTCTCTGTCATATATTAGAGAGACTTCCTCTAATAATAATACAATTTAATATTTATATAGTGCCTATAGCACAGGCACTGTGCTGTGTTTACAAATATTTTCTCATTTGGTCCTCACAACAAAACTGAGAATTGGGTGCTCTGACTATCCCAATTTTACAGATGAAGAAACAGGGAAATAGAGGTTAAGTGATTTGTCTATGGCCACAAAACTAGTAATAGTATGATGCCTGATTTGGATTCAGGTCTTTCTGACTCTAGATAAGGCACTCAATCTACAATTTCACCAAACTACTTCTATTTGTGATTCCAAGATTCCAAGACAGCAAAACTATACTAGTGAGGGACCTCAACCTCCCCCTTTCAGAACTAGATAAATCTATTCACAAAATCAAAAAGAAAAAGTTAAAGAGGTGAAGAGAATTTTAGAAAAGTTAGATATCATAGAACTCTGAAGAAAATTGAATGGGGATAGAAAAGAATATACCTTTTTCTTAGCAGTATATTTCACATACACAAAAATTGACCATGCATTAGGGTATTAAAAAAAATTGCAATAAAATGCAGAAAGTCAGAAATATTAAAGGCATCCTTTTCAGATCATCACACAATAAAAATGATGTGTAATAAAGGGCCATGGAAAGATAGACTAAAAACTAATTGGAAACTAAATAATCTAATCCTAAAGAATGAGTGAGTCAAACAACAAATCAAAGAAACAATCAATAATTTCATTAAAGAGAATGACAATAATGAGACAATATACAAAAACTTATGAGATGTAGCAAAAACAACTCTTAGGGGAAATTTTATATCTCTAAACACTTACATGAATAAAATAGAGGAAGAGGAGATCAATGAATTGGGAGGGCAACTAAAAAAAGATTTAAAAATATCAAATTAAAATCCCTAATTAAACACAAAATTTGAAATTCTGAAAATCAAAGGAGACATTAATATAATTGAAAGTAAGAAAACTATTGGAATAATAAATAAAAGTAAGAGATGGTTTTATGGGGGAAAACACAATAAAATAGATAAACCTAGATAAACTTCCAGTTAATTTATTTATAAAAAAAATCATAAAAAGAAAGAAGAAAACTAAATTACCAGTATCAAAAATGAAAAAGGAAAATTCATTACCAATGAAGAGAAAATTAAAACAATAATTAGGGGCTATTTTTCCAAACTGCACACCAATAAATCTTACAATCTAGTTGAAATGGATAAATATTTACAAAAATATAAATTGCCCAGATTAACAGAAGAAATGAAATACTTGAATAACTTCATTTCAGAAAAATAAATTTAACATACAATGAATGAACTACCTCAGAAAAAATCTTCAGAGCCAGATGAATTTACAAGTGAATTCAATCAAACATTTAAAGAACAATTAATTCCAATACTATATAAACTATTTAGAAAAATAGAGGAAGAAGGGAGTTTTATCAAATTCTTTTTCTTGACAAAAGTATGATGCTGATACCTAAGTCAGGAAGATCCCAAAAGAGAAAGAAAATTATACACCAATTTCCCTAATTCATATTGATGCACACATTTTAAATAAAATCTTAGGAAAGATATTACATCAATTTATTATGAGGATATGACTAGATGGTATTTATACTAGTAATGCAAAGCTGCTTTAACATTAGGAAAACTATCAGCATAAATGATCTTATCAATAAGAAAACTAACAGAAATCATGTGATTATCTCAATAGATACAGAAAAAGCTTTTTGACCAAATATAGCAGCCATTCTTATGAGAGAGAGAGAGAGAGAGAGAGAGAATAGTAATAAATGAAGTTTTCCTCTAAATGAGAAGCCATTCCAATGTCAAACAATCAGCGAACCTTATATGTTATGGGGATAAGCTAGAAACATACACAAAAAGATCAGGGGTGAAACACAGATGCCTAATATCACCACTATTATTCAATTTTATAACTAGAAATGTTAACTATAGCAATAAGCGAAGAAAAATAAATTAAAGGAATTAGAATGGACAATGATGAAATAAAACTGTCACTCTTTGCATGTGATATGATAGTATACTTAGAGAATCCTAGAGAACCAACTAATAATTATTTGAAATAGTTAACAATTTTACCAAAGTTGTAGGATATAAAATAAACCCATGTAAACCATCAGAATTTCTACATATTACTAAAAAATCCCACCAACAAGAGATAGAAGGAGAAATTCCATTTAAAATAACTGTAGACAATATAAAATATTTGGGAGTCTATCTGCCAAGATAAACCCAGGAACTATATGAACCAATCACAAAACACTTTTCACACAAATAAAATCATATCTAAACAGTTGGCAAAATATCAATTGCTCATGAAAAGCCTGAGCTAATATAATTAAAATGACAATTCTACCTAAATTAATTTACCTATTAGTGTGATATCAATCAAACTACCAAAATATTTTATACAACTAGAAAAATAATATCAAAATGTGTCTGGAAAAACAAAAGGTCAAGAATATCAAGGGACTTAGTGGAGAAAAATACAAAAGAAGGTGCCCTAGCCATACCAGATCTAAAACTATATTATAAAGTGACAATCATCAAAACTATTTGGTACTGGCTAAGAAATAGAGTGATGGATCAATGGAATAGGTTAGGTACATAAGACCCAGTCAATGAATAAAGTAATCTACTGTTGAATAAACCCATAGACTCCAGGTTCAGGGATCAGAACACACTATTTGAAAAAAAACTGCTGGGAAAACTGGAAAATAGTATGGCAGAAACTACACAGAGAGCAATATCATACCTCCTATATGAGGATAAGGTCACAACAGTTACATGATTTAGATATCAGGGATGATACAATAAGCAAATTAGGAGAGCAAGGAATAGTTAACCTTTCAGATCTGTGGAAAAGGGAAGAATTTATGACTAAACAATAGACTGAGAACATTATGAAATGAAAAATAGTTAATTTTGATTACATTAATTTAAAAAAGGTTTTACATAAAACAATGCAACCAAGATTAGAAGGGAAGAAGAAGCTGGGAAACAGTTTTTACAGCCAGTGTTTCTTATAAAAGCCTCATTTGAAAAATATATAGAGAACTGAGTCAAATTTATAAGAAAAAAAAATCTTTCTCCAATTGATAAATGGTCAAGCAATATTAACAGTCAATTTTCAGAAGAATGAGTTAAATATATCTATAATCATATAAATGTGTTCTAAATCACTATTGATTAGAGAAATGAAAATCAAAACCACTCTGAGGTACCACCTCACACCTATCAGATTGACTTATATGGCAGAAAAGGAAAATAATAAATATTAGATAAGATGTGGAAAAAAGTGACTTTAATGCATTTTTGATGGAGTTGTGAACTGATCCATACATTCTGGAGAATAATTTGGAACTATGCCCAAAGGGCAACCAAACTGTGCATACTCTTTGATCAAATAATGCCATTCTAGGTCTGTATCCCAAAGACATCATAAAAAGGGGGGAAAGCACTCACACAAACAAAAATATTTATAGCAGTTATTTTTCTGTTGGCAAAGAATTTGAAATTGGAGGGCAGAGCCAAGATGGTGGGGTGAAAGCAGAGATTTTTCTGAGCTCTCCCCCAGATCTCTTCAAATACCTCTAAAAAGTGATTCTGAATGAACTGTGGAATTGTAGAACCAACAAAGAGACAGAGTGAGGCAGATTTCCAGCCCAAGACAAACTGAAAGGTTGACATCAAAGGTCTGTTGCATGACGTGAGACAGGAGTGGCAAGCATGCAGGACACAGTGTGGACCCGGCCTGAGCAAAGCCAGAGGAGACTTCGGGGGAATGAATCACCAGAAGCAGTGGCGTATTCCAGTATTCTCAGCCCACAGACACCAGAGACATCTTAGAAGGTCAGCTAGAAGGATCTATCAGAACTGAGTGAGAGAGAAGCAGTCCAGCACAGGCCTGTACGCCTTGCAATACAGCTACAGCACCAGCAAACCAGGAACAGGTTTGGGAATGACAGAATCAGGAGCAGTAGCAATCCTGATCTCAGACAGAGCAAAAGCAAAAATAGATCATATTGAAAAAGATAAGGAAGGAAACTACATCCTGCTACAAGGCACCATAGACAATGAAGCAATATCATTACTAAATATGTATGCACAAGTGGTATAGCATCCACATTCTTAGAGGAGTTCAGGGAGTTACAGGAATAAATAAACAGCAAAACTATACTAGTGGGGGACCTCAACCTCCCCCTCTCTGAACTAGATAAATCTAACCACATAATAAACAAGAAAGAAGTTAAGGAGGTGAATAGGATTTTAGCAAAGTTAGATATGGTAGACTGCTGAAGAAAATTGAATGGGGATAAAAGGAATGTACTTCCTTCTCAGTGGTCCATGGCACTTACACCTCAAATTCGTCATATACTAGGACATACAAACCTCACAATCCAATGCTGAAAGGCAGAAATATTGAATACATCCTTTTCAGATCATGATGCAATAAAAAATGATATGCAATTAAGGGCCATGGAAAGAGAGACTAAAAAATAATTGGAAACTAAATAATCTAATCCTAAAAAATGAATGGGTCAAACCACAAATCATAGGAATCATAGAAACAATCAATAACTTCATCCAAGAGAATGACAATATTGAGACAACATATCAAAACTTAGGGGATGCAGCAAAATCCTCTCTTAGGGCAAGTTTTATATCTCTAAATGCCTACATGAATAAAATAGAGAAAGAGGAGATCAATGAACTAGGCATGAAACTAAAAGAAAAGAACTAGAAAAAGAACAAATTAAAAATTGCCAACTAAATAACAAATTAGAAATACTGAAAACCAAAGGAGAGATTAACAAAATTAAAATTAAGAAAACTATTAAATTAATAAATAAAACTAAGAGCTGGTTTTATGAAAAAAACAATAAAATAGATAAACCTTTGGTTAATTTAATTTAAAAAAGAATATCAAATTACCAGTATCAAAAATGAAAAGAGTGAATTCACCACCAGTGAAAAGGAAATTAAAACAATAATTAGGAATTGTTTTGTCCAATCGTAGGCCAATAAATCTGACAATGTTAGTGAAATGGATGAATATTTACAAAAATACAAATTGCCCAGCTTAACAGAAGAAGAAGTAAAATTCTTAAATAATTCCATCTCAGAAAAAGAAACTGAACAAGCCATCAGTGAACTCCCTAGGAAAAAATATTCAGGGTCAGATGGATTTACAAGTGAATTCTATCAAACATTTAAAGAACAACTAATTCCAATACTATATAGACTATTTGAGAAAATAGGCAAAGAGTCTTACCAAACTTTTTTTTTTAATATAAATATGATGCTGACAACTAAACTGGGAAGAATCAAAATGGAGAAAGAAAATTATAGAGCAATTTCTTTAATGAATGTAGAAGCAAAAACTGTAAATAAAATATTAGCAAAAAAATTACAGCAGCTGCTCATGAGAATAATACACTATGATGAGGTAGGATTTATACCAGGAATGCAGGGCTGGTTCAGTATGAGGAAAACTATCAGTGTAATTGTTCATATCAACAACAAAACTAACAGAAACTACATGATTATCTGAATAGATTCAGAAAACAGCTTTTGACAAAATACAACATCCCTTTCTATTAAAAAAACACTAGAGAGAATGGGAATAAATGGAGTCTTCCTTAAAATGATAAGTAGCAACTACCTAAAACCTTCTACAAGCATTATATGTAACGGGGATAAGCTAGAAGCATTTCCAATCAGGGGTGAAACAAAAATGTCCATTACCACCACTGTTATTCAGTATGGTACTAGAAACCTTAGCTTTAGCAATAAGAGAAGAAAAAAGAAATTGAAAATATTAGAATAGGCAAAGAAGAAGCAAAGCTATCACTCTTTGCAGATGATACACTTAGAGAATCCTAGAGAATCAAGTAAAAAAAACTATTTGAAATAATAAACAACTTTAGCAAAGTTGCAGGCTATAAAATAAACCCACATAAATCATCAGGATTTCTATATATTACTAAGAAACCCAACATCAAGAGATAAAAAGAGAAATTCCATTTAAATATACTGTAGACATTAGAAAATATTTGAGTGTCTACCTGCTGAAACAAACCCAGTAAATATATGAACACAATTACAAAACACTTTTCACACAAATAAAGTCAGATCTAAATAATTGGAAAAACATTAGTTGCTCATGGGTAGGCTGAGCTAATATAATAAAAAAAATCAATTCTACCTAAATTAATTTACTAATTCACTGCCATACCAAACAAACTACCACAAATTATTTTATAAACCTAGAAAAAATAACAAGATTCATTTGGAAGAACAAAAGATCCAGAATATCAGGGGAACTAATGAAAAGAAATGATCTTAAATTGTATTATAAAGCAGCACTCATCAAAACTACTTGGTACTGGCTAAGAAATTGAGTGGTAGATCAGTGGAATAGGTTAGGTACACAAGACACAGTAGTCAATGACTATAGTAATCTACTGCTTGATAAACCCAAAGACTCCAACTTCTGGGACAAGAACTCACTATTTGACAAAAACTTCTGGGAAAACTGGAAAAGAATATGGCAGAAACTAGGCATAGACCAAAATCTTATGCCATATACCAAAATAAGGTCAAAATAGGTACATTATTTAGACATAAAGGCTTATACTATAAGTAAACTGGGAGAGCAAAGAATACTTTAGCTGTCAGATTTATGGAGAACAGAAGAATTTATTGCCAGAGAAGAGTCTGAAAACATTATGAAATGCAAAAAGGAGGACTTTGATTACATTAAATTGAAGAGTTTTTACACAAACAAGGCCAATGCAACCAAGATTAGGAGGGAAGCAGAAAACTGAGGAAGAATTATTACAATCAGTGTCTCTGGTAAAGATCTCATTTCTAAAATATATAGAGAACAAAGTCAAATTTATAAGAATGCAAGTCATTCCCCAATTGATAAATGATCAAAGGATATAAACAGGTACTTTTCAGATAAAGAAATTAAAACTATCTACAGTCAAATGAAAAAAAATGTTCTAAATCATTATTGATTAGGCAAATACAAGTCAAAACAACTCTGAGGTACCATATCACACCTATCAAATTGGCTAACATGACAAAACAGGAAAATGATAAATATTAGAGAGAATATGGGAAAATTGGAACACTAATGCATTATTGGTGGAGTGGTGAACTGATCCAATCATTGTGGAGAGCAATTTGGAACTATGCTCAAAGGACTATAAAAATGTGTGTAGCCTTTGACCCAGCAATAGCACTTCCAGGACTGTATCTCAAAGAGATCATGAAAATGGGAAAAGGACCCACATGTACAAAAATATTAATAGCAGCTCTTTCTTTGGTGGCAAAGAATGGGAAATTGAAGTAATGCCCATCATTTGGGGAAAGGTTGAACAAGTTCTGGTATATGAATGTAATGAAATACTATTGTACTGTAAGAAATGATGAGCAGGTACACTTCAGAAAAAAACCTGGAAAGACTTGTATGGACTGGTGCTGAGTGACATGAACAGAACCAGGAGAAGGTTGTATACAGTAAGAGCCATGTTGTGTGATGACTAACTTTTATAGACAGTTCTTCTCAGCAATGCAAGGATCTAAGACGTCTCCAAAAGTCTCATGATGGAAAATGCTATCCATATCCTAAGGAGTTTGAATTCAGATTGAAGCATACTATTTGCTCTTTTTTTCTATTTCATTTTGTTTCTTCTTTCTTGGGTTGCTCTTATGGGTTCTAATTCTTCTTTACAATATGACCAATGTGAAAATATGTTCAATAAAAATGTACATGTAGAGCTTATATCAGATTTCACACTGTCTTGGGAAGGGAGGTGTGAAGGGAAGGGGAAAAAATTTAAAACTCAAAACCTTTTGGAAGTGATTGTTGAAAACTAAAAATAAATAAATAATGTTTTTTAAAAAATTTTAAAAATAATTGGAAATTGAAGAGATGTCCATTAATTGGGGAAAAATTGACCAAGTTATGGCACATGAATGCAATGGAATATTATTGTTCCATAAGAAATGATGAGCAGGTGGACTTTGGAAAAACCTGGAAAGACTTACATGAACTCAGTGTAGTTAGCAGAACCAGGAGAATATTGTACACAGGAACAGCAACATTTTGTGATGATTCACTGTGATAGACTTAGTTCTCCTTAGTAATACAATGATCCAAGACAATTCCAAAAGACTCATGATGGTAAAAGCTAACCATATCCAGTGAAAGAATTATGGTGTCTGAATGCAGATCAAAGCATACTATTTTACATATTTTTGTTTTTATTTTTCTTTCTTGTGGTTTTCCCTTTTGTTCTGATTCTTCTTTCACAGCATGGCCAGTGTGGAAATGTTCAATATGATTCTAAATGTATAGCCTATATCATATTGTTTGTTGTCTTAGGGAGGGTGGAAGTGATGGAGGGAAAAAAATTTGAAAATCAAAATTTTATGAAAATGAAATTTGAAAGCTATATTTACATGTAATTGGGATAAAATTAAAATATTATTAAGGAAAATGTGATAGATAAAAATTGAAGAAAGAGATGAAAGTGAGGGAAGAAAATAATAAAAAGATAAATAACAACTTGGTAAAAGAGTCTCAAAATACTAAAACAAAATTGGCCAAATGGAAACTTAAAAAAAAGACACCAGAATTAATTGATGAAAATAACTTCTGGAAAAAGTAGAATTGGCCAAATGGGAAAAAATGTATATACAAAATCTCAATGAAAATAATAATTCCCTAAAGTAGAATTGGGCAAGTTGAAGTTAATGATTCTCAGAGACATCAACAAACAAAAAAAAGTAAAGACAAAATAATGAAAATAATATATGAAAATATGGAATATCTCATCAGAAAAAGAATTGAATTGTAAAATAGCTCAAGGAGAGCTAATTGAAAAATCACTGGACTACCTGAAAGGTATAATCAAATAAGATCCCAGATCAAAGGGAAAATAGAAATTGAAAGAATTCACTGATCACCACCTGAAAGTAATCCCAAAATGAAAACTTCCCATAAAATTATAGTCAAATTCCAGAACTTACAAGTCAAAGAGAAAAAGAAATAAAATCATATTTTGTGAAATAGAGAACTTTCAAGTATTCCTCAATAAAAGTCCAGTGCTGAATAGAAAATTTGACTTTCATATACAAGACTCAAGAGAATCACAAAAAGGCAAACATGAAACAAAAAGCATAAAGGAATCAACAATTTAAATTGTTTACATTCCTATAGGAGAAGATCATACATGTAACCATATAACTGCCTAGAACTTTGTCATTATAATCAAAGTTAGAAAGATTGCATATAGAGGACTCAGGAGTCAGTCAATTATGTTGGGGTGAGTAAAAAAAAAATTAATAGATGAGACAGAGGGATGACCTGGGAGAATGTGTATCTCATGAGATGAGAAGAGAGAGGAAGAATGAGGAAAATTATCTCATATAAAAGTATCATGCAAGGAAGAACTTTTACAGTGGAGAGGAAAATGATGGGGAAAGGGGAAACACTTACTTGGTAGTATAAATCTATTTTACCTAACAGGGAAGTAGAAGAGGAAGGAGATATGAAAAGGTGAGGAGTAATAAAAGGGAGACAGATAAAGGAAGACAGTGATCAAACACAAAACAGACATTAGAGGAAGGGCAGAATAAAATGAGAAAGAAGCATAAACAGAAGGAAGTACAATGAATTGAAATGCACAGTTAGCAATCTTGTGAATGCTAATGGGATGAACTTACCCATAAAATAAAAGCTGATGGCATTACTCTTAGAGATTGCAACAGCATTTTTCATTTTACAAAAATTAATTTGATAAACTGTGAAAGAAAGAATTTTTACAACCACTATTTCTGAAGGGTATCATTTCTAAATATATATACAAAGAACTAAGTCAAATTTATAAGAATACAAATCATTCCCCAATTGATAAATGGTCAAAGGATATGAACAGGCAGTTTTCAGATGAAGAAATTAAAGCCATCTATATCCTTGGGAAAAAATGTTCTAAATTTACACTATTGTTTAGGAAAATGCAAATCAGAACAACTCTGAGGTACCATATCACACCAATCAGATTGGCCAACATGACTAAACAGGAAAATGATAAATGTTGGAGAAGACGTGGGAAAAATGGAACACTAATGCATTGTTGTTGGAGTTGTGAACTGATCCAACCATTTTGGAGAGCAATTTGGAACTATGACCAAAGAACTACAAAAATGTGCATAGTCTTTGACCCAGCAATAGCACTTCTAGGACTGTATCCCAGAGAGATCATGAAAATGGGAAAAGTACTGACATGTACAAAAATATTAATAGCAGCTCTTTCTTTGGTGGCAAAGAATTAGAAATTGAGGGTATCCCCATCAATTAGGGAATGACTGAACAAGTTGTGCTATATTAATGTAATGGAATACTATTGTAGTGTAAGAAATGATGAGCAGGTACACTTCAGAAAAAAACCTGGAAACATTTGTATGGACTGATGCTGAGTGAAGTGAGCAGAAACAGGAGAACATTGTAAACAGTAACAGCCACATTGTGCAATGACTAACTTTGATAGAATTAGCCCTTCTCAGTAATACATGGATCTTAGACATCTCCAAAAGTTGTATTATGGAAAATGCTATCCATATCCAGAGGAAGAACTAAGGAGTTTGAATGCAGATTGAAGCATACTATTTGCTCTTTTTTTTTCCTTTCTTTCTTGTGGTTCCTCCAATTGGTTATAATTCTTCCTCACAACATGACTAATGTGAAAATGTGTTCAATAGGAATGTGGAGTTTATATCAGATTGCACATTGTTTTTGGAAAGGAGGTGAAGAGGGAGGGGGGGAAATAAAACTCAAAAATGTATGGAAGCGATTGTTGAAAGCTAAAAATAAATTAATAAAAAAGAAAAAATAATTTAATAATTAAAGTATTTGTTTTTGTGAGAAAAAAAAAAGCCATGAAGAAAGGACATGAAGCCCATTCCTCTCCTGTGGATTAGAGTAGTACTAATTGTCTGGATAGGTTAATGTGGATTTCATTAGATAATGTTATTACTTCTATTGCAGGGCTTTTGATATAAAAGAAATGCATTCTTAAGTTTTAAAGCATTATATTAATGTGAATGGTAGCCATGGACTTAAAGATTCTGACAGAGATCTTTTCTTTTATCATTAACCCAGTCATTTTGATCACAAGTCCTAGCTCTTCATTAATTCTTCTGCTTTATTTTAATGGATTCCCCCCCACAAAAAAACTTCATTTGTCCTATTTTTGTGATTCCTTCCAGCCTCCACTCATTGTGAGATTCAGTATGCTGGATGATTAGGCTCATGACACACATTTGTATTCATTCAGAATATCTTTTTTATGTATCTCTTTAAAACCTAAGTTGGTTGGTAACTTATCATTTATTCACATCAGTTTCTTTAAATAACTTTTTTTCCCTTCCTTCCTCATTAGAATGGATTGTATGTGTATCTTTAGATTTTTATTCCTTAAAGTTTTTCATCTCTCCTGAGGTAATGTACACTATAGAAATTTAGGCCATTTTATCCTACCTCTCATTTCTTTTATAACTTTGAAAACTTTTCACCCCCTTTTATAGGACATATGTTAGAATATATATGAGTTACTGCTGCTTCATTATATCTTCTAAGATATTCATATTCCCTGAAGGTTCTCAATCTATATTACTTTACAAACCAGATTTTTCCTTGTTGTTGAAGATCAAGCAAATGATAAATCTAATAAGTGCTTCCTCCACTTTCTGAATGATAAGTTGAATGCCATTAAGGCAATCCACATGTATTAGCTACTCCTTTTTTGAACATGTAGGTCCAGATGTTTTCTAGATAATTCAAATTCTCAATCACTATGCTGCGTCATTCCTCCATGTCAGTATTAACTATGATTTCTAAGCTTGTAATGCAATCCCTTCTGCAATCCCTCAGAATCCTCAACCTTCTTCAAACCTCACCTCATAGCCCAACTATGACTGATAAAAGTGGAACCAGGAAGCCCACCTATGTCCTTTGCTAGGTTGATGAAAGTGGGAACAACATCTCCCTAAGCCTGATGCAGCTCTCTAATTTATCTACCAAATTATACAGTAATTTTATTTTTTGTATTTTGATATACCCCCAATGTTGAGTACAGTGTTTTGCATATGGTACATGTGTAATGCATGTTGGTTGAATGGATTTGAAATGTGACAAGGTTTGGAGGAATACATCTAATACATTTTTTCTACTTCTTTTGAAATATTCCAGAGAGAGGGTAGACATAAATTGTACATGTTGTACAGAAATGGGTTCAAATTTATCTATGCCAATGGAAGTAGTTTCCACACACATATAATAATGGATCCAGTTATTGAACCAGTAAATGTGGAATAGGATTATTAGTAGCATACATATCTATTCTCAGATTTTTTTTGGAAGTTTACAAGTGGTAAAATTTTAAATTGCAAAATATTTCTCTAACTCTCTTATGTAACAGTAAAATAGGTTTACTTTTCAGGCACTCTACTGAAGTAGTCAGTTAGAAGTCTTACTTTCTTTTTTGGGAGATTATATAAAACAACATGATTTATGTGCATTGTTTCTGTCTTAATGTAGACACTTGTTAGGATATCAGGCAGCTTCTAAGTTCCTTTAATAATTGTCTTCCAAAGTAACACAATGTAGAGAATATTCACAAAAAAGATCACTGCACAATAACAAGTTGATTTAAAGACATGTATAGTACAAATCTGTTTCTTGTTATAAGATGAAAGAATGGTTTTAAAATCAGTCTCAGATGTGTTATTTGATACTTTTTAATAATGATAAATTGCAATACATGGAACTCTAAGGGAAAAAATAGCATGAAATAATTGCCTTTGATATATCTGTAAGGGAATAGGTAACCAAAGGAGGAATTCTAGAAATGAAACATGTGGTATCTCCTTTAAAAATCAAATGAAAAGCTGAATTAATAAAAGAAATGATTGCCCAGTTCATTTAGATGGAATTTTAAAACAGAAATATGATTAATACTGTCTGACAGAAAATCACAGAATGCAAAATTTCATTGGAAAAGGAATAGAAATTTCCCATTTTACATGTAGAAAATCAATAGGAAGTTGGGTTAGAGGCTGAGGTAGACTTCAAAGGTTGTTGCAAAGACTATTAAATATTTTTAACATTTCACCCTGGGAGTCTTCCTCATTTTTTTTTCTTTCCTGACTGAAATGTATGTTATTTAGCTAAAGATTGGAAGTGTCAGTAAAGTGTCAATAATATTACACTGTAAACATGAAGTGGCCGATATATCTGTCTGTAATCACAACTCTGGATATTTGAGGAAAATTTGCTCTAATCTTGAACTGCTGAAGGACAGGTTTAGAGTGGAGTGGATACATTTAAATACAATTTCCTAAAGTAGAAATAGAGGAGTGAAAACAAATATAAGAGCAGTACAATGTCTTGAGAACTGATTTCTCACTAATAGAAGTTCTGTCCCGTCCCCCCCAAAAACTATCATTTGTAATAATCCATATCATTGTCACTTTCCATTTGAAGACCAATAACATATAAACAAATGGGTAACAGAAAATATTTTATATAATAAATATATGACAACATTACTACAGTGAGCAGAAAAGTAAATCAAAGTAAGATACAGAAATTTCACTTATTATTATTGCTTATAAAACAGAATACATTTTTCCTGATTCTCCCAGGTAAAAGAGTATGCAAGAAATCTATAGCTCTATCAACAGGGAATTATTGTCCCTATTTTCCTGATGTCCCTCTATCATTTGTAATTTTCTTTTCTATTTATCATATTTATCAATCTTGATATGTATGAGATGGATCCTGTGTTCTTATCATTTTCATTTCTCTAATTATTAGTGACTTAGATAATATTTTACATATGGTTTTGATAAACCTCTTCTCTCCTCTCTTTTCCTTCCTTCCTTCTTCCTTCCCTTCCTCCTGTATTTCCTTCTTTCATTCATTCATTCTTTCTTTCCTGTCAGAATAACATTTGCATTTTTTTTAGTCCCATGATACTTACTCTATTTATCATTTTAAAAAATGATGCTTGACGGTAGCTCAGAAATCACAACTGACAGTTCTCTCAACACTTAAAGGTATAGGTCATCCAAGCCAAGTGACTTGATATCACGAAAGCTGTCATAAGTTCTCTTAGCATATCTTTATCTTAGACTTCAACTCTCTATCAATCATTTTCCCTTTTACAGTCTAAAAATCATTTTCTTTAAATGTACTTTTCATTTCATCTTCTAATCATTTTTTTAAGTTGGTTCATTATTTACTAAAACATCCACATTGTTTCTTTAGAAAATCCCTGCTTTTTATTTAAACTGCAAATTTTTTTTCAGCTTGAGGTCCTCAATATTTCATTATTAAAACCTTTCAAATTCTAAAAGAGGTATGTTGTAATGGACAGACCGCTGGACTTAGAGAAAGAAGAGCAGAATGCAAACCCTGCCTCAGACACTTGCTAAGTGGCCTTGCAAAATGTTTAAACTTGAAGATGGTGGAGTAAAAGCAGTGACTTGCTTGAGATCGCCCCCAAACACCTCCAAATACCTATAAAAATGGCTCTAAACAAATTCTAAAGCAGCAGAACCCACAAAAAGACAGAGAGAAACAAATTTCCAGCCCAAGACAGCCTGGGTGGTTGATTGGAAAGGTATATCACACCTGCACTTGGGAGAGGAGCTCAATTCAGCATGGTCACACACACCACAGTGACCCTGGAGCAGGCCTCAAAGGACTGAATCGTGGGCAGCTGTGGCAGTTCCCAGACTTGTCAACCCACAAACATCAAAGACAACTTAGAAGGTCAGTGGGAAAAGTCTATTTCTACTGTGGTGAGAAAGGAGCACAGGGTCCCAGTCCCATTCCTTGGGGAAGTGGCTGCTTCCTGAGCTTCCAGCCCACAGACTGAGGGGGAATTGAGTGGCTGATCAGAGAAGGATTGCAGGGATTTTTCTGCTGGTGCAGATTCTCTTGCTTTGCCCATGCTTGGATCTGGGTCACATTTCTAAGTGGTGGTCCTGGGGTGAGGAGGAGCCGTGGTGTGGTGGAGCTTGTCGTGGCTGTGGAGAGGAAACCCTCCTCACAGTTCCAAGACAGAAAACAGTGCTCATAGACCAGAGCACAGGCCAGGAAAGGAGTAAACACCTCGACCTTGATGATTCACCCTTGGAAGAACTGAAAATTTACAGGCTGCACAAAACACCTGAAGCTTGGGACAATACATTCTCCATGCTGGAAACAGACACCTACCTTAACAAAGAGTCTATAACTCAAGTAATTGGCTGAGATCATGAGCAAGGAGCTCAAAAAGAGTCAGACTATATTACCTTTACTTTGATGACAAAGAAGATCAAAACATACAACCAGAAGAAGACAATGAAGCCAAAGCTCCTACATCCAAAGCCTCCAAGAAAAATATGAATTGGACCCAGGCCATGAAAGAGCTCAAAAAGGATTTTGAGAAGCAAGTAAGAGAAGTAGAGAAAAAAAACTGAGAGTGATGCTAGAGGAGACCCCAAAAAATACTGAAGAAAATAACACCTTAAAAAATAACCTAACCCAAATGGCAAAAGAAGTCCAAAAAGACAATGAGGAGAAGAGTGCCCTAAAAAGCAAAATTGGACAAATGGAAAAAGAAGTCCAAAAGTTTACTGAAGAAAATACTTCCTTAAAAATTAGAATGGAGAAATTGGAAGCTAGGGACAATTTGAGAAATCAAGGCACTGTAACACTAATCCAAAGGAATGAAAAAATAGAAGAGAATGTGAAATACCTTATTGGAAAAACAACTGACCTGTAAAATAGATCCAGGAAAGAGAACTTAAAAAAATATTGGACTATCTGAAAGCTGTGATCAAAAAAAGAGCCTACACATCATCTTTCAAGAAATTATCAAGGAAAGCTTCCCTGATATTTTAGAACCAGAGGGAAAAATAGAAATTGAAAGAATCTACCAATCACCTCATGAAAGAGATCCCCAAAGGAAAACTCCTAGGAATGTTGCAGCCAAATTCCAGAATTCCCAGGTCAAGGAGAAGATATTGCAGGCAGGTGGAAGGAAACAATTCAAGTACTGTGGGAACACAATCAGGATAACGCAAGATTTAGCAGCTTCTACATTAAGGATCCAGAGGGCATGGAGTATGATGTTCCAGAGGTCAAAGGAGTGAGGACTACAACCTAGAATCATCTAGCCAGAAAAACTGAGTATGATCCTTCAGGGTAAAAAATGGTCATTAAATGAAATAGAAGACTTTCAAGCATTCCTGTGGAAAAGACCAGAGCTGAATAGAAAATTTGACCTTCAAATACAAGACTCAAGTAAAACATGGAAGAGGTAAACAGAAAAGAGAAATCATAATAGACTTATTAAGGTTGAACTGTTTACATTCCTGCAGGGAAAGATGATATTTGTAACTCATAAGTCCTTTGTCAGTATTAAGGTAGTGGGAGGGAAAAAATGTATGTATATGTAGATAAATAGATAGAGGGCACAGGGTGAGTTGAAGATGAAGGGGTGATATCTGGAAAATAAAATTAAAGGGTGAGAGAAGATTATACTGGGAGAAGGAGAAAGGAGAAGTAGAATGAGGTAAAATATATCACATGAAACAGACAAGAAAAGCTTTTACAGTGGAGGGGAAACAGGGGAAGGTGAGAGGGAATGAGTGAATCTTATTCTCATATTATTTGACTTAAAGAGGGAATAACATACACAATGGGGTATGGAAATCTATCTTACCCTACAGTAAAATAAAGGGTGGAAGGTGACAATAGAGCAGGGGGTTGATAGAGGGGAGGGCAGATTAGGGGAGAGGATAATCAAAAGCAAACACTTCTGAGGAGGGACAGGGTCAAAAGAGAGAATAGAATAAATGGGGGGTAGGATAGAATGAAGGGAAATATACTTAGTTTTTCACAACAGGAGTAATGCATGACTACACATCTATAACCTATGCTTACCTTTTCAATGAGGGTGGATGGGGAGGGAGGAAGGGAGAAAATTTGGAACAAAAATTTTAAAAATACATGTTAAAAATAAAAAAAAAGATAAAAAAGTGACAACACCATCACAAAAAAAGGTTTAAACGTTGTAAGGCTGTTTCTACTATATAAAATGGGAGGTTTGTGTGCAATCAAAGTTCCTTTCTAATTGAAATTTATAATGTGATTATTTACTGCCATTGAAATGTCTTCTCCCTAAGCTTATGATATAATAAAGTCCATACCAAGATTTCTTCTCTTTCACTATTGCAAAACACCTCTAATTTAGCCCTGCAATGGATTTTATCTATTTTACCCTACCAACCACTGCCTTATCTTGCTGGTTCTTTCATTTTTGAAGGATGAACATATCACTAAAATAATTTGAACTGTTTTGCTTTCTGCGAAGAGAGAGAGGAGAGAGAGACAGAGAGACAGAGACAGAGAGACAGAGACAGAGACAGAGACAGAGGTAGATAGACAGGTAGAGAGACAAAGAGAGAGACAGACAGACAGAAGCAGAAAGAGAAGGTGGGTGGGGCACAGGCAGAGACAGAGAATATTCAGATGATAACACTATTTCAGAAGGTTTTCTTTACTTTGATTAGTATACCATCATGCCAATCCATTGCCATCCATTTCCCTAGTTTCTCACATATTTCCTGTTTCCTTTTAGGTGATTCATTATATTCCATTGTCTTTTCTGTATCAAGTGATTTTCAGCAGAACTCCACCATGATTCCCACTTATGGTTCCTGAGTCTGAATGCATATTGAAGAATAGTATTTCTTACTTTTTATTTTTTTTCTCTCTTTTTCTTTGTGTCTTCTTTTACAACATAACTAATATGTAAATATGTTTTGCATGATTGCACATGTATTAACTAAGTAAAATTACTTACCATACCAGGGAAGGTATAAAGAAGAAGGAAAGAAAGAATTTGGAATTCATTTTTTAAATGAATGCTATAAATTATTTTTACTTGTAATTTGGAAATATTATTAAGTAAAAAAAAAATAAAACATTTTGTTAATATCCTCTGGCCACTTGCCTATTAGATAAATATGCAATTTTATATTTGTGTGTATTCCCATGTATTCTGTTTGTCAGTCTTTTATCATGAAAATATTTAATAAAATATTTTCAAAATCTGTATTTTTTCTTATTCAGACTGCATTATTTTATTCTGGAAAATAAATTTTATTTTTATACAGTTGAAGTCTGATATTTTGTCTTTAACAATCTTTTCAATTCTATATTTGGTTTATACTTATTTCCCTTTCCATACTGTGAAAGATATAACCTTTATTTTTCTTCAACATTCTCATTGTGGAGTTTTTAGATTTAGGTTATTTATCCAGTTGGAACTGATGTTGGCAGAAGTTTTAAGTTATACTTCTGAAACTTTTTTTTTGGTTTGACTCTTAGAGTTTTCCCAGAATTTCTTGTAAATACAAAAAACAAAGCATCTCTACTCAAATAATTGGTACTATTAGATCTATTGGATGTAAGGCAACAGTATACATTTTTCCAGGTTTTTATTATCAGTTCTCTTTCATGTATTAATTCTTTTCTCATGGAATTATGTTTTAATTGACAAGCAGATTAAAAAATTCCAGATATCAAAATGTCTTACCAACTTCTTTCTCTCACTGAAAATGTTGAAGCGAAAATGACTTATTTATGATCACTACAAGACACAACATATTTTCTCTTGATATATCCTGATAACATTCAGTCTTCTGGAAGCATGACTTGAAACAAAATCTTCATGCTAAGTCTAAAATAGCTTTCTAGCCATTATTCCAGCAATGAAAGATTTGATAATTAGAATGCTATAGTGAAGTGTGAGATCTGATTCTGCTCAAGTTCCCTCCTTCTTACCTATTTTTATTACATGCCTTGGGAATGTTGAAATTTTGTTATCAAAATGCATTCTATTGCTTTATTTAATTTTATAAATGCCATAATTGGTAATTTGATTGCAATAGCATTAATTAACAGAGTAATTTGGATAATATCATCATTTTTATTACTTTGGCATGACTCAAGTATGAACATTAAGGAGTTCTTGAATTATTTAGTACTCCTTTGATTTTTGTTTAAAATATGTTGGTACTTATATTTACATAAATTCTGCATAGATTTTGGTGGATAAAGTTCAAGTATTCTTTTATTTTCTTAAGTGGAATTTTTATTTCTATCAATTCTGTTGGCCTTTTCTTAGTAACATTTAAAAAAACTGGTACTTTGAGGGAACTAGTTTTTGGAAACTTGGCACTTAAAGAAGTTATCATCTTCATTTTTGTAATACTATAAAGTTCTTTAAGCAATCATGTAATCTGCAAAGGAAAATTTTTGTGTCCTCTCTACCCTTACTTATTTCCTCAATTCTTTTCTTTTCCTCATTGCTGCACCATGTGACTAATTTAAATAGTAGTGAACATGGTGGGCATTCTTGCTTTACTACTCATTTTAGTAGGAAAGTTTCCAACTTTAGCTATTGGAAATGATGATAGCTCTTATTTTTAAATATAAAACTTTGATTATATTATGGAATGATCTTATCTTTCTAACATTTTAACATAATGAGTAATATTTTGTAAATGGCTTTTTCAACATCTTGTGAGATCACCATTTTATTCATAATTTTATTATTGTGATTACAGTTATAAATATCATAATATATATTCATCCTTGACATTCCCGGTATAAATTTACTTCATCAGTGAAAAGTGCAATCATAACATCAATTGGCTTTTACAAAGGAATGTTTACTGATAAGTATTATTAAGAATAGTAACACATTATTTTTCCCCAAGCTTCCAGGCCATACTGTCCCCTGTACAATCACAGTCCCTGTGAGAATAAGACCATTTTAGACTGTGAGATAGTTACTGAGTATGTTATTGTCACTCTGTCTTGAGTGCCTTTGACTCACTTATATCTTAGTTCAATCTGGTTGCAATATGAAAACTTTTCTCTTTATTCAGCTCAACTGTCTACAAAATGTGGCATGGACTCCAGGTCCTAGAACTCTAATCATTCCTTTTCTTGACATTTCAGAGCTCATAAGGTAGCTTTTTAGTTTAATATTCCTTCACCTAAGAGCAGGAAGAAATAGCTGTTATGCATAGAAAAGCAACAGCAAGACCATGTAATTATTCTTCATATGGTATCAGTCTAGAGGGAAGTATAAAGACTTGAGCGTGCTCTCTCTCTCTCTCTCTCTCTCTCTCTCTCTCTCTCTCTCTCTCTCTCTCTCTCTCTCTCTCTCTCTCTCTCTCTTTCTCTCTCGCTCTCTCCCCCAAGTTGAAATCTTACAGTTTTTTTTTGCCTCTATAATCAAATGCAAGCAAAAAAAAAATAGAAGTAGCACAACCTTCTGTTTAGGGCCTTTTGTAAGCATTCTGGGTTCTGGCTTGGCAGGTAGTGGATAGCTTTACCCCCCTTCAGCAGCCTTCCTCAAGTTCTTCACATGGTATAAAGACCAAAAATAATATTTGACATTGCTCTTGAATCTGTGTGGAGGATTACCTAAGGCAGACCCCACTGCTCATTCTCATAAGAAAAGATGTCCCATTGACCAGACCCCCGTTACAATTATCTTATTGGAATAGCACTAATTCTGTAAGGTAAGTAGGTAGTATAATCATTTTTATTATATAGTTACAGCTCCACCATGAAAATCATTATCCCTCCAATTATTATTTCTTTATTTCTATAAAGAGATTTATGTAATTGTATCTGTCTTTTGTGTAACCTATTAGATTGACTGAACATTTTTAACTATTTTAAAGTTTGTTTTGTGTGATTTTTCACACTATCATTTGCTCCTGGTTTTTGTCATTGTTCTATAGAAATAGAGCTAATCTTCTCTTTTAGGATTTTTATGGAAACTGAGAAAAGTAGTAGATAGAAGTGGAAAGACTTAGTTTCAAGTTCTTCTGAAATATCCTATCTGTGTGACTAAAGGGAAATAACTTAATGTCTCAGTGCTCCAGGCAGCTGTCTAAGATTATAGGTTACACAGCATTTGGTGATCAGAATTCCTAGATCAATTTCTTAATCAGTCTAATAGTTCAATTCAATAAGTATAATAAATCCTTATATGCAACATAATGATATAGTTGTTGGGTATAAAAATACATAATGAAAAAAATGGATTTGGGACCAGTACTACCTGCATGTTTCCAGACATTCCTGATATCTCTGGTTCTCTTTCTACCTATCTGAACATACTTTCTCTGTCACCTCTGCTAGATACTTCTCCTCTTCCTTCTTTTTTTTTTTAAATCAAATTAACCAAAGGTTTATCCATTTCATTGTTTTTTTTTCACAAAATCAGCTCTTAGTTTTATTTATTAGTTCAATAGTTTTCTTAATTTATTTTCTTTAATATTCAGTAATTTATTTATTTTTTAGCTTAAAACATTCACTTCCAAAAGTTTTTGAGTTCCAAATTTTCTCCCCATCCCATCCCTCCCCCAAACCCAAGACAGCTTGCATTCTGAATACCCCTTCTCCTAATCTGCCCTCCTTTTATCTCTCTCCCCTTTCTCTTATCTCCTTCCCCTTCAATTTTCCTATAGGGCAGGATAGATTTCTATACCCCATTACCTGTATATCTTATTTCCCAGTTGTATGTGAAAACAATTTTTTAGCATTTGTTTTTAAAAGTTTGGGTTACAAATTTTCTCCCTTCCTCCCTCCCCACCCACCGTCATTGAGAAGGCAAGCAACTCAATACAGGTTATACTTGTGCAGTCATGCAAAACACTTCCGTAATAGTCATCCTGTGGAAAACTAACTATATTTCCCTTCTTTCTATCCTACCTCTCATTTATTCTACTCTCTCTTTTGATGTAGGCCCTCCTCAGAAGTCTTTGCTTCTGATTACCCCCTTTCCCAATCAGCCCTCCCCTTTATCATCCCCAAACTCTCATATCCCCTTTCCCCCTAATTTCCTATAGGGTAAGATAGATTTCCACACCCAATTGAGTGCATACATTATTCCCTTCTTAAAGCAAATCCAATGAGAATAAGATTGACTCATTTTCTCTCACCTTCCCCCATTTCCTGTCCACTGCAAAAGCCTTTTCTCACTTGTTTTTTTTTTTCTTTTTTTCTGGGTAATTAAATAATTTTATTAATAATGCCAGCATTTGGGGGTAGAGACAAGATGGTGGAGTAAAAACAGTGACCAGCTTGAGCTCTCCCCCAAACCCCTCTAAATACCAGTAAAAAATGGCTCTAAACAAATTCTAAAAGAGCAGAACCCACCAAAAAAGACAGAGTGAAATAAATGTCCAACTCAAGACAACCTAGATAGTTGTTCAGAAGGGTATACCACAACTTGCTGGGAGAGGAGTGCAGCTCAGAGTGAGAATGCAGGCCTCAGTGAACCTGGAGCAGGCTTCAGAGGACTGAATCATGGGCAGCTGTGGTGTCCATGACCTCTCAATCCATGAACACCAAAGACAACTTAGAAGGTCAGTAAGAAAAGTGTGTGACCTTGATGAGAGAAAAGCTAGGTCTCATCAGAGCACAGGCCCAGGTGGCAGCTGCCTCAAGAGCTTCTGGATCACAGACTGAAGGAGAATTGATTGGCTGATCAGAGGGGGATTACAGGAATCTCTTTGGTGGTGCAGGATTCTCTTACTTTGCCAATACTTGGATCTAGGTCACAGTTCTGAGTGGCAGTCCTGGGGCAAGGAGGAGCACTGGCTTAGTGGAGCTTGTAGTGGTGGTGGAGAGGGAATCCTCCTCACAGTTCCAAGATAGAAAGGAGTGCTTGTGGTCACTCATAGGTCAGAGCACAGGCCAGGAAAAGAGTAACACATCGCCTTTGATCAAACCACCTTGGAAGAACTGAAAATTTACAGTTTCTTAGAAGTATCTCTGAAAACAACTGCACAAAACCATGGAATCTTGGGACAGTACATTCTTCACACTGGAAGCAGACCCCTACCTTAACATAGAGTTTATAAGTCAAGTAATTGGCTGGGATCATGAACAAGCAGCACAAAAATAGTCAGACCATGGAATCTTGCTTTAGTGACAAAGAAGATCAAAACATACAACCAGAAGAAGACAACAAAGTGAAAGCTCCTACATCCAAAGCCTCCAAGAAAAAAATATATACATCAGTCCCAGGCCATGGAAGAGCTCAAAAAGGACTTTGAGAAGCAAGTAAGAGAAGTAGAGAAAAAACTGAGAGTGATGCTAAAGGAGACTCCAAAAAATACTGAAGAACATAACACCTTAAAAAATAGCCTAACCCAAATGGCAAAAGAGGTGCAAAAAGCCAGTGAGGAGAATGACTTAAAAAGCAAAATTGGTCAAATGGAAAAGAAAGTCCAAAAGCTTACTGAAGAAAATACTTCCTTAAAAATTAGAATGGAGCAATTGGAAGCTAATGACTTTATGAGAAATCAAGAACTGTGAAACAAATTCAAAAGAATGAAAAAATAGAACACAATGTGAAATATCTCATTGGAAAAACAACTGACCTGGAAAATAGATCCAGGAGAGATCATTTAAAAAATATTAGAGTATCTAAAAGCCATGATCAATAAAAGAGCCTAGACATCATCTTTCAAGAAATTATTGGGGCAGCTAGG
>NW_020954569.1:30051032-30051723 GCF_900497805.2 Vombatus ursinus | reverse complement strand
AAGAAAGAAAGAAAGGAAGGAAGGAAGAAAGAAAGAAAGAAAGAAATTGCAAAGGAAAACTGCCCTGATATTTTAGAACCAGAGGGCAAAAGAGAAATGGAAAGAATCCACTGATCACTTCCTGAAAGAGATCCCCAAAGGAAAACTCTT
This sequence comes from Vombatus ursinus, assembly GCF_900497805.2. Lineage (NCBI taxonomy): Eukaryota > Metazoa > Chordata > Mammalia > Diprotodontia > Vombatidae > Vombatus > Vombatus ursinus. Next base: position 30,051,573 of record NW_020954569.1, on the reverse strand, counting down.
AGGAATATTGTAGCCAAATTCCAGAGTTTTCAGGTCAAGAAGAAAATGTTGCAAACAGCCAGAAAAAAAAAACCAAAAAACAAAAACAATTCAAGTACTGTGGAAACACAGTCAGGATAACACAAGATTTAGCAGCTTCTATGTTAAGGGACTGCAGGGCTTGGAATATAATATTCCAGAGGCCAAAGGAAATAGGATTACAACCAAGAATCACCTACCCAACAAAACTGAGCGTAATCCTTCAGGGGACAAAATGGAACATTCAGTGAGAGGACTTTTAAGCATTCTTGATGGAAAGACCAGAGCTGAATAGAGAATTTGACTTTCAGATACAAGACTCAAGAGAAACATGAAGAGGTAAACAGGAAAGAGAAATCATAAGAGACTTATTAAGGTTGAACTGCTTACATTCTGCATAGAAAGAAGATATTTGTAATTCATGAGTCCTTTGTTAGTATTAGAGTAGTTGGAGGGAAAAATTATATGTATGTATGTAGATAGATAGATAGATAGATAGATAGATAGATAGATAGATAGATAG
>NW_020954569.1:30036730-30051022 GCF_900497805.2 Vombatus ursinus | reverse complement strand
ATAGATAGATAGATAGATAGATAGATAGATAGATAGATAGATAGATAAACAGATAGATAGAGGGCACAAGGTGAGTTGAAGATGAAGGGGTGATATCTGGAGAATAAAATTAAGGGATGAGAGAGGATTATATGGAGAGAAGGAGAAATGGAGAGTTAGAATGGGGCAAATTATCTCACATGAAACAAACAAGAAAAGGCTTTTACAGTGGAGAGGAAATGGGGGAAGGTAAGAGGGAATGAGAGAATCTTACTCTCATCTGATTTGAATTAAGTAGGGAATAACATACACACTCAATTGGGTATGGAAATCTATCTCACCCTACAAGAAAATAAGGAGGGAAGGGGACAAGAGAGCAGGAGGATGATAGAGGGGAGAGCAGATTGGGGGAAAGTGGATTCAGAAGCAAACACTTCTGAGGAGGGATAGGGTTAAAAGAGAGAATAGAATAAATGGTGGGTGAGATAGAATGAAAGGAAATATACTTAGTTTTTCACAACATGATTGCTATGGAAGTGTTTTCCATGACTATACAAGTATAACCTATATCGAGTTGCTTCCCTTCTCAATGAGGGTGGGTGGGGAGGGAGGAAGGGAAAAAATTTGGAGCCCAAAGTTTTAAAAACAAAAGTTAAAAAAAATTGTTTTCACATGCAACTGGGAAATAAGAAATGCAGAAAATGGGGTATAGAAATCTATCCTGCCCTCTAGGAAAATTGAAGGGGAAGGGGATAAGAGAAAGAGGAGAGAGATAGAATGGAGGGCAGATTAGGAGAAGGGGTATTCAGAATGCATGCCATCTTGGGGTGGGGTGGGCAAAAATGTGTACCCCAAAATCTTTTGGAAGTGAATATTGAAAACTAAAAATACATAAATTTAAAAAAATAAAAAATAGAAGTTGAAAAAAAATGTCCTGGAGAAGAAAACAAACTACTCCAGTATCTTTGCCAAGAGAACCCCAAAGAAACATTACTAAATAATGAGTGAACAACAACAACAGGGATTTTAGCTTTTTTTGTGTTATGGACCCCTTTAGTAGTCTGATATACAACAACCATATATGTGTGTGTATGTATATATGCATATGAATAACAAATATAACACATCCATTAAAAAATACCAGCTTTTTAATAAAAAGATGTTCATTTAGCCATCTCTCTCTTAACCCAAAGGCCATCATGGTGTCAGGCCCATGGCTTGTATTGCCTTTTGGAAGAGGAGTGCTCTTTTTTTTAAAAATTTATTCATTTTTAGTTTAGTCGTTTTTGAGCTCTTCCATGGCCTGGTACCAATTCATAATTTTCTTGGAGGTTTTGGATGTAGGAGCTTTGACTTTGTTGTCTTTTTTTGGTGGTATGTTTTGATCTTCTTTGTCACCAAAGAAAGATTCTATGGTCTGATTTTTTGTGTATGAATTTTGCACATAATTCCAGACAATTTCTTGGGTTTTAAGCTCTTTTTTAAAGGTAGGGTTCTGTTTCCAGAGTGGAGAATGTACTGTCCCAAGGTTCAGGGGTTTTGTGCAGCTGTTTTTCAGATACTTCTAGGAACCTGTAAGTTTTCAGTTCTTCCAAGGTGGCATGATCAAGGGTGAGGTATTTACTCCTTTCCTGGCCTGTGCTCTGGTCTGTGACCACAAGCACTCTTCTCTACCTTGAAACTGTGAGGATTCCCTCTTCACCACCACTACAAGCTCCACCACTCTAGCCCTCCTTCTTGCCCCAGGATCACCACCCAGAACTGTGACCCAGATCTAAGCACAGGCAAAGCAAGAGAATCCTGCCACAGCTGCCTGTGATTCAATACTCTGAGGCCTGCTCCAGGTTCACTGAGGCATTTTTCTCCTAGACTGGTGAGATAGACCTTTCTAATCAGCCATCCAGGTTGTCTTAGGCTGGAAATTTGTTTCACTCTTTTTGTGGTTTCTGCTGCTCTAGAATTTGTTTAGAGCCAGTTTTTACAGGTATTTGGAGGGGTTTAGGAGAGAGCTCAAGGAAGTCATTGCTTTTACTCTGCCATCTCAGCTCTGCACCCCTCTTAATTTCAATTCTATTAATCTCTCCTTTGGTTTTCAATATTTCTAATTTGGTATTTAATTTGGGATTTTTGATAGCTGGACTTTTTCTAGCTTTTTCTAGTTTTTTAGTTACATGTCCAATTCATTGACCTCCTCTTTCTCTATTTTATTTACATAAGCATTTAGAGATATATATTTTCCCTTAAGAACTGCTTTGGCTACATCCCATATGTTTCTATATGTTGTCTCATTCTTGTCTTTCTCTTTGATGAAATTATTGATTGCTTCCATGATTTGTTGTTTGACCCACTCATTCTTAATGATTAAATCATTTAGTTTTCAACTAATTTTTAACTTATATTTCCATGGCCCTTTATTTCACAAAGTTTTTATTGCTTCATGATCTGAAAATGATGTATGTAACATTTCTGCCTTTCTGCATTGGACTGTAAGATTTGTATGCCCTAATACATGGTCAATTTGTGTTTAGGTGCCATGTACTACTGTGGAAAATGGTATATTCTTTTTTATCCCCATTCTATTTTCTCCAAAGGTCTACCATATCTAACTTTTCTAAAATTCTATTCACTTTCATACTTCCTTTCTTATTTATTTTGTGGTTATATTTAAGTAGTTCTGAGAGGAGGGAGTTGAGGTCCCTGACCAGTATAGTTTTGCCATCTATTCCTTCCAGTAACTCACTTAATTTCTCCTCTAAGAATTTGGATGCTACACCACTTGATGTATGTGTTTAACCTTGATATAATGCCATTGTCCATGATAGTTTTTAGCAAGATAAAGTTAATTTTCTTCTGTCTTTTAATTGGATCTACTTTTGCTTTTGCTTTTTTCTGAGATCAGGATTGGTACCCTTACTTTTTTTTTATTTCAGCTGAAGTATAATATCTTCTATTCCAGCCTTTTACCTTTACCCTGTGTATATCTCCTGGCTTCAAATGAGCTTCTTGTAAACAACATATCATAGGATTTTGTTTTTTAGTCCACTCTGCTATACATTTCCATTTTATGGATGAGTTCATCCCATTCACATTCACAGTTATGGTTACCTACTGTGTCTTTCCCTCCATCTTATTTTCCCCCTATTTATATTTTTCTTCCTTTTTTTTCACCCTGTACTTCTTCACCAGTGTGTTGTTTCTGATGAACACCTCCCTCAATCTGTCTTCATCTATGTCAGCTTCCTCACACTTTATTTCCCCTTTATCTCCCTACTTCTGCCTCCCCTTGTGCCTTCCCTTCTCTCAGCCTCTTGCACTTCACTTTCTTTTCCCTTTTCCCCTCCTACTTCCCTATAGGGTAAGATAAATTTCAATGGCCACCTGAGTATGTATATTATTCCCTCTACACCAAATCCAATGAGAGTAAGGTTCAAACAATGTTCACCCCCTTCCTTCTTTCCTTCTGTTGTCTTTTGTACTTCATGTTCTGTAATTTACCCAAATTTTCCTCCCTTTTTTCACCCCTTACTTTTTTATAGCATCACATCAGTCAACTTACACTCACACCCTCTGCTATATCTATAAAGTAGTTCTAAGTCCCCTACTAGAGATATAGTTCTGAAGAGTTACAAGTATCATCCTCCTGTGTAGTGAGGGGAATTGTTTAATCCTATTGAATAAAATGTTTTTTTTTCTTTCCTGTTTACCTTTTTATGCTTCTCTTGAGTCTGGAGAAAATGAATTTTCTGTTCAGCTCTGGTCTTTTTCTTAGGTATATCTGAAAATCCCATATTTCATTGAAAGTCCATCTTTTTCCATAAAAGACTATGCTCTGTTTTTCTGTGTAGTTGAATTTTTGTTGTAATCCAAGCTCCTTTGCCTTCTGTAATATATGCCAAGCCCTCTGGTCCTTTAATGTAGAAGCTCCTAAGTCCTGTGTAATCCTTACTGTAGTTCCTTGATATTTTAATTGTTTCTTTCTGGCTGCTTGCAGTATTTTATCCTTGACCTGATAATTCTGGAATTTGGCTACAAAATTCCTTTGAGTTTTCATTTTGGGAACTCTTTTGTGAAGTGATTGGTGGAATCTTTCAATGACTATTTTACCTTTGGTTCTTAGATATCAGGGCAGTTTTCCTTGATAATTTCTTGAAAGATAAAATCCAAGCTGTTTTTTCTTTTTTAAATCTTGAATTTCAGGTAGTCTAATAATTTTCAAATTACCTCTTCTGAATCTATTCTTTAGTTCAGTTGTTTTTCCAATGAGGTATTTTACATTTTGTTTTGTTTTTTATTCTATTGATTTTGTTTGACAGATTCTTGAGGTCTCATGGAGTGATGAGCTTCCACTTGTCCAATTTTAAATTTTATGGAATCATTCTCTTCAGTTAGCTTTTGTACCTCCTTTTGCATGTGGCCATTTTTATTTTTTAAGTAGTTCTTTCCCAATTAATTTTTGTACTTCCTTTTCCAAGCTGTTGACTCTTTTTTCATAATTCTACTTCCTAACTTTCATATTTTTCCAAATATTTCATCTTACTTCACTTTACTTACCTTTCTTACTTCATTTTAAAGATCTATTTGAGCTCTTAGAAGATGACTTTTTGGGCTTGAAACCAATGCATCCTTTCAGGCTTCATATATAGGCATTTTGATATTGTTGTCCTCGTCTGAATTTGTGTTTTAATCTTCCCTGTCAGTGTCTACATTAAGGGACCTGAGGACATGGAATATAATATTCCAAAGGTCAAAGGAGATAGGATTACAACCAAGAATCACCTACCCAGCAAAACTGAGCATAATCCTTCAGGGGGAAAAATGTCATTCAGTGAAATAGGGGACTTTCAGGCATTCTTGATGAAAAGACTAGAGCTGAATAGAAAATGTGACTTTCAAATACAAGACTCAAGTGAAACATGAAGAGGTAAACAGGAAAGAGAAATCAAAAGAGACTTATTAAGGTTGAACTGTTTACATTCCTGCATGGAAAGATGATATTTGTAACTCATAAGACCTCTGTCAGTATTAGGGTAGTTTGAGGGAAAAAATTATATATATGCAGATAGATAGATAGATAGATAGATAGATAGACAGACAGACAGACAGACATACAGACTGCACAAGGTCAGTTGAAGATGAAGGGTGATATCTGGAAAATTAAATTAAGGGGTGAGAGGATTATACTGGGAGAAAGAGAAAGGGATAGGTAAAATGGGGTAAATTATCTTACATAAAACAGACAAGAAAAGGCTTTTACAGAGGAGGGGAAGTGGGAGAATGTGAGAGAGAATGAGTGAATCTTATTCTCATAGGATTTGGCTTAAGGAGGGGAGAATATTCACACTCAATTGGGTATGGATATCTATCTTTCCCTACAGGAGAATTGGGGGGGGGGAAGGGACAAGAGAGCAGGAGGATGATAGAGGGGAGGGGGTAATCAGAAGCAAACACTTGTAAGGAGGGATAGGGTCAAAAGAGAATAGAATAAATTGGGATAGAGATAGGATGAAGGAAAATATACTTAGTTTTTCACAACATGACTGCTATGGAAGCGTTTTGTATGACTATACAAGAATAACCTGTCTCGAGTTTGCTTGCTTTTTCAATGAGGGTGGGTGGGGAGGGAGGAAGGGAGGAAAGTTAGAACCCAGAGTTTTAAAAACACATGTTAAAAATTGTTTTCACAAGCAACTGGGAAATAAGAAATATAAGAAATGGGGTATAGAAATCTATTCTTCCCTACAGGAAAATAGAAGGGGAAGGGGATAAGAGAAGGGGAGGAGAGATACAAGGGTGGGCAGATTAGGAGAAGGGGTATTCAGAATGCATGCCATCTCAGGGTGGGGGGAGGGATGAGATGGGGAGAAAATTTGGAACTCAAAATCTTGTGGAAGTGAATATTGAAAACTAAAAATAAATAAAAGAAAAGAAAAGCAAACAAAACAAAACAAAAAATCTTTCCTGTCACTGTAGTAGCTTTCTACGGTCAGGGCCCTTTTGTTTTTTTGCTCATTTTTAAAAGTTGAGCTGTGCTTCTGGGTCATAGGGGGCACTGTCCTAAGCTTTTTGTCCTAGGGAGCCAGGATACTAGTCACTGGCTTTGCACACTGGGGCCTTAAAGGTAATGAGTTCAATTTTGGACTTGATGAGTTTAAGATGTCTTTTGGATAGGTGGTTTGAGAAGGTTGATCTGATTAAATGGAGAGTGGGAGTGGTTTAATAGGATATAAATAGACTTGATATTAGTTAATATTTACTATAATTATTTTATCTCTTTGACCTTTTGTTTATGGTATTTATCTTTATGTTTAAGTTTTCTTGGTTACCTTGGTGAAATGTGAATCTACCTTCTCAAAATTAGTCCACTGTGACCCAACTAATTACTTTGATCTATAACTTGATTTACATAATTCTGATTATGAATTTATGAAAAGCCCTATGGATTTGGCTTGTAGATATGTCTTATCTGAAAACTGGAAACACATTGATCAATCAGTTATTATTCCCATGTTTCTTTGATTGATTACAGATTCTTGAGGGAATCCAATGCCTAGTATAAGATTTCAGGGGGGGTGAGACCAAGATGGCTGAGTAAAAGCAGTGACTTACTTGAGCTCTCCCCTAAACTCCTCCAAATACCTGTAAAAATTAACTCTAAACAAATTCTAAAGCAGCAGAATCCACAAAAAAAAGACAGAGTGAAACAAATTTACAGCCTAAGACAACCTGTATGGTTGATCAGAAAGGTATATCACCCCAGGCTGGGAGAGGAACACAGTTTAGCATGGGAGTGCAGGCCTCAGGGAACCTGTAGCAGGCCTGAGAGGACTGAATCACAGGGTAGCTGTGGTGGTTTCAGGCTTCTAAACCCAGGAATGCAAAAGACAACTTAGAAGGTCAGTAGGAAAAGTCTCTGTCTGCTGTGAGAAAGAAGAACTGGAGGTCCAAGCCCCAGTGTCAGAGTGTGCCCAGGGGCAGCAGCTGCCTCCAGAGCTTCCTGCCCACAGACTGAGGGGGAATGGAGTGACTAGTCAGAGGGGGATTGTGGAGATCTCTTTGCTGGTGCAGGATTCTCTTGCTTTGCCCATGCTTGGATCTGGGTCACAGTTCCAGGTGGCAGTCCTGGGGTGAGAAGCACTGGCATACTGTAGCTTATAGTGGCAGCAGAGAGGAAATCCTCCTCACAGTTCCAACACAGAAAAGAGTGCTTGTGGTCAATCATAGACCAGAGCACAGTCCAGGAAAGAAGTAAACACCTCGCCCTTGATGATAGCACCTTGGAAGAACTGAAAATGTACAAGTTCCTAGCAGCACCTCTGAAAACAGCTGCACAAAACCCCCAAAGCTTGGAACTTGTACATTCTCCACACAAGAAGCAGACTCCTACATTAACAAAGAGTTTATAACTCAAGGAATTGGCTGGGATCATGAGCAAACAGCACAAAAAGAGTCAGACCACAGATTTTTACTTTGGTGACAAAGAAGATCAAAACATACAACCAGAAGACAACACAGTCAAAGTTACTACATCCAAAGGATCCAAGAAAAATATGAATTGGTCCCAGGCCATGGAAGAGCTCAAAAAGGATTTTGAGAAGCAAGTAAGAGAAATAGAGGAAAAACTGAGAGTGATGCAAGAAAATCATGAAAAACAAGTCAACAGCATGCTAAAGGAGGACCAAAAAAATACTGAAGAAAATACCTTAAAAAAAATAGCCTAACCCAAATGGCAAAAGAGGTCCAAAAAGACAATGAGGAGAAGAATGCCTTAAAAAGCAAAATTGACCTCATGTAAAAGGAAGTCCAAAAGCTTACTGAAGAAAATACTTCCTTAAAAATTAGAATGGAGCAGTTGGAAGCTAGTGACTATGAAAAACCAAGACACTGTAAAACAAAGCCAAAAGAATGAAAAAAATAGAAAACAATGTGAAATATTTCATTAGAAAAAAACAACAACAACTGACCTGGAAAATAGATCCAGGAGAGATCATTTAAAAATTATTGGATTATCTGAAAGCCATGATCAAAAAAAGAGCCGAGACATTATCTTTCAAGAAATTTTCAAGAAAAACTGCCCTGATATTTCAGAACCAAAGGGGAAAATAGAAATTGAAAGAATCTACTGCTTACCTCCTGAAGCAGATCCCCAAAGGAAAACTCCTAGGAATATTGTAGCCAAATTCCAGAGTTCCCAGGTCAAGGAGAAAATATTGCAAGCAGTTAAAAAGAAACAGTTCAAGTATTGTGGAAACACAATCAGGATAACAGAAAATTTAGCAGCTTCTACATTAAGGGACCACAGGGCATGGAATATAACATTCCGGAAGGCAAAGAGATAGGATTACAACTAAGAATCACCTACCCAGTAAAACTGGGGAAAAATTGGTCATTCAGTGAAATAGAGGATATTTCAAGCATTCTTGATGAAAAGACCAGAGCTGAATGGAAAATGTGACTTTCAGATACAAGACTCGAGAAACATGAAGAGGTAAAAAGGAAAAAGATATCATAAGAGATTTCTTAAGGTTGAACTGTTTACATTCTGCATGGAAAGATGATATTTGTAACTCATGAGTCCTTTGTCAGTATTAGAGTAGTTGGAAGGAAAAATCATTATATGTATGTATGTAGATAGATAGATAGATAGATAGATAGATAGATAGATAGATAGATAGATAGATAGATAGATAGATAAAGGGCATAGGGTAAGTTGAAGATGAAGGGATGACATGTGAAGAATAAAATTAAGAGGTGAGAGAGTATTATAAGGAGAGAAGGAGAAAGGGAGAGGTAAAATGGGCCAAATTATCTCACATGAAACAGGCAAGAAAAGGCTTTTACACTGGAGGGGAAATGGGTAGATGAGAGGAAAATGAGTGAATCTTATTCTCATCAGATTTGGTTTAAGGAAGGAATATTATACACACTCAATTAAGTATGGAAATCTATCTTACCCTACAGGAAAATGGGGGATGAGGGGAAAAGAGAGCAGGAGGATGATAGAGGGGAGGGTAGATTGTGGGAGGGGGTAATCAGAAGCAAACACTTCTAAGGAGGGTTAGGGTCAAAAGAGAGAATAGAATAAATGGGGGGCAGTTTAGGATGAAAGGAAATATACTTAGTTTTTCACAACATGTCTACTATTGAGGTGTTTTGCATGACTACACATGTATAACCTGTATTGAGTTTGCTTGCCTTCTCAATGAGGGTGGATGGGGAGGGAGGAAGGGAGAAAATTTGGAACCCAAAGTTTTAAAAGCAAAAATTAAAAAAAAATGTTTTTGTATGCAACTGGAAAGTAAGATATACAGGAAATGGTGTATAGAAATTTATCCTGCCCTACAGGAAAATTGAAGGGGAAGGGTATAAGATAAGGGGGAGAGAGATGGAAGGGAAGGCATATTAGGAGAGGGAGTAATCAGAATGCATGCCATCTTGGGGTGAGGGGAGGGATGAGATGGGGAGAAAATTTGAAACTCAAAATACTGTGGAAGTGAATGTTGAAAACAAAATATAAATAAACAAATTTAAAAAACAGAATTCAGAGAATTGTACTTGTTTAGTCTCCCCTATCCAATTGGAAAATCCATAGTCTTTCAATCATAAATAAATAAGATTACCTAATATATCAATTTCTTTTAATTAATTTTGCATATTTGATTAATTGATTTTAATGTATGAAAATATGTCTTCCCCTGTATTTGGGTCCAGGTCTAAGCTGAGAAGATCTGGTACTGATTTGTTAGGCAACTGGCATGCATTGCTTAATAAATCTATATGCTCCTAAGATCAAAATTTTGATTTCCTCAATTATTTCATCTTTTACTCATCACAGCCATCACTGCTGGGAAATAGGTCCACTACACAATATACACTTTGTTCTTGATTGTCAGTCACTTACTATTTGCTGGTACTACCATGTAAAAATCCTAGGGATTTTAACTGATTACAAGCTCAATGAGTCAACATTTTATAATGGTTGCTAAAAAGCTAATGCAATATTGAGCTTCATCATTAGAAAAATAGTGCCCAAAACCAGGAAAGATTTCACACTGGCAAGAACATATCTGGAAGTCATTTAGTTCTGTGTTTATATTATAATGGATAATAGATTGTCCAGAGTAATTCCACAGAACTTCTCTGGTACTCAGTGAAGTTTCTGAATATGATTATATAAAGGACAATTGCAAAAACTAAAAATATTTAAAAGTAAGGAGTTAAAGAGGAGATTTAGAAGAGGGATGATTTTTGAAGGGTTCAAATATGGAAATGGAAATGTATTTTTTTTAGGCCAATTGGAATTATGTGACTTGCCCAGGGTCACACAGCTAGTAAGTGTCAAGTGTTTAGTCTGAGGCTGGATTTGAACTCAGGTTCTTCTGACTTCATGGCAAGTGCTCTATCCACAGGGAATGGGTTCTTTGCAATTTTAATAAACAAAACCAGAACCAATGGCTGAAAATTACAAGCATTTCAATGCCAGTTAAATGTAAGGCAGTGCTTTTGAATGTTTTGTTGTTCTCTGGTCATTCTGGTGTATCCAACTCATGATCTCATGGACCATATTGTCCATGGAGTTTACTAGGCAAAGATACTAGAGTGGTTTACCATTTTTTTCTTCAGTGGATTAAGGCAAGCAGAGGGTAAATGACTTGACCAAAGTCACACAACTAATATGTTACTGAGGTGAGATTTAAACTCAGGTCTTCCTGCCTCAGGCCCAGTGCAGTATCCACTGAGTCATATAGTTTAGAACCTTCCAAAAATTAATTGCAGAAATATATGTAGAAGTTCTAATAAATCATATGGTTTAACACCTCCATTTTACAGATGAGGAAACTGAGGCCTTATATGGTTAAATGGCCTGTCCAAGAAGATATATTTAGGAAGAAACAAAATCAGTATTTACTGTGGGTCTTCTGATCCCTGGTGTATTACTCTTTCTCCTACTTCCTACTACCTTACACAATAGTGAACTCTCTGAATTTTATTTTCAGTATTTAAACAGAATCTGGAAATACATAGGTCAATTATTTTAGCCTTGAGTAAGAGGTCAGAATATATTGTGTCTATAGGTCTTTCCAAACTACTAAGTCTTTGTTTAATCTATTTTGATTTATGTCAGTTTGTTTACATACAAATATGCATATACCAATGAAAGATACCATCTAACAACAGAAAGGGGCTCATTATTTCTTACGCTCCACTGTGGATCTTGATGAATGATATATATGGCCATAGATGAACACATTTCATTAAGTGAACATATTGAAATAATTCATGTTTTTATTCTGCCTTTAATTAACACCAAAAAAGAAGATTTCCATTCAAAAACTAGAATAGAAAAAAAAACAATTAATTATAAGTGAAACCACGAATCTCTACTATATACATAGTTTGATATATGTATGTATGTGTATATGTTTCTGTGTGTATGTGTCTGTGTGTGTAGAGAGAGAGAGAAAGAGACACAGAGAGAGAGTGAGAGAAAGAAAGAGAGAGAACATTTTATTTTCAGTACAGTACTACTTGTTTGTTTCCCTCTGAACTTCCTTCTGTTCTCAAATTTCTGTTATATATTTTTAAAGGTATGTATTAATTAGTACAGCAATGACAAGAAATGTTTTGTGAGTCATATCCAGAACTGTTTTGTTCCCTCTGTATACTCTTTAATCCTTTTTTGATGTTCTTTTTCCTTTAATTTTCTTACCTCTCTATCATTTACCAATAATATCCACTTTTCAAAAAGAAATAGCAGTTGTTCCTTGTACCACATGAGTAGAGTTAAGCAAAAGAATTCAACATCCTGGCCATGACTGAAAATGTGTGCTTTTTTTTTTGTTCTTCTTACCCATTACATTTATGCCAAGAGGTAAATAGTAGGTTTAACACTGAGTCTTCTGAAGTTATTTTTGACCACTCCTTTGCTAAGCGTTTTGAAGTCTTTGAAAATTGCTTTCCCTTACATTATTGTGATCATCACATCCCATTGTTCTGCTGGTTCTTCATCTCGTTCTGTGTTTTTCTGAATTTATCATATTCATTTCTTTTTTAAAATATATTTTCTTTATTTCATTAAATATTTCCCAATTGGATAGAAAAATAGGGTACTCATTTAAAAATGTAGTAGGGGATACTCTGTGTCCCTCCCACATGCCCCAACCTTGAAAGACAAATGATATGACATCAATTATACATGTGAAGTAATACAAAATACATTTTCATCTTAGCAACATTGCAAAAGAAAACACAAAGAAAAAAGAATAAGGAAAGTAAAAGTGTTCTTCAATATGTACGCAGAGTATTATAGAACTTGCAATCAGGTCTCTGGAGGGCAATAGAGTTATTCACCTTAAATACATTGGAATCTTATTTGATGGTTCTCTGGATCAGAGTAGCTATCTCTTTACAAATAGATGATTACAATATTGCTTTGCTGTGTAAAATGTTCTGATGGTTCTGCTTACTTCACTTTTCTTCAGTTCATATAAGATTTCTCAGGTTTTTTTTTAAACAATATGGTTCACCATTTCTTACACATTAATACTCCATCACAATAATATATAATAGCTTGTTTAGTCATTCCTCAATTGATAGACACCACCCCCAAGATTCATTTCTTTGCCTCCATAAAGAAGTCACATTAAATATTTTTAATTTAATTTAATTTTACGATTAGGTCATTTTTTTCCTTTTCTTTCATGAGATTCAAACTTAGTAGAGATATTGTTGGGTCAAAGGGTATGCAAAGTTTTATAGCCCTTAGACAATAGTTCAATTTTTTTTTCCAAAATGATCAAACCACTTCACAATTCTACCAACAATGCATTAGGGTTCCTATTTTGCCACATCCCTTCTAGCATTCATTTTTCTGTCATTTAGCCAATCTAATAGATGTGATGTGGTATATCAGAATTGTTCTATTTTACGTATTTTGGGGAAGTTAGGTATTGCAGTGGATAAAGCACTGGTTATGGAGTCAAGAGGACTTGAGGTTCAAATTTTGCCTGAGACACTTGACACTTAGTAACTGTGTGATCCTGGGCAAGTTACTTAACCCTGATCAGCTTGCAAAAAGAAATACATATCTCTAATCAATAGTGGTTTAGAGTATTTTTTTAGTGTAACTATTCATAACTTTGATTTATTCTTCTGAAAACTACCTGTTCATTCCCTTTGATTATAAATTAACTGTGAAATGATTCTTATTTTTATAAATTTGGATTATTTCTCTATATATTTGAGAATGAAGGCTTTATCAGATAAACTTCCTGTAAAAACATCCCCTCAGTTTCCTGCTTTCCTTCTAATTTTGGCTGCATTGTTTTGTGTGTACAAAACTTTTAAAATTTTAAAATTTAAAAAATTCTTCATTTTACTTCCTGTGGTCCTCTCTATCTCTTGTTGATCATAAGCTCTTCCCTTATCCATGTATCAAAGAGGTAAAATTTTTCATTTTCCACTAATTTGCTTATGACATCACTTTATTTTTAAATAATTTCTCCATTTTGACCATATCTCAGTATATGAAATGTTCATCTCTGCTTAAAAACTACTCCCTAGTTTTCCCAGCATTTTTTGTCAGATGGTGAGTTCTTGTCCCTAAGAAAGTCTATATAATAAATACTATACATTGTGTTCAGAGATGTCTATTTGAAAAAAAAAAGCCTCTCCTACACTAAAGAGTAATGTCAAATGGTCACCTGCCCAAGAAGAATTCATAGGAGAACTTTGAAAAGACTTTAAAAATCAAATGAGAGAGATTTAGGAAAAGCTAAATAGAAAATACGAGCAATCCAAGAGGAACAAACAGATTATGGAAAGTCAACCAATTAGAATAAGAGATCCAGAATCTTAAGGAAGAAAATGAGTATTTGAAAATTAGAGTTGTGCAAGGGGAAACCAGTAAAGTTATGAGACCAAGAAATAATAAAACAAAATAGAAAGAATGAAAAAAAAAATAGAAAGGAATGTGAAACATATCATAACAAAAACAACTGATCTGGAAAACAGACCAACAAGAGAAAACATAAAAATGATCATACTACTGAAAGTTATAATAAAAAAGGAGAATCTTGACAAAATAATACATGAAATGATGAAAGAAAATTATCCTGAAGTGTTAGAACAAGAAAGGAAAGTAGAATAGAAAAAAAAATCACAGATCACCACTTGAAAGAGATTCTATGAAGAAAACCTATTGGACTGTTGTAGTCAAATTCCAAAACTCCCAGCCCAAGGATAAAATAGCTTTGAGCAATGAGAAAAATATCTATCTATCTATCTATCTATCTATCTATCTATCTATCTATCTAT
>NW_020954569.1:29876080-30036720 GCF_900497805.2 Vombatus ursinus | reverse complement strand
TATCTATCTATCTATCTATCTATCTATCTATCTATCTATCTATCTATCTATCTATATATATGGCAGTGCCACAATTAGAATCACACAAGGCCTATCAGTGGTTACACTAAAAGACTGCAGGTCTTGTAATACTATATATTGTAGAGCAAAAGAATTGGTGTTGTGGCTGAAAATATCACATCCAGCAAAGTCAAGCATAATCCTGAATGGAAAAATATGGACATTTAACAAATTGCCAGACTTTCAGAATTTTGTTAGGAAGAAAAGAAAACTGAACTTAATGGAAGATTTGACATAGAACACTAAAGAGAAATTTAAGATAGATATCAAACACTAATTACAAGATACTCAATAAGAACAGACTATATACCTTTATATGAAGAAATGTAAAATGTATGTCAAAGATTATTATTAGAAATTGGGTAGTTTGTCAGAAAGATTGGGGTAGACATGTATATAATATGATTTTAAAAGTAAAACAATTTAGGAACAGGTAAAAAGAGTAATTATTTAATACAAATGAGGTGCTAGAAAGAACCAATACATAGGAAATAGATGGGGGAGGAGGCCTGGTAGTTCTGAAATTCCACTTTCATTGAGAATAGGTTACATATATATCTAGAAAGGTATTAAAGTCTTCTAAACTCAGAAATAAATAAAAAGGCTAAGGGGATAGGGAGGTGGAAGGTGATAAGGTACAGATTTTAGAAGGAGGGGGAGAGAATAGGATAAAGGGAGATAGTATAAGTGTGTTTAGATTAACAGGAATGGGAGGATAAGGGAGGAATTCTTGGAGGGGGTTAAGTTAAGTAATGAGGGGGGCAAGTATCAGGTAGATGTAAAGTAGAGGAGTCAGGAGAGATAGGAATAAGACATACACAAACATAACATAAAGATCAGAAGTAGAATTTATTAGGGAAAAAAAGCAGGATTAGTAATCATGATCTCAGACAAAGTAAAAGCTACAAATAGATTTAATCATTATGAGAAAAATAGGATAACTATACTATATGCCAGTCATTATACATGTGTATATCTTTGTGTGTGTATGTATATGTCAGCATATGTATATATTTATGTGTGCATATATGTGTTATCTGTATGTATGTATGTGTGTAAATTATTCTGTTATCTGATCCTATTTTAAGAGTAAGTTTATTCCATTCATATTCAGCTATGAGTACTACTCATGTATTTCCCTCCATACCTCTCTCTCTCTTTCTCTCTCTCTCCTTCCCTCCCTCCCTCTCTTGTAAAACACATATATACTGTGTATATAAAAATTTATACATATATGCATACACACATGTATTCTTACATTTTTGAGTCAGTTCCAATGAGAGTGATGATCAGTTGTTTTCCACCATACACCCCAATTTCCATCCATTGTTAAAGATCTTTCTTGCACATCTCTTTTATGTGAGATAATTTACACTATTTTCCTCTCTCTCTCCCTTTCACCCATTCATCTCTCTTTCTCATTTCTTCCTTTTTTTAATTATCCTAATATAATCAATTCCATTTTATGCCCTCTGTCTATGTAGACTCCTTCTAATAGCCATTATAATGATAAAGTTCTTAGGAATTATTTATATCACCTTCTACAGGAATATAAATAGTTTAAGTTATTGAGTTCCATATGATTTAGCTTTCATGCTTACTTTTTAATGATTCTCTTGAGTCTTCTACTTGAAAGTTGATTTTTTTTATTCATCTCTTACATTTTCATTAAGAATGATTGAAAGTTTTCTCTTTAATTAATATTTTTTGTCTGAGTCTTCTCTCATTTTTCTTGTGTAGGTCATTTTTTGTCTGTTGTTAATTTTTGGCTAGGCAATGGGGTTAAGTGACTTGCCCAGGGTCACACAGCTAGTAAATGTTGTGTGTCTGAGGCTGGATTTAAACTCGGGTCCTCCTGAATCCAGGGCTGGTGCTCTATTCACTGTGCCACCTAGCTGCCCCTATAGGTTATTTTTGGCTATAATACTAGCTACTTTGTCTGGTGGAATTGCCTATTCTAAGACCTCTGTTCTTAAGGTGGTAGCTGTTAAATCTTGTGTGATCCTGATAATATTATAATGCTTTCTTTCTGGCTGCTTGCCATAGTTTCTCCTTGACCTGGGGGTTATGGAATTTGTTATATTCCTGGGAATTTACATTTTGGGATCTCTTTCAGGAACTAGTAGGTGGAATCTTTTTATTTCTATTTTACCCTTTGGATCTAGGAGATCAGGGGTGTTTTTTTTCAGTATAATTTCTGGAAATATAATGTATAGGCTCTTCTTTTGATTATGGGTTTCTGGTGGTTCAATAATTCTTCAATTGTCTTTCTTTAACTTTAATATATATTTTTCCAGGTGAGTTGACTTTTCAATGAGATGTTTCACATTCTCTTCTATTTTTTTTTCATTCTTTTACCTTTTATTTTCTGGATGTCTCATGTTGTCATTAGTTTCCATTTCTCAAATTCTAATTTTTAAGCAATTAGTTTCTTCAGTGAGCTTTTGTACCTCTGTTTCCTTTTGGTCAATTCTGGTTTTTATGGAGTTCTTTTCTTCACTTAATTCTTCTTCCTCTTTTGTCATTTCAGTAATTCTGTTCCTTAAGGTGTTATTTTTCTTCAGCATTTTTGTGCCTGTTATTAATATGTTAAATCTCTTTTAATAATTTATAATTTAATAATTAATAATTTCTTATGTTTCTCTCATTTCTTTTCCTCTTGATTTTTTCCTCTATCACTCATTACTTTCTTTAGCTCCTTGAGGAATTCTTGTTGGGCTTGTCTCCAATTTGATTTTTTTTCCCTTGAGAATTTGCTTTTAGCTGTTTTCACATTGTTGTCTTCTGAGTTTCTGTCCTGATCTTCCTTGTCACCATAGCTGCTTTTCATGATCTGATCAGATTCTTTTCACGTTGTTTGTTCATTTTTTCCAAACTATTTCTTCATTTTAAAATTTACATTAAAGTTGGACTCTACTCACTTGTTGGAGGTAAAAGGAGAGGCTTTCCTAAGCTTCAGTCTTTTGGACACTGCTATTTCCAGAGTTAGTTCTGGGGCTATATAATTTTCCTGTGCTTCCACAGTGGTATGACCTGGGACAAGTGTGATCACTGCTCTCCTGTTCTAATCTCTGGTCTTTATCCAGGAAAGGTCTTTGGTACTCTGTTATCACAAGAGCTAGCACTCTTCTTGGCCCTGGAACTTTGACTATGCCGTTTGCTCCCTTGCAGTTGCAAGGGAAGTCCTCCTCTCTGTTCTAGAATTTTAACCAGTTTCCCTATTTCCTTATGACTGACCACAAGAACTCTTCTCAGTCCTGAAACTGTGATGCCGATGTCCATGTATAAATGCAATGCAGTTGCAAAGAGTGCCAGGCCCAGTGCCTAGAGTCAACTCTGGGTCCCCTGTAATCTCTTTCTCTCCAGTTGTCTCACCCCCTTACCATCTCTGGGCTGAGAGCTCTGGAAACTCTTAATTTCGTAGCCACCTTTATGGCCACCACTGGTGCTGCAATCACCTTCACTTAAAATAGTCATTAGCTGATATATAATATTCTATTTTATAAGGAAAAGGGAATTCAACATTCTCAAATACTATAAATGCAATCCTTGTGCTATAATTTCAAATTTTGAGTTTTCCATATTTAGTGTGACTCATACCACAGCACTCTATTCTTATGCCCTATTCATTCCATGCTAACACATTCCACTATTGACCCCTGATCTTGCACTGAACTCCTGCCTTTATCAACAGATTGGCCAGAGCAGACCATATCTAGCTCAACCCAGACCACACTGCCACACTCTGGCTATCTTCAAACCATTCAGATCTGTGTGTCCTTTGCTACTTCATTCCATCCCTGGGTATACTTATCAAATCAGTAGGTCAGGAATGGTTTTTTCTTCCCATTATATCCATGTTCTGTATCACAGTGCCTGGGACATGGTAAACACTTAATAAATGCTTGTTGATTTATTGATTGATTTCTCAACCTGTACTAAAAAATACATGTTAATCAATTGACCTGTGTCTCCATTCATTATCCATTTGATTTATCATGCTAAAACACCTTTATTTGATCACTATTTACCTGCTACATGATATTTTGTCCTAATAGAATATAAGTTCATTAGGGTAAGGATGTCTTTACTTTTTATTTTTATTCCCAAGACTTGTACAGTATCTGACATAAAATGAGTGGTTAATAATTATTTATTTGTTTATTCATTCAAGCATCACTTGGATATATTTCACAGAAATATAGAAAAATACAAAAAATAAAAAGTGAATGAAACAGAAAGATAAACTGTCTTAATTTCAAGAATTTCATTTTTTGTTTATGTACCTTTTTTGAAATAGAAATAAGAAGCAAAGTGATGAAATTGTGATTCATTAGTTCATTATTATTTTTATAAACTGATATATTATAATTCCTTCACTTTTGTTTTTATCATGGAGTAATTTGAAAGGGATTTTTAGAGATTACATTACAGATTACACCAGTAATTACCTATCCCTACTATCCCAGAATACAGTAATCATTAAACAACTATAACTCAATAAATAAATTGAATAATATTAAAGACATAATTATCTTAGAACTTCACATGTAGACATCAATATATGAGATAAGAGGGGTATGACAATATGAATTAAAATTTATCATATATATTTGCAAAAGTTTAACTGAGTGATCCTTTTTGTGGCTTAACTCCTTGATAATGCCATTTACAATTAATGCCTTTTCTTTCTGTCATCTCATTTTTTTTCCTAATTCTCTACAGAAAAGGAAAGAAAAGTAAAGAAAGAAATGAAAGAATAGAAGAAAAGAGTATAAGTTAAACATAGTACTCAAAGGAATAATTAGAAAAAAATGGTGTCATGATCAAGTTAAATGCTCTTCAAGTAGAGAATAGATAGGTTTTAGCAAAAAGTAGGTCTAAGGATGGTACATTGAGAAACATTTATGAGAAACTACAAAATTTCAAAGTCAAAGAAAAGTATTGCAAGTCTTAGAAAAGTTTTATCTTAAGATGGAAATTAAAGCAACATCAAATTTGTAAAAAAAAAAACATGGTATGACATGAAGGCTGGAAAACATATAGAAGTCTGAACAAAAATGGGATTAGGTACAAAAATTATATATGCTTCAAACATGAATTATTCAAAAATAAAAAATCCACCCCTAAATTAAATAAGACTTGTAAAAATGTATGAACAAATATCAACAAATAAGTAGATAATTATAGCAACTATGAGAAGACATCCAAGCTGGTTGAATGACTAAAAATAATATCCTGAAATTTCAACATCACTTATAGCTAACATTTCAGATAGCTAGATAGATAGATAGATAGACAGATAGATAGACAGATAAGATTATACAGGGAAATGTAAGAATTAGGTATGTCAACTTTCTTAATTTCAACAGAAGCAATAAAACAAGTGTTTGAAATAAAAATATGACTAAAAATTAACATAACGTTAAATAAATATTTACTAACACTTAAAGAACTGACAAATAAAAAATAAAAACAAATAAAATGCAAAAAAAAAAAGAAAATGTACCTGTTAATCCTGAAGGCAAACTTCTATCCATAAAAAAGGGCATTTAGGGAAAAAAACCATTAAGTTTAAAGTATTAACTAGTTAAAAAATAAAGAAATAGACTGTATTTCATTTTATAGTTTAATAATTAAAATAATTATAAAAGATTAACAGAATTCCCTATAGGTAACATGAAGAACACTAAGAAGAAATTTAACAAAATGATAAACTTATTACTTATACAATAAACATGAATGGCTTACCTTCCAATTAAAATACAATAAGGTATAGAATGAGTCAAACAATAAACTAAATTGTGTTGCTTGTAAAAAATACACCTGATATCAACAATACTATATTAAAATGAAAAAGTTGTTCTAAATTATGTGATGTCACTGTAAATTTGTTAAAATAATTGTGTTAAATACTTAATAAAGTATAATTCAAATTAAAAATATTTTAAAGAAAAAAACAAATGTTATTGTACATTTGGAAAATTAAAAAATGGTAAATGTGTAGCAATTCTCATTTTATATTTTGTTGATGTTATTGAGTCATTTCAGTCATGTCTGACTCCTAATGATCCTATTTTGAGTTTTCTTAGCAAAGATACTTTGCCATTTCTTTCTCCATCTCATTTTACAGGTGAGAAACTGAGGTAAACAGGGTTGAGTGACTTGCCCACGGTCAAACATCTAGTAAGTGTCTGAGGCCAGATTTTAAGTTAGGAAGATAAGTCTTCCTGACTTGACGCCCAGAACTCTACCCACTGCACCACTTAGCTGTCTTATCATTTAATATGCACCAAACAATTTGACAGCTTCATAAAAAAAGTAGTAGCATTAATACCCAAAGTAATTGATAAGTTAACAAACACATAATAAATGTAAAATATATTTCAGGCAATGTGCTAAGTTCTGCTGATACAGAAAACAAAAAAATGAAATAGTTTCTGACCTCAAAGAACTGACAGAAAAGGAAGCTGTGTTTCATCATCAGAACCTGACAAATACAACAAAAAGATTAATAATGTAGAAATCTAGTACTTGAACAGCTTCCTTAAAAAGTTGATAATAATAGATATATGGAGAGAACTAAATTGGTGAAAAAATAAATACATATTATTTTCAACTATGCATGAAATGTTCATAAATATATTCTAAATATATTTTAGTTCATAGAGAAGCCTTGGGTAAATTAAAAAATATAGAAACTATACTTACTGCATTTCTGGACCACAATGTAATAAAATTATAATTAAATAAAAATTTATAGTAAAATTGCACAAAATATATGGAAGCTAAGTGAAAGTGTGTTATATAAAGACTGAGTTAAAGAAAAAAATCAGAAAAATAACAGAATATCAATCAGATAACTATAAAAATAGTACAATAATCAGGTGACCATTTTCACTTCAGAAAAGGTAAAGGTTCAAAAGGATAGAAGAAAAACTTCATGAAATGTAATGGAAATCATGTCAGATATCAAGAAATTACTGCACACCTTATAAAGATTGAGATTTGGAACTTGCTGTTCTTGCTATGCTATTTGAATAAATACCATTTTCTAAAACTAAAAGATTGTACTGGCTGATTTTTAAGGGGGAGCATTACATTCAGAATTTGTGTTAGGAGGATAGCTACCCAAAGAGTTATGCCTAGAACTCAAGGAAAAAAAATTTCCCCTCTGAGAACTCAGTCTCCTAGTACCAGTATGAGTTAACTGTATATGAAAAGTCCAGTAGAAGCAATGAGCTTACCTCATAGTGCACAGAATGGCACCATACCTTTGTCCCCATTCACTCAACTATTTAAGAACCCACAGCAGGCATCTGGTAAGTGCAACCAGCTTATATATATAATAGGAGAATCCCTTTCTGAATGGCAGGATAATTGTTAAACATGAAAAGTTAGACTCCCCAACTTCCTGCCTGTAGGTGATGAGTCTTCAGATTTTGAGGCTTGCAAGGCTTCTGACAATGATAGCCAAAGGATTGTTGCATTTTATGAAAAGAACACTCTAATATTTCAGCTGACAAAAACACTGAAACATTTAGCCATACCAGATGTGGTATGGACTGTAGCTGCCCTTATAAGAGCAAGCCCAATGAGTTCAGAGGATCAATATAACCAGCAGAGAGGTAACTATCTGAGAGTAGTCTAGTGTCAATCAATGTCTAGGCCAATTGAGCAATCATTGATTGGCAGAACAATGATTTCATGACTATGTGTGGCAGTAGTCCAGTAACCTGGGTCTGAATGGCTCAATAACAGGAACAGCCATGCCAAGTATCCAAGGAACATTCCTAGTCCAGGCCAGTAACAATTGGATCCTGTGAGAAACTAGTCCAGTAGCCAAGTTGAGTGACCTGTTCAGTAAAATGCAGCAAAAGATTACCTTATCTAGCACACATGCCTTGCCTGTGAGGAAAGAGCCCCAATTAGCATCAGAGCAGTGCATCCCCCACCACACTTAACTTTGTGAAGACTCTTTGGAAAAAAGAAATTCAATGATGCCTTGCTGTTTCAAAACTATGTTAGTCATATAACTGCCATTGGACTTTAAACATGTCCCTACTCTTTCTCCTTCATGGAAATGCTTTTTATTTATTTTTCTTAATGCTTTTTCTAAAAGCTAATTGATTCTGCTAGATGATTGTTAAGGGGAAGAACACCTATAGGAACTTTTGGGAAACAATTAAGGTGAGAGATGATATCTATAGCCTATGGTCCAAAATGACAACTGCCTTTTTTGTAAATCCAGCCTACCAATACCAGTTGGAGTGAGCACATAAATAAGAAAATATTTGGATTCTTACCAAATCACTTTTTAGAGGCATATCTATTCTATGAAATGTCTATTTTAATAAGAAAGAAAAGTGTTTTTATTAAGCATGCAGCTAAAAGCACTAGAAATGAAACAAGACAATAATCCAAAGGAAAGAGAAACTAACCAATAAACAGAAACAGTGAGAGATTCAAAAGTTAAAAGCAGAAAAAATAGAAAAATGAAAGAATTGAATTGCTAATTTAATTCAAAAATTATCTATTTTAAAGAGCAATAAAATTAGCAATGGCTTAGCAAAATTCATCCAAAAATGAGAGGAGACGCAAATCATTAAGATTAAAAATGGAAAATGAAAGTTCTTTAAAAGAAAAAATACATATATAAATAGGTAGTACAACACAAAATTATATCCTAAAAGGTCAGAAAATTTAGAGGGAACATGAGATTATTTTTAAAAAGTTACTTAAAATTGACAGAAAATGAAATTAGTACTTTGAATTGACTGTAGTCTCAGTGGAAAACTTAAAGAATAACCATACTGAAACATGAAACAAGTACAAATGACTTCATAAATTCTTTTTATGACAAATAAGTCCTCTTATGTAGACTATTCATAAATAGAGAGCAATATGAAACATTTGCAAATTCCTTTTTTAAGGCAAAAATGGTGATAATTTTTAAACCAGGCAAAGAAACACTAAAAGTGAATGCTTCCATAATATAAATACACACACACATATACCCATGGTAAAATATTAGCCAAATAAATAATTTTAAGAAAATTTCCTATCATGACCAAACAGAACTAATACAAGTGCACAAGAAAGCATTGACAAAGTATTCTGATTGTAACTTAAATGGACACACTGAAAAAGATTTTATGTTAATTTATAAGTTGAAATAAATAAATACATTGGTCTTTACAAATATATTTGATTAAATAATGCTATATAATTTCAAGTTTTACCACTATTATAGCATTCTTCTGATTCATCAGTCAAATTAATATGTTAAAGATACCACAGTTTGTCAGTGGTAATTGCTCTGTTCAATGCAAATCACAAATCACAGCTGAAATTAGAGAAATGTTTGAAGCTCAGACATGATAAGTAACTTTCCCATGAATAATTAAAAAAAACATTATCAGGGTAACATTTTAACAAAGGTCTTCATAATTCCAAGTTTGACGCACACTACTTTCTAGAGATCATCATTTCACAGTTTATGGCATTGAGAAATTTGGAAATTTAACTTAGAGAAAATTTATGGAGAATGAAATAGCCTAAAAACAGTAATCCATCCACCATCAGAACTGGAAGGGATCATGGATAACATTTACCCAACTTCCTCATTGACAGACAAGATAATTTAATGGTCAGGTGAACAAAAATAAATAAATAAACAAAGTAACTGAATGAATTAATTACCATACCAAACAAATAAACAAATGAATGAACAAATAAATAGATGAATGAATAAAGATAAACAAATAAATAAGTAACAAATAAATAAATGATGAAAGAAAGGCAGGCAAATACCCTTGAAACATCCTACAGTTGCTCAGTTTTTAATTGGTTTCTTGAACAAAAGACAAGCATTCCTTACCCATTTCACTGCTTCCTGGAAAGGGCATTCTCTGATGTTGGGCTCAGAAACATGAAGATGCTTTCCAGAATATCTAGCAATCATTGACTTCTAAGCATGTAATAGTTCACGAATTACAATGAGCATAAACTCCTGCTTGTTACCACTGATTCTTCCTTCTGCTTAGTGTTAGATATGTGCTTTGTCAGATCAGTGTTTATAGTGGAAAGATCCCTGATTCTGCAGTTGAAGAAAATGGAATCAAATCCTGACCCTAGAACTTATTACCTATGTGACTTTTGAAAAATCACTTAATGTTCCTGGGTCTTAATTTTCTCATTGGTAAAAATGAGAAAATTGGACAAGATGGACTATTAATCTCTTATGGTTCTACATGTATAGTTGGTGGGATGGAAGTATTGATTGCTTACTATTCAAGAATAGTCTTGAAGATTTATAAAATGATGAAGATTTAAATGAGTAGAATCAGGAGAACAATTTATACAGTAACAATAGCATTGCTAAAATAAACATCTTTGAAAGCTCTAATAACTATAATCAATATAATGGCCATTCACAAATCCAAAGATCCAATATTGAATGATGTTATCCATTATAGAAAGGTAATAGTCTTTTGGAGGGTGGCAGAACAAGGCATATTTTTATATAAATAAAATGAAAGAATTTGTTTTTCTTGACTATACATATTTGTTATAAGAAATTTGTTTTTTTCCTCTTTTTAATTAGTGGTATATGGGTTTGGGAGGGGAGAAAATGGATTTCTATTAATTTTTAAACATGGAGTGGCATGAAGTATTATTGATATAAAATGGTGCATATACTTTTAGATAGTCACAACATTTTTGGTATTACTTAGCTAATTCACTTTACTACATGAAATTTTAATGAAGGAGCAATCTGTAAATGTTGCTAATGTAAAAACAATTCATTAATAAAAGCAAAGCAGTATGCTAAATTTTGGTGATTCATAATTATAATGATGATAACAATAACAACAACAACAGCAGCAACAACAACAACAACAACAACAGTTCCAAGTTTTCTATGGCACAAAACTATGTAGATTCAGGCTTTAAATATAGATATCAAAAAAAATTAGGTAGTGCAGTGCAGAGAGTGGTGGGCCAACACTCAGGACAACACATTTAAATCTCACCTCAGATAACTAATACTTTATTGGCAGTAACAGGAGATTTGCATGCCAAAATCTAAATGACAGGAACTGGGATGGTATAATATTGGTAAAGATTTAATAGATAAACAATTTAAACCACTTCTTTTCTAAACTAGATCTACTTGAGATTGAGTAAGATTAATTCAAGAATTGCTTTCAGTTTTTGAAATCTATATCTGCACTACCCAGAATTCCTGATTTAATTCATTTTTTTTTTAAAATTAGCTCACCCTAGGTATAAAATTATAATAGATCATAAATCCCTTGAAATGGTAAATTTCCTTATCATTAAGCAAGAAGAGTTGCTAGATTGTTACAACAGGAGAGTCAGAGTCCTGATTTCTCTAAAACACTAGGTTTTATCCTAGCTGGATATCTCTAAGATCAGAGTATCAAAATGAGTTTGGATTTACTAATATTTTTCTACTTTTCCTAAAGCAAAATGAAGTTGGATCCAGTGGGGTTTTTGTTTGTTTGTTTTCTTTCCTTTGTTTTTGTTTTTGTTTTTTTGTTTTTTTGTTTAATTTCCTTTTTTCCATTAAGGAAAGTAAAATATTCTGACTCAGCTGGGAGCCAAGTCATTTGTGTGAATAAGAATCAAGCACTTCCAGCAAATTACTGTACTCCAACACCCTCTTCTCATTATACTCTGGAAACTGGTCTATCATTTATAAAAGATGGACTAGACGCATTAACTAAGAAAAAGTGAGCAATGTTTTGCTGCCCATATTTCCAATTTGAGAGCTAACTAAGAGACATAATTGGATTGCCTGTGAAGCTAATCATCTCCAAACCTAATTTTTACAAAGGATTTGCAAATTGTTGGGGGTACAGAATTCTAGTGGGGAAATGTATTTGTGAGATCTCAGGTTTAAGAGTTATTCTCCATTGCCCTCTCATAAATGAAAACCAGAATCTTTTTATGTATAACTGCATGCATATGTATAGAATGCATAAGTATATATATAGGTTTTTATAATTTTTCCATATTTGTGCTGTGTATATTACATATTATATACACATGTGTATATATATATGCATAAATATATGTACATATACATATACATATTTCTAAGTCACATTAACTAAGAAAGCAAGGTCCAAAATATAAGGAGAAAATAATGAAAAATAACTAATGCATAGAATATATTTTTTTAAAATCTGAAAGAAATTCATAGAAATAACATAAAAACAAATATAATTTTAGTATAGTTGCACACAAAATAGAAAAACTTAAAATTTCAATGAGTAAATTAATATTAAATTCCAACACTGTGACATAAATAAATGTACCCTATGAGTTACAAAAAATACCTCTGTAATATTGTCATTCAGGATCTGGAGCAAACACATATCTCCAGCTAGACCAGAAATGTTTGATAGTATAGTAATTCCATACAAAATTAAAAGTCTTACTGAGGAACCCAGGGTTATTCACCTAGAAAAAACAAACAAACAAACAAAAATTCATAAACAACAACAACGACAAACAATGTAGGCTTTTTGAAGGCAAGAAGCCTATCTTTGTAAATGGCATGAACTTTGAAGAGTTACAGAAACAAGTTTTTCAAGGAAGCCTTTCAACAACAACCATGCCTTTAAACAAAAAAGAGACAAGTAGATGAAACAATTCACATTCTGAAGCAAGAAAAAAGTCAGCTGTTTACTAAATAAAAGGATTTTCAAGGTATTTTATTGACTAATCCCTTAAATATTTCAAAAATCTTCACATGAAAAATAAAGGGACATAAAAAAGGGTGGAAGGAAGAGGAAGTGGTGTTATCTATCTAAGCTCCAGTCTTTGATAAAGGAGAAATCTACCTTGAGAGAAACTTATGCATTTTTTGGTGTAATGTTTTGTAGTGTTTTTATTAAATTTGAGTTAATAAAAGTGAATACACACATGCATATATATGTTATATATATACATATATATACATATATATACATATATATACATATATATATAATTCCATCAGATAAATATTTATTTAACAAGAATTGCAGATGAAGAGACAAAAACAATTACAGAGTTATTTCTGATATTGCACAGTACTCTGCAAGTTAGATATTTGACTTAAGTATTGTGATTAAGTGATTTAATCATGGTCTTCCTCACTCTAAGGTCAACTCTGTAGCCACTTTACCCCAAAGCTTCAAATATAAGAAAGGTTTAATGTATTATCTCAGGTGATCCTCACAGCAGGTCTGTGAGGTAGGTATTATAGTTAATATTATGCCTATTTTACAGTTGAGTAAATTAAAACTAAGAAAAGTTGTTTTGTTTTGTTTTGTTATTCGCTTGCCAAGTTGTTAGAGGAGCAGAAATATCACCAAGGTTCCCTCCCACCAAAAAAAAAAAAAAATCAAAAACAAAAATTCATCCAAACAGATCCAAACAAATCCTCATGAGAAAATTTAAAAAAAAAGTCACAGTAAGTCATGTTTCCACCTTAGGTTGGCATAGAGACACTAACCACGAGATCTGTGAATACTGTGGGGAATAGCTTACTGGCCAAGAAAGTGCAGTAGGTAGAGCACTCTAGGGCAGGAAGAAGCTGTGTACTAGGCCTAGCTGTGCTTAGCTCTATAACGGTTTTGTGTACCAGACCTGTACTGGGGCACTGTGATGGGAACAGATGATATCTGACAACTTTTTCACCCACTACACAGTTCTAGGTGAGTGATGCAGGATAGACTGAAGTGAGAAGTGAACTGTTCCCATGAAAGTCATCCCAGGGTAATGAGTAATGAGTAGTCTCTGGTTCTAGGCTATGTACAAAGAAAGTAGAAAGAAGCAAGAAGCATGTGTGTGCCTTTGATCCTTGTGGTAGAATGATATCTCAGTTTCATCTTCTAACCTAGTCCAAAACCTACAAAATAATTACCAGAGCAAATATTCTAGACCAAAAAGGGAACTTGTAGATCTGACACTCTGAACCAAAAGATCTTTCCAGAAGGCTAAAGGTGGTTGAGCCCAGCTGTAGTCTACTGTTACACTTACTTCCTTACTTCCTTACTTCTTTACTTTACTTAGCTGTGTAACCCTGATCAAGTCACTTCATTTCAGTTTCCTCATCTGTAAAATGGGTGATGATAGTAGCACCTACCTCCCAGGGTTATTGTTAAGGTCAAATGAGATAACCTATGTAAAACTCTTTGCTAACTATTGATGCTAGCTATTTCTTATGGTTGTCTGACTCCAAATATAGCATTCTTTACACCTTACCACACTGCTTCTGCCTGTTGTCAAATGGAAATGATGTCTTCTGGATATATACAGGTATATATGTATGTATATATGTATGTATGTATGTATATATGTACATACACATACACACTTTTGTTCTCAAATGACTTTCAGAATGGTCTGTCTTTCTTACAATGAGCTTAGATTTGAAGAGCAGGAGTTGTTGCTTATTTAATAAGGAAAAGTTCTCTTTAATTTCTCATTTCTGTTAGTGCTGTGGCCAACTAGTCTTTCATAAGCTGGTAAATAGGTGTTGGCTCAGTTAAACTGAGCCCTGGGAAAGATCTTAGCTTAGAAAGGCCAAGGTCTCCCACTACATCGAGGCCATCTCCAGTCATACTGATCTATACCTTGGCCACTGAACCCAGATGGCTCCACAGGAGAGAGTGAGACTGCTGTCTTTGCACAGCCCTCCCTCACTTAAATCCAATTCAAGTGAATGTCATGGCATCACTTTCCTGGTGTCATGGCCTTCTTCAAGAATGAAGGACAAACAACGATGGTCTATTCTTGCTGAAATCCAAACACAGGTCAGGAATTTGCACAGTTCAGATCAAAAAGGGGTCATGATCAGATTTTTCCCTAGATCAACCCACTTAGGAAACAGTGAAATCTATTGTGTTCCCAGGATGAATTGTCCCTGAGATCTTGGCATAGCCCAATATTCATGTCCCAAAGTAAGCAGCAATAGGATCTCCTTCCAAAAGTGTGCAGGGCCCAGCCCCAACATCAAGGTGGAAGTTAGGAAGAAACTAAGAGAATTAGAATACAATCAAATAAACAAATCTCACCAAAAAGAGCAATTATGGTGACAGTAATACTGAAGATTAGAAACCCAGAAGAAGATAATGGTTCCAAAACATTTACAAGCAAAACTTCAAAGAAAACAATTGCTTTGACACAAAATCAGCTAGAATTCAGTGAAGGGATGAAATTAGTTTTGCTGTTGTTGTTTTTTTAAGGGTTTTTTTTAGTTGGTTTTTTCAATGTAATGAATGCCAGAGGGAAAAAATGGGGAAAATGAAAGCTATGGAACAAATCATTGGAAAAGGAATTAACAGCTTGGTGCAAAAGTATTTATTTTGTTCATGCATCAAACTCCATGAAAATTAAAATGGACTAAATAGAGGCAAATGACTCCATGAGACAACAGTAAATGTTAAAAATAAAAGTCAAAAGATTTAATAAATAGAAGAAAATTTAAGGAATCATCATAAAATATCTGATGTGGAAGACACAGTAATAAGGGGAAAAAAAACTGCCCAGATTTCTTAGAACAGAGAGCAAACTAGAAATAAATTTTTTTAGTTATTTCCTGAAAGTAATTTCAAAATGAAAACTCCCAGCAACCAGAACAAAGAAGAAATACTACAAGGAGCCAGAAAGAAAAACTTCTAGCTCTGAAGAGCCCCAAAGGGATCACCACAATTTAATAGCAATGACCCTAAAGAAGC
Source organism: Vombatus ursinus (assembly GCF_900497805.2). Taxonomy (NCBI): domain Eukaryota; kingdom Metazoa; phylum Chordata; class Mammalia; order Diprotodontia; family Vombatidae; genus Vombatus; species Vombatus ursinus. Next base: position 30,020,902 of record NW_020954569.1, on the reverse strand, counting down.
AGAGATCTTAGGATACGCTATTCCAGAAGGCAAAGCAAAATTGAGTGCAATCACATGGGAGGAAAATGGACCTTTAATGAAGCAATAGAATTACACGTATTCCTTATGAAAAGATCAGAAATTCATAGAAACTCAAGTTTCAAACACAGGAGTTAGAATAAACATTAAAAGAAATGTAAAACATGAATGAAAAATAGTAAAGAACTAGGCAATGATGAATTGCTTATATTAAAAGATGATGGTGTGATAGATGTATCCTCCACCAACCCTTATCATCATGTGGGATCATAGGAAGATTATAATTAGACAAGGCTTGAAAGTGGCTGTGCTATGTCTTCATAATCTTAAGAATATAAAGATAGAAGAAGAGGAAAACATTGGACATGGAGAGGGCAAAGAAGATTATAGAAAACTCATAATTGGAGTGTGTACATAGATATTATACAAATAAGGAAGAGAAACTAACACTTTCACCTTTCATCTGAATTGGCGAAAGGAAGAAAGAAGAAACACACACATACACATAGCTGGATACAAAAACATTTCGCTCAACAAAGAAATAGGAGGAATTGTATGAGGTAGAGAGGGAAAGAGAAAATAGATAATTAGAAGAAGGGTAGATTAAAAGATGCATTAATACTAAGTAAAATAAACTCTAAGGATGTAAACCTATTTATAGATCTTTTTGAGGTGGAAGAAATGGAAATCTCAGGAGGCAGTCATTAACTAGGGAATGGCTAAACATGTTATAACATAAATGTAAGGGAATACTATTGAACTGTAAGAAATTATGAAGGTAATAGTTTTAGAAAAAAAAACTTGTATGAAATGAGGAATAATAAAGTGAATAGAACCAGGAGAACAATTTATGCAATATTTTAAAAGCAAGTACAATATTTTAAATACAATTTTGAAAGGACAAAAAAATCTGAGAATCATGATGACCAATCATTCCAGAGGACTAATGATGAAATATTCTACCCACCTCATAATAAAGATGTCAAAGGCTCAAAGTGAAAGACTCATTTAATATTTTGGTTATCTATTAAATTTTTCTATATGTCTTTGATTTTCTTAAAGATATCTTTCATATATTACGTTTCTGAGTGACAGGGTATTATAGTTGTCATAAGAAACATCAGTGGCTTTATTTTAGAAGAATAAAAAATGACCTAAATCCAAATATGCTGGGCTTCTCATTATCATCACCATCTTTTAAAATCTGGTCCTGGTACAATCTTTCTCTTCTATGAGGTTTTACTGTTTCCAAATTCTTTTCTTTGTCCATGGAGAAAGACTGAAAAATGTCTATACTGTATTTAATTTTGTTTCTATTTGTTTGTGCACGTGCCCTGATTTCTGTTGACACCTGGAATTAGATTCACTACTCTTCAGGGATTCTGAACTACCTCTGCCAATAGGTATAGCTTTGTTTTATGAAATTGGTTGGTATACAACAGAGGAAGGGAAAGCTAAGAACTTCAGGGTTATGGCTAAATGGTGTATTCATCTCCTTTTCAAGGTTTCTTGATAGTAGCCTCATCATATGGGGACTATTTGTGATTTATATTGCTAAAAGTCACAACCAAAAAAAGTGTTCTGATTATCACTCACATAGAGATGAAATGTTGAAATATAGAAATGAAAAAGAGGAAGAATTCAAGGTTCAACAGCTCCCCTTACTACTTATAATGGATTTTTCAGTATATGCCTATCAATTACTAAAGATTATCAATATCAAGTCCATTAGAGGAAGGTGAAAACCTCACTTTCCTAGTTTACTATCTCAGAGATAATCCTAGATCTGTAGTGTGCCTGAATAAACAAAATGGATGTAATAAAGAATATCTAGAATCAGTCACAAAGTTCAATTCCCACTCCTCTCACTACCCTTTATGTGGAAAGTCATTGGAACTTTAAAAGCTGATTCAGTACTATTTTCCACTGGAAGCACACAATGAACATCAGAGGGTTTAGAAGTAAAAGCTTATTTCTCACAAATCATGAGGATAGAATATATGCTACTCTTTGCAGCCACCTTAGCCCCACTGGGCACACGAATGGGATGGCTGTGCTTAAGTGTGTGATCTCAAATGCTGAACAGAGTTGAGTTTTATGAGCTAATGCAGAAGGGTGAGATTTGTCCATATTAATGTGGGGAATGTTCATGTCATAAAAAGCAGTAGAATGGAGTAAGTTACTACACACTACGCAACTGTGACTTAAGCAAACATTTATAGATTTACTGGACAGGGAACAAAGTGACAAGACAGATATCAGACTCCTGTCTACTCAGACCCCATCCCTGCTTTGCTCTCCAGGGAATGATTTCTAGAAGTTGGCGTTCTCTAGGAGGATCCATTTATTGTTACTTTTGTGTTGTAATTAAAAAAACTGATAGTTTATTTTTTTTTAAATAAGGTGACAACCAGTCCAATCTTAATTGCTTCACTCACTTCATTTATTTTATTGAGTAATCAATATTTATATCTCACTGCCCCCAGTTCAGGAGAGGGGATTTGGTTTTGAACCTTACAGCCTGGTTGGATTTTAAGATTACGAAATCTGTTCATTCGCTTTATATTCAAAATGATATGGACAAGGATAGAGAATGAACCTATGATTTCACTACAGGAAGGAACTCTCAATGAGAAGACTCCCTCAGCCAAGGCAGGTAAGCTCTTTCTCCGCAATTTATAGTCTTAGAGAATTTCCCAGAGTACTTAGAGATTAAGTGAATTTCCCAGGGTCACATAGACACAATGTGTGACAGACTATATTTGAACTTGGATCTTCTTGACTTAAAAGTCAAATATCTATTCAATAAACCACACAACTTGCAAAATGTAATGTAAAAGATACATTACTTTTTAAAAAATGCATCCAGAGAAAGATTTATTTTACAACAGTAAGCATCATATTTGCCAGTTATCACTATCCAAATATCTGTCCTTATTTTTAACTTAGCCTCCCCCCTCTCCCCTTTCTCTTCTAAATGCTTTTCTTTTTTGTGATTAGAAGAAAATCATAGACCTCAGATGGGGACTAATTTAAATTTTTTAAAGTTTCTTAAATAAATATTTATTTAATTTATTATTTGATGGGAACTCAATTCTACTGAATGTGAGCTCAGCAATTTCTACTTATTCCCCATGGAATTATCGTGCTAAAATTTGTATTCTATCCTTCTGTGTTTGTGTCTTATTACCTCTAATAAGATATAAACTCCTTCAGATAAGGGATATCATATCCTTTGTTGTACTGGGCTCCATATATTAGGGAAGAGAGTTGATAGCTATTGATTATTATAGTAATTCAATAAATATTGATGGTTGGGCAGGTCAGAAAAGATTTCAAGAGCAGATGGGACTTGAGGCACAACCTTCAAAATGGATAGGAATCAGTGGAGAGGAGGCGAAAGGAAGTTTGATGTTTCAACTCTGGAGAAAATCCTTATAGAGACCCCATCATTCATCTGTAGGGGAAACTCTGACATCATTGCCTCCCAATTGAACCTTTGAAGACACTAAATACATTATACAAGTCACCTGTCTGTATGCACCTTAGAGATGCATGTAGGTCTTCAGATAATTATTACACATAAGGAAGTAAAATTTACCTATTGGGTCCATAGCATAGTTACTACCTGCCTAGGCAGATCTTGATATTTTTTTTTGGTTGATATTAGACAGAGGTCACCACTCTACCTGAGAGTAAGAGATCCTATATGTTCTCACCCTTTTCTTTCATATAAAGTTTTCTACAAATTCTGTGTTTCCTATACATATGTTATGTTCTGCACACATATTAGATAAGGTATGGTGAAAAAGCTCAAGCTATGTTGAACTAAGAAAAGTCATTTTAATTCTATGGACTTCCATTTCCTCTACTGAAAAATAGAGTAGGTTGACTTAAATCATTACTAAAATCACTTTTAGTGCTAAATCAAAGATTCCCAAACTTATTTGGCCTACTGCACCATTTAAAAAAAAAGTACTCAGTGAACCCCTGAAAATCTATTTTCTTTAATATTTTTTAATTTGTGTCATTTCAAGAAATATATAAATATTTTAATGATGCATCTTAAATATAATGATTTACTGTAAATTTGTGGTTTTTTCTGCATCGAAATTTTGATGACACAATATTGCATTATGTAAATTTATGGTATCATAGTGCAAACAAATCATTATACACACATATTCCTGCAATGCATGCTGGTCTTCCCAGCAACGAGTGACATGCTCACCTGTCAACACTTGCTTATTAAGATGTATTTGCAGACTTGACCACTGAATGGTAATAATTGGCATTTTGTGTATTTATTTTGAAAATAATGTGATCACTATGACTTTAACTGTTTATACAACAGATGAAACATGTGTAAAAGGTTTTTCAAAATTTTTCTTATCTTCTCTGCTTTCTTTATGCTTCCACCACGCCCTTATTTTTATTCAACATCACCCAATTGCACCCCAGGCTACTACTTCCCCCTAAGATCATTTTAGCACCTCTGAGGGGTATCACCCACTTTGGTAACATGTAAATTTTGTTATTTTGTGTACCACTCTTATACAATGCATAATTTATATGTGTGTCTACAAACCTGTTATTTCATGGGTATAGGGAAATTCTGTTGACAAAGCTGCCTTTATAAATACAAATTCAAAACTTTTCTGAACTTAAGAGTCTCATGGAGTTGTCTGGGTCACTAAGAACTCAAATAAATTGTCCATGGTTACTCAGACAGTTTGAGTCAGAAGTGGGATTTGAACTCAGGTTCTCCTTACTTAAAGGTCAGTATTTTATTCATTCCCAGGCTTCTTCCCAAATTATAAATAGTGGACAATTAATACAGCTTTGTTTTGATAATAAGTGCAGACAAGATATTGTGACCATCTTTCATGTATGAATTTTCCATATATTTGATGATCCTTAAGTTATTCTTCTATATTTTCCAATCTGAAATAGTTTGGTTCCCTGAATTTTTCCTTATAAGCTTAATTTAATTTTTGTTTCCATACTTTTTATTTCACTCTCTAAATTTCTTTAATAAATTAAATGTTCATCAATTACTGGCAATTCTTGTATATAAATTAAATGGGAAGTTTATATGATCCTGTCTTATGTTTAAATCATAATTAAGGTAATTGGAATTATATCATCTCATATTTACTTTAATTTATTTTATTCATCATTTCATAATTTATTTATTTTCAGGAATTATTGAAGTGGTAACAGGATAAGAATTAGTCAAATATTTTCTTTTGCCGTCAAAAGTACAAACTTCTCTTCTTCGTCTCTTTTATTTAATTCATTATTGTATTTCTTCATGCCATTAGCCCCTTGACTAACTACCTAATTAGTTGTTTGCCAACATGTTTAATTTTTAAGCTTTTAATAATCTTTCAAATTAAAAGAATATACAATAACAATAAAAATAAATCATTGAATTATTTGGAATCCTAAATAGTTTAATTAAAAATTTTATTTGGGAAAGTATGAATAGTATAAAATATATCTTTTATAACCTATACTCATTATTTATATGATATAATTTAATATATTCCTTGCTGTGAATTAGCAATGTCCAGAGGTAGTACTATATATTATTAAGGGCAGATATTTCAACAAAGATTTCATTAATTGAGATTCACAATGAGAAAATTAAAACATTTTCTTCCCATCTAACTTAATCAGGCTCTAAAAACAACAACAACAACAACAACAAAAAACAAAACTAGAAATGTTGCTTAAGAGTTGAAAACTCAAGAACTATAAATTGTCCAAGTGACTGCATATATTCCTATTTACCTATGTTCACATCATTTCCCATACTATGTTACATCAGAAGTTACTTAAGGTCCAAACTCATGTCCTATGCCTGTGAATCTCCCTTTTCACTTACCACATTGCTTTGCATATAAAATATCTCCCCATTTTTTGTTCAATTCAATGGAATAGTTTAATTTTCTCAAAGTTTTTCATAACAATTTTCCACAGAACCATGAAAGCAGACTTTAGAAGTATTCAAACTTATACCCAAGAGACTAGTAAAGTATCTCTCATATTCTTCCAATCAATGATCTCCATATGAATCATAGGTTTATCATCCTTATCTTTCCATTATCACCAATATGACAATGTTAAAAGTTATAGTAGTTTTAATAGGATGAAATAGATCTGAACCCCTCATTCCTTAAATAGAAGTCAATGATGCCATTGACAAATTATCCTACAAACTTCAAAACATTCTACATATTGTCTAACTTTGCAAACTTGATTATGGTGCTACAGGTAAATCATGTCTCAGAGAAGAGGGAAAAGAGAAGAACCAGTGGTCTCAGAAGCAAATATGGACTATAACAAAAGTTACTTAGTTTGCTTTTCCTTTTGCCATTGTCTTTCCCTTTTCCTTTCTTTGTTTCTTCCTTTGTACTCTGTGTTTATCAAACTGTATTCCACAACACCGTTGGAGTTCTACAGAATAGCTGATGGTATGCCTTGGTGAAGAGGCTTAATAACACATAAGCACACTCAGGAAAACCATCTGCTTTGCTCTCTATTTTTGTTTTTATCTGCCAAGTGTTACTGCAGCTTTGAGCCACATCAGAGGGGCATATGCCTTGTGATAGTCAGTAACCTGGAACCTACTACCTTTTCTGTGCAATGCCCATTGTCATCAAATCTGCTACTGGATGCAGGGTCCTGGAAAGTATGTAGGGAGTGAGCTGATTTGGTTTTACAGATAATGGATGACTGTGGTTCTTATTGACCAGGACATTAAAGGGCCCAGAAATTCCAGGGTTGCTGCTATTATGTTCCTCCATGTCCTTTTTGCCTCCTCCCAATTTTGTCAGTGTAGCCTACAGTTAAAATAAGAATGAGGGATCCCAGGATTATTGACCATTACATCTTGACCCTGGACCACATGAGTTGTACTCAGAATAACATCCATGGTCAATATCTTTATTCAAAACACAGATACACACATTTTTTTTGAAAACTGTCTTTGCTTAGTATTTTTTCAACTTATGTATGGTCTTTTGAGTTAAATGATATATTTTGTTCAGATCATTAAATTCTTCAGTTACTGTGTACATGTAAGAGAGAAATTCTTAGTGCTTGCCAAGTTGTTTACTTCTTTTGAGCCTGGTGAAGATACAAAGCTAAACATCCCATCTTTTTAATGGGCACTGGGGATAATGCTGTTCTCTAATCATAGTCATTTTTAGTAACAACAAGTGGCCTTTTATTCACAAGAACAAATAATTTGAAGACCACAAATTAGAAAAGGCTGGTAGAATATGTTTCTGTTTCAAAGTTGAAAATACCCCCATTCCAAGTACACATATGTTGACTGTTTTTCCCTTCTATCCAAGTAATTGATTATCATTAATAGGTCCTTAAAGCATCAATTCGTGGAACTATGAAAAAACATCTTAAAAAGTCATTTTGTCCAAGACCTTCCCACACCCAGAGAAATATATTATAAATTCATACCCTGTGGCTCCAAGAAGCTATACTATGCACAATGGCCATAACCCTATAAATGATCTCAGTAGATGGGCTAAATCAGGTAAAGGGTAAACAACAGGCCTCAAACCCACTAGTGAGTTAGGAGGATGACTACCTCAAACATGTCGAGATTTCTTCCAGCAAAATGGGTGGAAGAGAGTTTTTTTTTCAGATGTTGAAGATGCCAAGGTCATCCACTGCATCCTGGGCCATCACTGCTTGTCTTGACTTTTGTCTTGGCAATGTACTTCAATGACTCTGGAGTAAAGAGTGAGGACAATGCTATTATGCAACTCTTTTTCACTTAAATCTAATTCATGCTTAAATTAAGACATCAACCCATGGTTTCATTGATCCCCTTCAAAAATGAAGGATGAACAACAGCAACCTTTTCCTATAGATAAGGATTACTTGGAAATAAATAGCCAAATCAATATATTGAGAAAATATATTTTAAATGTACATTCACAATTCTTCATTTTTTCTAAATACTTCTGCTATGGATCAACTGTTATTTTTGAAACTACTAGCCTTTGTTTTCATCAAGTTGTCAGTGATAATAACCAACAACAGAGAGTTATTGAATCCATATTCTGTGCAAAACATTATGGTAGGTCCTGGGAAGTACCTAGATAATCTAAAAATGGTATGTGGCTTAAAAATACTTAAGGTTTATTTGGAAAAGCAAAAGACAAATTAGCAAGACAATATTTTAGAAACATATAACATTAGAGTGTTAGAGATCACTGGTCCAGATTCCAAATTTTATAGATGAAAAATTCCAAAGTCTAGAGTAGAGAAATGCATTGAATAAAATCCACAATAAATCTGAGATTCAGTCTGGTGTATTAACAATTTTGTGTCCAATATTCTTTGACTTTGCATAGAAACATTATGTAGTGATATTATATTGGGTTAAATGGAAAATTGGAAAATAGGAGACTATATGTGAATTGTATAAAAGTGCTTAACCAGCAAATGCAAAAAAAAAAAAAGAATTTTGGAAGGGAGAGATCATCATCAGCTGGAATAATCAGTGAGATCTTCACAGAGAGGGTTGGACTTCACCAGAATTAGGAATTAGGAAAGTTTAAACATTATCTGGTCAGTAGAAACAGAATGTCTGAGCATGAGATTTAAAGACTACTGACTAGATACAGTGGATGGAAGAAGAGAAGGACTCTAAGTCTTGGGGACTAAATTACTAGAAAAATAATGATGCCATTAACAGAAAAATGATTAATAGAAAAACAAACATTTTTGAGTATGGAGGAGAAGATAATAACCATTGCATCTTATTTATTGCCTGAATTGTTAATATTCCTTTGGTATTGAACTTTTGGATTTCTAAGAAAAAATATATTTTTCAAATCCTTTTCAACCAACAGCAAAAACAAAACAAAACAAAACCAAAAAAAAAAAAATTTGCCTAAGCATGTTGATATCAATGCACTATAATTGTCAGTGCCAGAAATTATTATGGTAAATTGAGTGCTTTATCACCAAAAATTGTACAATCATGTTTTCCTAGTGTCTGAAAAAAACTGTCAAAGTAAGAAGGCATCAATAACTACTATGCTGAAGTAATCTGTAGTCAATAATCTTTTAAATAGCAGTTTATCTAAAGACAACAATTGGTTTCACAGGATAAATTTACTTACTATCATGTTCATAAAATAAGTGCACATGAATCTTGAGGTCATTTGTTTTATAAATTATCTGAAAAATGTAACATTCAATTAGAATTGTGAAGCAGGTAGGTACTGTAGTATGTAAGAATGTTGGATGTGGAGTCCAAATCCTTCCTCAGATACTTACTGTCTCTGTGACCCTAGAAAAGTTATTGAAGTTCTCTTAATCTAGTATCCTCATCTGCAAAACAGTGATAATCATAGCACCAACCTCACAAGGTTCTTTTGTGGATAAAATGACATAATATACTTAGGCTATTTTTCAAAACTTGAGAATTATAGAGTATTATTATTATTATTATTATTATTATTATTATTATTATTGTTATTATTATTATTTCAGACTATAATTTTTCTCCATTTTCAACTGTACCACACTGAAACTTGTGAACCTGAGCCTAAAAAGTGGACAAAATTTGATAATATTTATTGTCTTAAAGATTAAGTTCACCACTAATAAGCAAAAAAAGGTTTTTTTTAAATCTTCAGGCTTTTCATGCCATTTGCCAGCTGATCTCTCACTTGTCCTCTACCAGTTCACTCTTTGTCAGGTGGTAACCTAAGCAGTAGCCTAAAATGGCCTTGAAGAGTCTTTAACTGAAATCTGAGGCCTTTGTGTACCTAAGAGAGACAGGTAGAACAGGAGGATTCCTCTGCAAAATAATGATGTCAGGGAAAGTGGAACACAGTAAAGGGGTGTTTGTAATTTTCTACTGGGGTGGAAGATTAGGGATACTGCCTTGGTCATCAGTCTGCTGTCACTATGAAAGAGGCCTAAGTAGTTTAGGAAAAAGCTTACCCCACAGGACTGAATTCATGTGGTAAAAAATTTATCACCTTCTAAATCTAATGTATTGGAGAAAAGCCCATGTCATTTTGCCCTAGAGATGGCTGAATACAAGTAGAGGGACATTTAGACCCAGTGAAATTTGTGATCTGTGATAATATAAAGAACAGGAAAGCAATCTCATTGTTTCAAATTTAAGTCATCAAAAAGACAGTTTGGGATCATTTCTAGAGAATGCTTTTTAGCTTTGAGAATTGCTCATATGTTTAGAAGATTTATGAAACAATATTAAGCAGATATAACTGAGGATTTTGGAAGTATGAATGAAATTGTGGGAATTTTAACAATCCTTGTGCAGACTGAATATTTTTATCAAGCTTTACGGGATTGTCCAGTTTTCCTTCACTTCCCATAAGCATACCACTTAGGAAAATACCTTACATATATTCATACAGAGTGGAGGTCATGAAGAGCTGAGTAGAGAATAGATTATTTACTGAAGCATAAAAAGGAAAAGGTGAATTGCATTGTTATAGGCGCCTGTGAGAATTTCAGATTTTAAGCAAAAATTCCAGGCTGTATTTATCCCATTCTGCTTTGCCAATAAATTATGCTAGTAAAGGTAGACAGTGCTTTTATTTTACTTATTATAGTAGGCACTGTATTTGCCTTATCAGATTTCACTAGGGATTGTAGTACAAAGCACATTTACTTCTCTCTCACTATTCAAAAATGTCCTTAACATTTAGGCCCTTGGGACAAAAGCCAGTTAAATTTAGATTTTTTTTCATCTTCTCCAGTTAATTTTGGACCTTCAACTTTCTTTATTATGCCATTTGAAATATGAATACAGTCTAAAAATTGAAACTGCCAAGCTTCCTTGTTAGAATTCTACATGTATTTTTAAATGTCTCCTTATTTTATCGAACTGTGAACCTTTTTTAAAGAAATGCTATGTACATATTACTGCAACTCCTCACATAAATATGTACTGTGGAGATAATTCTATACCTGAATGGCTCCTACTGTTCTAGAAATTATTTAAATTCAAATTTTTGTCCTAGCTGTTATTTTACTTACTTGTCCTTCCCAGACTTTTCCAGGAGTTTGTTTGTTTGTTCCAAAATATCACAGGAGGCCTAGGATAGCTCTGATGATTATTTTGAGAAATCTTTGTCCTAGTGAAGGAATGAGACTTGTCTAGTAAATATACTTTTTTGGAGAAGCCATAGACTAGATGCTCCTCTCTTTTACTCCAACTTTCTATTGAAGGAGAGGAAGGTGATATACAGAAGTAACAATAGTATTTTTTTAACATAGAATCAAGAAGACAATTTATTTTCAATTGCTTCATTATTTCTTGCCAGCAACAAAAATGTTGGATTTTTCTTATTATTAATATTAGTATTAAAAAAAATCCACAAATGGATAGAGACTCTTGTCAGAAACACAGTAGTTTCACAAAAATTTTGCTCTAGGTTTTTCTCTTCTATTAATTCAAAGGAAGTGTAAATGGATATAGTATTCAATTTTAAGTAGGAAACACCTCGATTAAGATCCTGCCTCTTCTCAGGTGTGTGACCCTGTGCAGATCATTGAAAATCCTTGTGCCTCATGAAAATCCATGGCATCCATCTAATGAATCATAAATTAATTTAGCTTTGTATTAGTGTAAGGAGTTCCCACACTGGGAGTTTCCCATTTCGATGAAATTCCCTTTTCTTCAAATATATCATGCCATTTTAATCTTTCATTAACCTAAAACTGATCAAGTATACAATGTATGCAGAACACTGTGTTAAGCACTGGGGAACAATATAAAGTTTAGGTTGTATAATTACAGGTTTATAGTTGGAAATGGAACCTAGAAGCTATCATATTGAATTTCTCATTTTACAAATGATGAAATTAAGGCACAGAGTAGTCATATAACTTGCCAAGGGTCACATAGCTAATAAAAATCTAAAGCCAGGGTATGAATGTAGGGCTTCTTGACTTTAAGTCCAAGGCTCTGTTCATTACACTATACTACCTGTCTGGGAAAGGGTAGCTGTTAGCTCAGTGACAGCATGCCAGGTTTAAATTCAAGAAGACTCATTCATATTCATGAGTTCAAATCTGACCTCAGACATTTCTTAGCTGTGTGTAACCCTAGGCAAGTCACTCAATCCTGTTTGCCTTACTTTCCTCATCTGTAAAATGAGCCGGAGAAAGAAATGGCAAAACACTCCAATATTTTTGCCAAGAAAAGCCCAAATGGGGTCATGAAGAATTGGATACAAGTGAAATGACTGAATAACAACAAAACCTGTTGAAGGAGGTATGGTGTCTACCCTCATGGAGTTTACACTTCTTTAGAGGGATGACAAAAATATGAATTAATATAATAGAAAAATATATAATAAATACAAAAGGAAAGCACAGAACAAAATATCAAAGGTGTCAGAGAAGGTGGTTACATTTTCATAGCAGGTGGTTATGTAGGAGGAATGACTTTCTGTTACTCCTGTTTGGTTATTTGGTTTTGGATACACACACACACATACACACACAGACTCACACAGACACATATACACAGACACAAACATAGACACAGACACAGACACACACATATGTATATATATACACACACACACACACACACAGACACACACACACACACACATATATATGTATGTATGTATGTATGTATAATTCTCTATCTGCAAATTTATTCCCATCATTCCAAGTCAGGAACCAAAAAAGAAATAGATCATGATAGGCTAAAATATTAGTTTGCATACAAGAAAATGAAAAGTAATAAGGATTAATGTAAGGTCTTACCCTTTGGCTCAAAAGAAAAAAGATCCAATATGGAGAAAACATGGCCAAACAACATTTTGTCTAGAAAAAAAAATTACCTGGATCTTTTTTTAGATGACTAGAGTTAATACAAGTCAGCTATAATATGACAGTTTAAAAAAAAAAAGAAAGCTAACGTGATCTTGGGTAGAAGTAAGAGAGGAACAATTTCCTCCATTATGGACATGATATTCCTTCTGGTTTATTTGGTCAGACCACATCTAGAGTGGTATATTCAGTCATGGCTACCTTAATTTAAGAGGGACATTGGTTATGCAGAGAGCAACCAAAGTAGGACAACTAGGTTGCTAAAAGATTTTGAGTCACATAATATGATAATCAGTTGAAGTAATTAAAGATGTTTAACCTACAGAAGAGTTGAATCAGAGAGGGTGTGATAGCTGTGTCCAAGTGTCAAAATGACTGTTATGTCAAAGAGGGATGACATTCGGTTTGTTTGGACCCATGGGGCAGAACTAGGAGCAAGGACAAATGTGACAAAGTGGAAAATTTAAGATTTATGTAAGAATTCTCTCAAACAATTGGAGCTATTCTAAAGCAGAATAAACTCAGAAGATGGTAGGTTTACTCTACATGGAGGTCTTATCATTCCACTCCCAATCACTTTGTCCTATCATACTTGCCACAGACATCAGCCTTAAATCTCCCAACTCCCAATACTACAACTAGAACCAGAGAAAACCAAGAAATTTTGATGACTTGGTCTACTACAGATTTGTGTTATGTAATCTCAACAAAGTCCTTGCTAAAGCAAGGCAATCACTTTTCACCTCCCTAATTGATTTCCTATCCAATTCACCACAGCAGCTATTTGAAACCTTTTCATTTCCTCTCAAACCTTCCATTGAAACTCTCTATTCCTACCATTTTAGCTGAGGATTTTGCCTCATATTTCACTGAAAAAAAAGGTAATTTGTTGTGGGCTCCTTCTTTTCCCTCCTTTTCACATCATATTACTCAGTCATATTCTCCTACCATCTCCTCATCAATCCCTGTTTCACTTTGCCAAGGCAAAGTTTTCTACATGTACTTTTGATTTCAATCTGTCCCATATTTTCCAACACACTACAAAATCTATTATTTCTTTAATTCTTCTATACCACTCTAGATGTGGTCAGACCAAATCAACCAGAAGGAATATCACGTCCATATTGCCATACATTGTTCCTCTCTTACTTCTGCACAAGATCACATTAGCTTTTTTTAACTGTCATATTCTTTCATTAATCTTCAATGTTTCCATATTTACTCTTTATTTCCATGATATCAACAAACATATACAACATCTCTGTAATACTTAAAACAAAACAAAAATTCTTCAATCATCTCATTAGCTATCATCTTATATCTCTCATTTTCTAATGAACTAAGCTCTTTGAGAAAACCATTTGTAATTATTTCCTTCCTTTGTTCTTCTCTAACTCAATTCTAAATCCTCTGCAATCAGCAGGGCATTCAATTGAACCTTATCTTTCCAAAGATACCAATGATATTTCAATGGCCAAATTTATGTCTTTTTCTTAATCTTTATGTTTCTCAACTTCTCTGCAACATTTGACACTTCTGATCAATACCTCCATCTAAATGCTCTCTCCTCTCTACATTTTTGTGACTAGGTTCTCTCCTGGTTCTCTTATTTAACAACTTCCCAGTCTCTTTTGCTCCATATTCATCCAGGTTACACTCCGTAATTGTGGTTGTCCCTCAAGGTTTGTTCTAATAGCACCTCTTCTCTGTTTATTGCTATGCAATCTCAATTTAACTTATTGGCTTCCAGGTGATCAATGATAACATCTATGCTTAGGAATTTCAGATTAATTTATCTAGTCCTAACTTCTCCCCTGAGCTTTAGTCTCACATCATAAACTATATCTTGGACATCTCAAACTGGATGTCACGTAGGCTTCTTGATCCCAACACATCTGAAATAGGACACATTATCTCAACCACCAACTACACTAAGTCCTCCTCTCTTATGAACTTCCCTGTTAATGCCAACAGCACCAGAATCCCCTTAGTCACCCAAGCTCACAATTTTAGTTTCATCCTTAACTTCAAAATCAGAATCACTCCACATATGCAATTTGTTGCCAAGTCTTGTTAGTTCTACCTGAAAAACATTTCTCTCTCTCTCTCTCTCTCTCTCACACACACACACACACACACACACACGCACACACACACCCTGGTATAGAATCTCATCACCTTGTACCTGGAATATTTCAATAGCTTTACATTTGGTATCCCTGCCTCAAGTCTTTCATTATTTCCATCCATTTGCCACTTATTAACCAACTTAGTCTTCCTAAAGTGGAAATCTGAACATGTCACTCTCCAACTCAACAAGTTCCAGGATGTTCCTAGTAACTCAAGGATGAAACATAAAACTGTTTGATTTTTAAAGCCAGCCACAACCTGGTTCCTTCCTACTTTCTCATCATCTTACACTTTATTCCCATCCTTATATTTTATAATACAATGGGAATGGCTATCTCAATGTTCTTTGTGGACTGTGTTCCATCTCCCTCAAGCTGTATCTTCTGCAAGAGGCCTTTCCCACCTTCTCCACTTTCACTGTTATTAGTGCCTTCCCTCTGAATTTGCCTGCAATTTGCAAGGTGTATCTTGTATGTACAATTGTTTTCCATATTTTCTATCCCATTAAAATGTAAGCTTCATGAGAACAGGAACTGCATTTTTTTCCCTTTATGTCCCTGAGCTTTAGTACAATGCAGGGTATACAGTAAGACTTTAATTAATGTATGTTGATTGACTAACAAAAGGCTAGATGACCACTTGCTGTTTATTTTTCAGAAGAGATTATTTTTTCAGGTGTGAGTTATAATAGATGACCACTGAAGTCAATTTTAACAATGAATTCTGTAAATCTGCTGTTCCTAGAAATATATATATATTCCAAGAAAGGGAATACTTATCTTTTTCAAAAATTGTAGGGGGGGAAAGACAAGATGGAAGAATAAAAGCAGTGTCTTGCTTGAACTCTCCCCCAAACTCCTCCAAATACTTGTAAAATGACTCTAGACAAATTCTAAAGCAGCAGAACCCACAAAAAGACAGAATGAAACAAATTTCCAGCCCAAGACACCTGGATGGTCAAAGGGAAAGGTCTGTTGCACCAGGCTGAAAGAGGAAAACAGTTCAGCATGAGCCCAAGAGGCAAAGACCAGAACTCAATAAACTTGGAGCAGCCCTCAGGGAACTAAATCACTAGCAGTTGTAGCAGTTTTGAGACTTCTCAGCCCACAAACACCAAAGACAACTTAGGTCAGTAGGAAAGATCTGTTGGACCACAATATGAGAGGAGCAAAGTCTGGCCCCAATCCTGGTGCAGCCACAAGGTGCTTCTGGAGCTCTTTGCTCACAGGTGGTGGGGGGATCAAGTGGCTGATCAGAGGAGGATTTCAGGAATCCCTTTGCTGGTTCTGAAGCAGTATTCTCTTGCTTTGACTGAGCTTGGATTTGGGTCACAGTCCTGGGTGGTGGTCCTGGGGCAAGGACCTAGGTGTGGTGGAGCTTGTGGCAGCAGGGAGAGGGAACCCTCCTTTCATGTCCAGGGCAGAAAAGAGTGCTTGTGGTCACTCACAGACCAGGGCACAGGCCAGGAGAGGTGTAAATACCTCTCCTTAGATCATGCCACCTTGGAAGAACTGACAACTTATAGGTCCCTAGAACGATCCCTGTACAATACCCCTGAAGCTTGGGACAGTACATTCTCTACATTGGAAGCAGACCCCTACATTAACAGAGTTTAAAATTCAAGTAATTGGCTGAGATCATGAGCAACCAGCACAAAAAAGTCAAAACATAGAATTTTTCTTTGGTGACAAAGAAGATCAAAATATACAACTAAAAGAAAACAAAGTCAAAGCTCCTACATCTAAAACCTACAAGAAAAATATGAATCATCCCAGGCCATGGAAGAGTTCAAAAAGGATTTTGAGAAGTAAGTAAGAGAAGTAGAGAAAAACTGGGAAGAGAAATGAGAGTGACGCAAGAAAATCATGAAAAACAAGTCAGCAGCCTGCTAAAGGAGATCCAAAAACATACTGAAGAAAATAACCCTTAAAAATAGTCTAACCTGAATGGCCAAAGAGAACTAAAAAGTCAATGAGGAGAAGAATGCCTTAAAAAGCAGAATTGGTGGGGCAGCTAGATGGCACAGTGGATAGAGCACTGGCCCTAGATTCAGGAGTACCTGAGTTCAAATCCAGTCTCAGACACATAACACTTACTAGCTGTGTGACCCTCGGCAAGTCACTTAACCCCATTGCCTAACTAAAGAAAAAAAAAGAAACAAAAAAAAAAGCAGAATTGGCCAAATGGAAGAGGAAGTCCAAAAGCTCACTGAAGAAAATACTTCCTTAAAAATTAGAATGGAACAAATGGAAGCTAGTGACTTTATGAGAAATCAAGAAATATAAAACAAATCCAAAAGAATGAAAAAAAATAGAAGACAATGTGAAATATCTCATTGGAAAAACAACTGACCTGAAAAATAGATCCAGGAGAGATAATTTAAAAATTAGTGGATTATCTGAAAGCCATGATAAAAAAAAAGAGAGAGAGAGAGAGAGCCTAGACATCATCTTTCAAGAAATCATCAAGGAAAACTGCCTTGATAATCTAGAACCAGAGGATAAACTAGAAATTGAAGGAATCCACAGATCACCTCCTGAATGAGATTCCCAAAGGAAACCTCCTAGGAATATTGTAGCCAAATTCCAGAATTCCCAGGTCAGGGAGAAAATATTGCAAGCAGTCAGAAAGAAACAATTCAAGTAAACACAATCAGGATAACACAAGATTTATCAGCTTCTACATTAAAGGACTGGAGGGCCTGGGATATGATATGATATTCTGGAGGTTACAGGATCTAGGATCAAAACCAAGAATCACCTACCCAGAAAAACTGAGTATAATGGTCATTGAAAATGGTCATTCAGTGAAATAGGGGATTTGCAAGCATTCTTGATAAAAAGATCAGAGCTGAATAGACAATTTGACTTTCAAATACAAGACTCAAGTGAATCATGAAGAGGTAAACAGGAAAGAGAAATCATAAGTGACTTATTAAAGTTGAACTGTTTATGTTCCTACATGTAAAGATGATATTTGTAACTCATTATACCTTTCTCAGTATTAAGATAGTTGGAGGGAATATGTATGTATGTATACATATATATACATATACATATATATATATTCCTATATATATACATATTCCTATATGTGTGTGTATGTGTGTGTGTGTGTGTGTAGACAGAGGGCACAGGTTGAGTTGAATATGAAGGGATGATATCTAAAAAATAAAGTTAAGGAATGAGATAGGATTGTACTGAGAAAAGGAGAAAGGGAGAGGTAGAAGGGTGTACCTTATCTCACATAAAAGAGGGAAGAAAAAGCTTTTACCATGAAAAGGAACAGGGGAGGTGAGATGGAATGAATAAATCTTACATTCATCAGATTTGGCTTAAGGATGGAATTACATACATACTCAATTGGGTATTGAAATCCATCTTACCTTCGATGATAGAAGGGAGAGCAGATTGGGAGAAGGGTAGTCAGAAGCAAACACTTTTGAGGAGGGGCAGAGTCAAAGAAGAGAATAGAATAAATGCGGGGCAGGATAGGTTGAAGGGAAATAGTTTTTCAAACCATGACTATTATGGCAGTATTTTGCATGGCTACACATGTATAACCTGTATCAAGTTGCTTGCCTGTCAATGAGGGTACATGGGGAGGGAGGGAGAGAGTTTGGAACCCAAAGTTTTAAAGACAAATGTAAAAAATTGCTTTCAGAAGCAACTGTGGAATAAGCTATAGAGGCAATGGGGTATAGAAATCTATCCTTCCCTACAGGAAAATAGAAAGGGAAGTGGATAAGAGAAGGGGGAGTGATAACAGGGGAAGGTGTATTCAGAATGCACACCACCTTGGAGTCGGGGGGAGGGGAGAGATGGGGAGAAAATTTGGAACTCAAAATCTTGTGGAAGTGAATTGAAAAATAAAAATAAATATGAATGTGTTAAATTCAGGTCTTTTCATTGCAGTAGGTTTTGTTGTCATATTGGATATAAATAAAGTTAGGTAATAGAAAACCTGGAGAGAAGTGGTCACTACTAAGTGAAACAAGAATGGATAGCAAAAAATAAAAATAAAACAATGTGTTCTTACCCTTTCTGTTATCAACAATATGTGTGACCAAACTTTCAACCAAACCCATTTTATTTTGCATGCTGTTGCATTAGGCAGATTTGACCATAATTGATGGGAAGTATGCTGAATTGAATAGAGACAAATACACGACTTAGTTGATAGAGCACTGGGTCTAGAGTCAAGAAGACCTTAGTTTAAATTTGGCCTGAAACATGTACTAGCTGTGTGCCTCTGGTAAGTGATTTAACCTCTGTTTGCTTTAAAACATTGGAGAAGAAAATGGTAAATCATTCTAGTATCTTTGCCCAGAAAACCTCAGAACTGGGTCACTAAGAACAGAACATGACTGAATGACTGAATAATGCTGAATTGACACCATAGATCTCCATGAGGGGTAAAATTTGTACCAGAGCTTGAGAGGGGGAGAAACATGAGTGGTTGGAAACAATCTTCAAGGGGACACATTAAAAAAAAAAAAAACTTTGGAAGCTGTAGACTTTGTGAAAAGATAGCTACTCAAACTGTTCTTGTTTTCCAGTTTGCCTTCCTAGAGACTTCAGAGAGAGAATTTCTCCTTAGGTAAGATGCTTTTGTTATTGTTCAGTCATTTTTCAGTTGTGCCCAACTTTTTTCTGAGTTAATTTGGGGATTTCTTGGTAAAGATACTGGAGTGGCTTGCCATTTTCTTCTCCAGCTCATTTAACATATGAGGAAACTGAGTGAAACAACACTGTTTGCAGAACCACCTAGCTACTTCAGTGATATTCATTTTGTTAATCTCAGATTTTACCTCATTCCTATCTAAAGAACTTTTCCATTCATGTAGTTTCTGATACATTCTAAACTGTATAACTTTAATTCTTATTTGTCCTTTTCTTGGATAAATATATTTATTAGCTATTCACTTTTTGTAGTGGTCTTACATGTAATTAACAATTGGTTAGAAAGAGTTAAATTATCTTAGTATAAACTAAGGGTTAGTGAAAAGGGAACATTTGCTTGTTTTGAATCAGACTCATAGACCTAATAGACTCATATTTAAGTAGGGGCAGGTATATAGAATTCCAACACATTAGTCATTATAGAAATAAGTTTGTGAAGGATAAATATCAATCAGCATCCTTTCTTTTGCTCCTCTCATGGTGTAAGTATGTAGCCTACCTTGAAATGCAGTGACTCAGATTCCAGAGATGACTATTCATGCCTTCCACAGGCTATACTTAATCATCCAATGTGAGCATACTTTTCTCACATGGCCATATATATACACGTCAATAAAGTTATCAGTGGGGATCAATGAAGCCATCAGTGAGGATTCATATGGACATTTTTAGTCTTTTAGATACTGATGTTAGGTGTCTTCATATTATGAGGAGTCAATAAGAAAATACATACACACAGATGTATATATATACTCATATACACACACATATATACACACATATCTACTTACATATATACATGTGTGTATGTATATATGTATATGTATGTGTGTGTGTGTGTGTGTGTATATATTATATATATATGGAGAGGGATTGAGAGAGAGAGAGAGAGAGGTTATATGTCAAATTGAGAGAAGCAATGTAACGTAATGGAAAGAATACTAAATGGAGTAAGAGATGAGTTTCAGTTCTAACTTTTCTACTTAATTCTACAAAGAATATGATGAATAATTGTTTATTGAATAGAATTGAAATATATACCTGGGAAATCCACTTCAACTCTCTAAGACTCGGTGTCTTCTTGTGAAAAATGGTGGTACTAATCTCCACAGCAGGGTCATTGTGAGTAAAACTTATGTTAAATCATATTCATACATATAACTATATATGCATGTGTATATATATGCAAATATATAGGTACATATATGTATACATACACATGTATAGATATAGATATGCATATAAATGTGTGTATATAATCAATTATCTACTATGAGAAATGAAACCATTTCCCTTTTACAAACTATTCTGAAGTCAACCAATCTATATGGACAGAAATCCTATTTTCTGCTTGGTTTTATGTGCTAACTGCATATTAACATTAATCTTGAAATATCAATTTGCTAGGTATGTTTTCTCCTTCCTTTTCTGCTAAGCCATATGTACAATATTAATGATTGTGAGGTGATGAAAGCAAAAGATAACTTAAAGGAAACATCTTAAGACATATGGCAGCTCTCCTGATCCTGGTTCTCTAGAAGCTGTGTAGTTTTCTAATCTCTCAATCCTATATTCTTGTTTGATACTGTCACTTATAAGCTGTGCCATTAGTTTCAGCCATTCAAAGGACAGCTCTGGCCCTGAATTGAACAGGAAGCTAATGATCTTCTATTCCAGAAGTCTACCTCCTTGTTTTGCTATAGATGTTTCTTCCCTATTACTTGGTCCCTTTCTTATTTTAGACCTCTGCTGGCAAGAACCTTAGTTCTTCCCGCCTACTTATCTAGTATGTTCCTGCCTCACTGTCTTCTGTCTTCCATCATTTGTCTTCACCTTTTTTGACTGACATCTCCAGGTCTGACTCCCTCCTGGTCCCCAAACCCTGTTTACTTCCCTTGACCTTACAATGCCTATCTTATGTGCTCCATTGTATGGCATTAGCTTCTCAGTATTCATTCTATGATCTCATTAACTGTCTATTTCCCTCCAGACTGTTTTCTTTTCTCCTATTGTAGTCCTATTTTATTGAACATTTCTTTATATGTGTTTTTATCAACATAGAAGTGAATTTTATAAATTATATATGAGACACCTTAAAAAAATTCAAGAAAACATGTGATTGTGATTTCCTTTAACGAGTTAAATGCTATTCAACTTCAATTCAGGATATAAGAATGTATAATTAGATGAAAAGTCACTAAAAGAAAATCAGTACTTTCTTACTGTTCCTTGGCACAACTTTTATTGCTGTCAAAGTAAAACAAAATTCCTATGGGGTCATTTACCTTCCCTTCATTTTAATTTTTCTTCTCCAAAAGTTGGGATAATTAAAATGGGAACAGGGAAGAGACTCTGATCCTTTTGAGTTGTATTTCAGACCTACTGACAAGTTTGCAAATGTATGTTGGCATTTGGGAAAGGAAATAATATGAATGAAATTTAAAAAAAAATAATTTGTCCTTCATGCCTTAATGACACATTTGGGAACCTATGCTATATCTGGCATAATGCATATGATACAACTCATTTGCTGAACTGTACATGGCAGGAGAATTTAGAAAAGACAGAAGTTTGAATCATCATGATTCAAAGCAGAGAGGTTATTGTGAAGCTGGAGTAGGTTTCAGAACATGTGAGTTCCAAACCTGATTCCATTATTCCCTAACTCTGTGACAAAGTAGAATCCCCATAATCTCTTTAGATTTTCAATTCTTCAACCATAAAATGAATATAATAAATGCTTTTACTAATAACCTCGTAGCATGTAAGAAAATTACTTTGCCAATAGGAACACATTATATAAATATGTTATTATTCTTACCCCCAAATTAATGTGTAAGAATTCTGTTTGATAAGGAAAGGTCAAATTAAGAGAGATCTTAGAGCTTAGGACACAGGATTTTTGAGGCAGAAAGACTGTAGGGATTCAGGAGGCCACCAGTGGAATTAGGAGTAAAGAAGAGCTGGGCTGGGGTACAGGTGAACCTTGGGATCTAACATCTCTGGTGAATAACCTAGACTTCATTTTCATTGCAAGAAGAGTGGTTTTTCAACAAGTCATGTGTGATCAGGTTCACTTCTCCCAGAGAATTGAGACTGATTCTATAGCATCCCCAGACTCTCATCTCCAGTAAGAGGTGGATAGAGTTGGGGTAAGATTTCAGTAGGGGCAGGACAATGACTGTTCTGTGGTGGAGGTAATTGGAGGTTGTTGTTCAGACGTTTTTCAGTCATGTTCAACTCTTTGTGACCCTATTTGGGGTTTTCTTGGCAAAGATACCAGAATGGTTTGCCATTTCTTTCTCCAGCTCATTTTACAGATGAGGAAACTGAGTCAAACAGGGTTAAGTGACTTTCCTAGGGTCACAGAGGTAGTAAATATTTAAGGCCAGATTTAAACTTAGGAAGATGAATCTTCCTGACTCTAGGAGGGGCACTCTGTCTATCACTCCACCTAACTGTAAATCCCAATGGAAAAGGCACCAGCAGTTGGAGCAGCATAGGGTTCTGTTCACTGTTCCATTTTGCTTCACATACTCTAGTACTTTTTATGACTTATTACTTTAAAAAATTGACAACTGTAGAAAAATCAACTATATGGTCGGTCTCATTTTTAAGTTATTGTGATAACAAAACTGACATTCTTTGTCTCTATGAAAGCAACTTGTTCTTCCATTTCTCCAACTCCTTTGCCAATATCCAACTTTAGAAGAATGTACAAAAATAAGTGTGTGTGTGTGTGTTTGTGTCTGTGTGTGTGTGTGTGTGTGTGTGTGTGTGTGTGTAAAATAAAGCCACCAAAATTCAAAAGTATACATGAGAGGTTGTGAAAGGAAGGCAAGTTACTTAGCTCCTTGTGGCTGTTAGACATATTTGTCAATTTCTAGCCAGAGAATTTAGTATAGTAGATGGAGTATCCAACTCCTGGATATTTGGGCCTAGTGTGTCAAAAGCAGAATTACTGTATGAGAGGAATGAATTGTGATTGTTGTCAGAATTATGATTTTACTGATTAAATCTATAAAGAGATCAAAGACTTGAGTCAGAGGTTTTTGATATAATATACAGCAGGAAAATCAGTCAATGTGGTCTCAAAGGTAGGATAATCTGGCACATTAATTTGTAGGAGTGTACAGAAAGCTACACCAGAACCAGAAGAATCTAACATATTATACTGGTGTTTCTACATCTGAAATTTTGGGTAGCTTCATGGTCCAGTACTTTGTTCACAATTACAACAGTATTTGAAGAAGAATGAACACCAATAGATGCTACAATTCTGAGTCTATACATAATCTCCAAATGAGAAAACATAGTGAAGTAATGGGGGGGGGTGTAGAATAGAGGTAAGGGGTGGTAAATGAGTCGATAGTACAAAAGCACCTAGAATAGAGACAAGATCCTTCAGTAGCAGAGTTACTATGACTCTGCCCCAGGATGTATCAGTGTAAGATCCTATGTCCTCCAAGAGGGAAGGAATATACACACATACACCTAGATACAAACACACACATATGTCTACACAAAAATGTGTATGTGTATATGTGTGTGTGTACGCACATATGTATAAATATAACATATAGGCATATATACACAACACATGTATGTATATAACATAAACAAACATGCATACATGTATCTATTTCTGTATACACACATGTATAAACAAACATACATATACACATACGAATACTTATATGTTATGCATATAATATGAATATATACATATTTATAATATATATATATATACATGTTTAAATATGCACATATGTATTGAGTATATGTGTATGCATATACACACACCAATATGCATACTTGAAACCCATCTTTTTACCACAATACATTCAACACTGACTTTTCCTATTTTTGGTCTTAGGTAAACTTTTGGTTAAAAGATCTAACTTTAGAGTTGTTTTGATGTGCATTTCTCTTGCAATAATTTGGAGTAATCTTTCACACAGTTGTTGATTATTTTCAATATGGATCTTGGATATCAGATACTTCTTAGAAATATTTAAGATAAATATTTTCCCCAATTGTCTCTTTCTCTTCTTATAGTAATAATATTCATTTTGTTCTTGTTCAGACTTTGTGCTTTCACAGTCAGAATTATTTATTTCATCTTTTTCTGATCTCTTCTTACCCTTTTGTGGTTGAAAAAATTCTCCCCCAGCTATTGTTCTGATGATACCTGTTAGCTGTTTACCTTTGTTTTATTTTTAAAGAATCTAATGTTTAATATTTTGCTAGCATCCATCCAGAACTTATTGTGATATGATTTTTTAAAATGCCTCTCTAAACCATTTTTAGTTAAACTACTTTTTGTACTGTTTTTTCCCCTGTAGTTCTTGACATAAATAAATGTCTTTGCCAAACTACTTATATTTTGGAGTTTATTATGTAATGGATGACTGAATTTTTTTCTGATTCTTTATCCAATTTCTTCCTACTATTATACTTTTAATTTTTTTTCAGAATTTAAGAATTCTGATGATTACTGTATCATGTGAGATCCAGAAACACTACTCCTGCTTTTTTCTTATTTCTCTGGAATTTCTAGAGTTTTATTTCTTCAAGTTTCCCAATTGTTTTATTTTTCTCTTATGTGAAATGGCTCTTCATCAAACATTATGACTACAAACCTTCTCAACTCCTTCAGTGGCCTTTCTCCTCAGACTGGAGGGTGGAGGGTAGAGCACTAAATTCCCTGCAAAGCCTTTCTTTTTAGAGGACTAGTACCTGAACCTTTCCAGGTAGCTCTTCACTTCTTATCTGCAGCTCTGCTTGGTTTCAATTCCACAGATTCCACAAATGTCATATTTCTATGTTGAATACTCTCTGGTCCCCCAACCTCTTCAACATGTCAGCATCCTTTTGTAGATGGTCTCCTATTAGGTTTTAAGCTCCTTTAGTGCAAGAACATTTTTTTTATTTGTATACCTAGCTCTGAACACATAGCTTGGCATATAGGAGGCACTTACTAACTGTTAATTAATTGAATTCAATTGATCAGCGACACTTGAAAAAAATATTCCATTACTTATGTAGGGTAGGTTTAGCCAGTACCTGCCTATTGTCAATCTCTGGCTATTTGTTTGGGCTATCATTTGTAATGCACATTACATGAGAGCCCATGCTTTTGTTGGTATGGGTCTCCTCTACATTAATACAAGTCATAATCACTGCAATCTTTAGTTGAGTGTCTTCATGAGTTACTGTAGCTAAAATGTCATCAACTGGTGATCAGCTTGCATATACATACCCAACATATATATTTATATATGAGCTTCACAGATTTCCTTTAAACCAGGGTCCTACTTTTTCATGTAACATCAATGATTAAAGAGAAAAAGTTACAATCCTAGCTTTTGAAAAATAATCCATGTCCCTATATGTCTTAACAGACTGTGTTTCAATGTCACCTGAGAAAACCAACAACATTTTCATTAGTGTATCTAGTAGCTTAGGATTAAAGAATTCTCCCTATGGTAAATTCTGAGCTCAGTAGGATTTACAGGAAGAGCAAAAGAACCTTGTGTGTTGCTTCAAAAGTCTCTGAAATGTCAAATAATTTAAAATTCCTGGTCACATTTCAAGATTGAATTCCCATTTTAAAAATAAAATATAGTATTATCTTATAAACTATAATTGATATCTCAAATATATACTAATTCTTGTTATTATTGGGTTTTTAGACCTTTCCCATGTGACTGCTTTGTGATACCCATATGCTATATGATTCCTTTAGATAGTTTACAAAAGGAAGTTTGTTCACAAAATGAAAGGAACTTGACAAAGTGTTTGGCTGAACAAACAACCAACAGACCAAAAAGTAGACTTTGTGGTGTTTGTAAATGGATAAGGATACCTCCCCGTAGACTCAAATCTTACTTTTCAAGTCAATCAATTCATGTCTGGCTATCCACATCAGCTATTCCAAAACTCAATCAACGTGTCCTGTGTGGCAGTGGTTTGGGACAGCAAGTGGACATGCTAATGAGGATAACTATTCACTCCTTCCTCATGGACACAAAAGTTTATGGTACCCAGCCCTTTAGTCACCATGTGTTAGAAAACAAACAAAGAAACAAACAAACAAAACTGTCTTGCTTTCAAACCAGCAGTGTAAAGACAATGGAAAGGAAGTACCTAAAATCTCACCTACCATAACTGTCACAGTCTCCCCCAACTAAAGCAATTAAACTCATTGCCTAGCAATGATCTAAATCTCAGGTTTGTCCCTGCTCTGGGAAAGTTTGAAATAATCAGCAATGCCTCTTGTTCAGTACTGGCCTCCAGCTATGATTGACTTCAATGAATTTCCATAGTACAATCATGAAAACTCTCTATCTCTCCTTTTGAATACCTCCCTCCAACCATTCCTTTCTTTGCTGCATTGGAGTAATGAAACACACAGATCAGCAGTGCAATAGTTAACCATATTTGTCTCAGAGAAAGTAGCTGTAAAACAAACAAACAAACAAAAAAACCAATCATTCACAGCCTTTTAAGAAACAAAGATTTTGAAAATATTTATGACTCTTAGGAAAGTGAGTGAAGGAGAAGTTGAAATGTAAGAATCACCAATTTGAGATCCACTGAAAACCAGCATCTTCTCCATCTCTGTCTTTTGCTACAGTTTTTGCTCTGCTGGTCTTTTGATGCATCGTTTGCCCTGGATGATACCTGGGGCATTTCCTGTACTATCGTTTCTTTAATGTTTATCTCTTGGTCCCATGCATGTATTCAAGATACTCCAGGACTGTTTCCTGGGGCATTACCCTGCTCCTTTGCTTCTCTCAGTTCATCAGCCAGTCAGTCAATTCAAATTTATTAAATGCATACTATGTACCAGGTATTACGTTAAACATGGTGGATACAAAGTAAGGGGAAAAAACAAACATCCATTCCCTCAAAGAGCTCTAAGTCTAATGACATAGGTGATACATAAATGACTCTAACAACCACACGTTGGCAAGAGACTGGCTGGCTAGAAAAAAAGCCTAAGATTTATAGTTCCTCTCAGTTTGGGAATAGAGAAAACTAACTCAAAATCATCTCTCATATAGGGTTTGGGATAGGAAGGGAATGGAGGTTTTGAAGCACAGTTTCGACTGGAACTTGAGAGACCATGTAGAAGAATGAAGGAAAAGAAGAGAGAAGTGGAAGTTGTCTCTTGGCAACAACAAGACCATGGAAACAGCTGATATCTATGACCTCAAAGGTTCCCTTCTTTAAACAATGAGAGAAAACTTTTAAATGGAAAAGCCATGGTGAAAGAGACTGTGTGATTTTATCAAAGGTCCTCCTTCTACTAGTAGGAATACTGTTGGAAACAAACCAGCTTGAAAGAGGATTGAAAAGGTGGACCTTAGCCCACAACAGATTTAAATTATACTTAATTATGTGTGTTTTTAAATTTTATTCTCTTAAAGTCAGTGTTTGACAGTTTTAATATGATTTCTCATAGACATTTGTGGACAAATCTTCTTTATAGTAGCTGATGTCTATTTGTAGCATAAGGGTGTAATGGGAGCCATTAAAGGAGAAAGGGATACTTTATTATTACAGTAGAAAATTCAGAGATGGAAGCTCAAACACCAGTCTGTTGTTGGAAGGTTTTCCTCTCTAAATGGAAGCAATAGGTATTATCCCTTTCATGCTTGGTGCAGAATTATTGTGAATTCAGGTCATATTTAATAAATCTACCTCATGTATGTGAGCTTTAGAAAAGGATACCAATCAACAAGCTATTGTAATAATCTAGCCAAGATTTAATATGTAACTTCCCCAGGGTAGTTGCTATGTCAGAGGAGAAAAGAGGGCCTATATAAGAGATTTTACAAAGGTAGAAATGACAGGGTATGGGTATGGGGTGACAGATAGTAAATATTTGAGGGTGACACTAAGGTTGTGAGCCTGTGTGATTAAGATATCTGACTCCTGGCCCATCTAGCTGCCTCAAGATAGAGACTACAATTAACACCCACCTTGGGCTACATACTGTCATTTTGGTGTAACTGTGATAACTGTGGTAGGCAACCTGCCTACTTATCCCAGAAATCCTACAGCAGCTTCAGTGGCCTGGTACTTTTTCTCCCAGGAATATACTCTGGCTGACTTTTGCCTTTCAGAATCAGAGAGTGGGTCTGCTAATCAAAAATAACTGTATCAGTTCAGGCAGACTGGAAATTTCTAACCTTGCCATCCTCAGTACATATATCTCCTTGGCTATCCCAAGAATCATTACACCAGCAATGGAGTTTTCCTCACTCATTATCCCATAGACAATTACAATATATTTAAGGATCGTAACTTACAGTTGGAAGGGACTTTCAAAATTGTTAAATCTATCACTCTTTCCACTGCATTTTATTCATTGAGTACATGATAAGTGGCTAAAATTGACCTAAGGATGTAATTCCCTTATTAAAATATGTATAAAAATACATTTTCAAGAGAATCTAAATTTTAAGCTTATTTACATTTTGGATTTTCTCTACTTCTAGTTTGAAAAATAGAAATTAACTTATACAAAGAGGGCTTAAAAAGTATTCTTCATGTGGATCTTGTAGGTTTGGTAAATTCCAAATAATTGCATTTTCAAAAAAAAGGGAGATTTTTTTCTAGAACTATTTTGCTACATTATGCCCTTCTAATTTTTAAAAAGGCATTTTATTGAAAACTCAATTTCAAATGCAAGGAGAATAACTTAGGAATTAACCCTTCATATTTTGAGTATTTACATATAAATTTTTATTTACTTATGCCCAGATAATAATCATAACATTGTCATCATAATCTATTTTTTTCTGTGATAAGTATGGTTCATGTTTGGAAAAAAACAAACAAAACAAAACACTGGATTTGTACACAGCATCTGGGTTCGAATTGTAGCTATGGCACTTACATGCATTAGCATGCTCAAATTATTTAATTTTTATAGACTCAGTTTCCTAATATTTAAATTGTGTATGTTATACTTGTTGTTGTTCAGTGGTTTTCAATTGTGTCTGACTCTCTGTTACCCTGTTTGGGACTTTCTTGACAAAGATATTGGAATGATTTGCCATTTCCTTCTCCAGCTCATTTTACAGGTGAAGAAACTGAGGTTAAAGGTTTAAATGACTTGCCTAGGGTCACACAACTGCTAAGTGTCTGAGGCCAGATTTGAACACAGGAAGATGAATTTTCCCCGCTGCAGACTCAGCACACAATCCACCATGTCACCTAGCTGACCTGTATGTTGAATCAGAGCACTTCTAAAACCTCTTCTTGCTCTAATTCTGTTTGGTATTCCCAAATGGTCTCCCAGACCCAAATCTGCTTAGCTTCTGAGACTAGCCAAGATTGAGCTTGTTCAGGGTTGTATAGTCATAGACATGTGGGGTGTATGGGCTATTCAGGGAGGACTAACATTTCAGATATGAGGGCTTGGCTATCCTTTTTCAAGGTTGTTCATCCAGGTTTGGTATCCATCTGTTGCCCAACTCTCACCTGTGGCTTCAGGAAGCTATAGCATGCTCAGCAGCCATACCCCAGTAAAACCATCTTGACACACAAACTAAACCAGGATGAAGGTAACTGATAATGTTTAAAGCTTAAGTGGGACGTTGATTCCAAGCATGTGAAGGGTTCCCCCAGTGGATTTGGCAGATAAGAACCATTTGGTCCAAAGGCCATGAAGGTGGCTATTGTGGAGCTCTTAGATCAGACATTGAAGATATCAAGGTCATCCACTGTATCCCAAGCCAGTGCCAATCATCTTGACTTTTGACCTGCCACTAGACTTTGATGACTCTGGAAGAGAGATTGAGATGATTTTGTCTATCTCTGCTCCCTTAAATCCAATTCACATTCAAGTCAACACCACTCAATAATCATTTTGGTCCTCTTTGAAAATGAAGGACAAACAACAATGAACAAATCTATGATCCTATGCCTTAACTCAGATCTATTATTTATCTAATGTCTATTGTCAACAAATTTAGGCCTGATTCTCTAATTTCCCAATCTAACTTGATTTTTATTAAAACTTGATCATATAGGAGTTTACTTCAACTTTCCATTTGATCTTCACAGAACACAAACACTTGTGCAAAATCACCCAATCTTTCTTATGGCCTGTAACTACTATTTTCTCTCTCCTGACTCAAAATTGCCACCATCAAAAGCAATAATGTTTCATACAGCAATAAAGGTAAGGGCAAAGAAAGCAGTGACATAAATACTGGATTTAAAGCCAGAGGAGCTGGGTTCAAAACATGCCTTTACGATGCAAACTACCTTTTGTTACCTTGGGACTATTGCTTCATGTATCATATTCCTCCATTTCCTCATGTGTTAAAAAAAATGTTAAATAAGATTATCTTCTAAGATGCCTTTCAGCTCTAAATTCATGATCTCATGATTGACTAAAGAACTAGGTGATGTAGTAATTCAATTCAATCCCATTTGTCCCAAATGCCAGTTCATAAGAAAATCCAAAGGGGTCTTGAGGGAGATAGATAAGAAATAAAAGAGGTAAATGTGGAGGAATGGACATCACAGCAATAAGCCTTGGAGAACAATATCAGAGCATTGGACTTGAAAGAGAAAGTCTTAGGTAATGAGATATCTAGGGGACCAGAGTAGTGGTTTGAAGAGACAGGGAAAAGTAAAATGGAATGATCAGGGACAAGTAAAATGGAATGATGAAAATATATATCAATAACTTTTATTTTACTGAAGGAGAAACCTAAATGCAGGCTTGCAGGGTAGCCATTCTGCAGAAGAAAACAGCAAAAACAATAAATATGGAAAGCAAAATTCAGATATGACCCAATTAATTGTGTGTGACCAGAAGAAAATAGTTTATTCCTTCTCAAAGCATAGGGATATTATGAGTGGCCCTTACAGAATCACATATGTTTTGATTCCTAATTGAATTCTCCCCTTAATTCCTAATTAGATCAGTATTTATCTCATTGTCAATGCTATTGTCTCATTACAAAGACAAAAAATAAACTAAAACTACTAAAGAAAATGTAAATTAATTTCAAATAATTTGTTTAGCTGTTTCAACTCACAATTACTCTGGGAGTTCCAGAAATTTAAAGAAAAAAATTGAACAAAACACTAATACTTATTACTATGTAACATTACTACCACTTAATACCATAAATATTTTGCCAATCATCTGAAAATAATAAAGAACTTTGTTTTCTGAAAGTAAGGTCTGAATTAGCTTTTTGTTAAAAAAAAAAAGAGATAAGTGGAATGGATTGATAATTTGTATAATCTACTTTGATATATTTTATTATGGAATTAGAAATGTTTTTGAATTTTGTTATATAGACATAGAAAATTAAAATTAGAAGAGACATTAGAGATCTTAGTCATCCCTTATTTTTACAGCTAAGTAAGTGGAGCCTCAAATTGAATAAATCACTTGTCCATTACCACTCAGAAGAGTAGAACTTGACCCAGAGCAAGAAACCAAGTCTCCTGTCTTCTTTCCATAACATTTTTTTTTATCAATTAAAGAGATAAAATGGAGATACCAAATTGGACAAGGTAATTCTATTTTTCTTAAATTTGAAAGTGAAGTATTCCCTTTTTTCAGAACTTTTGAACACCACTTTGCTAAATCAAGTAACACATGCTAGTAAGGTATATTTAATAACATTGCAGATTCAGAGCGTTTAAAGGTGACTACATGCCTGATGTTACACGATATAATTGAATCATTCCCCTGACATCATCTTTAGATGAATATGAATAGTCAGTAATATAACACAGATTTAATATCCTATTAATGTTAATTAGGTTTGCTTCACTTGATTCACTTTCTGTTGCATCCTTTTTCTATAACTTGTCTTGTCCTTGATAAATGATAGTATCCAGAGAATAAGCCTACTCCTCACATAGTCACCATCATTTTTTTTTCATTAAGGAAAAGGAAAAAAAGTATTTGAAAAACTTTGTCACAATTCCTCTTTAAAAATAACAACATATATGCTAGAATATGAAAGGAAAAATAACTTAGACTATTTGTGTGCTGATCATGTATGTACTACCTACCACTAAGAATTATCAATAAAATGCACTTGACTTCTGCCCAAGTTTATGAACTCTCATCCAATTATCCTATGGCCAAGACAGGTAGAACATGCTAAAAATGTGCATAGAATTTTACAATGCTAAAAAGAGGCTTAAATTCTCAGAGAATAATTAATTAACTTATTTCATCAAAACATGGTTGGGAGAAGGAAAGGAATAGGCAGCCAATCTGCAATGGATAAAGTATTACCTTCTCTGGGATACCCATGGTGTCAGAAGCAGCTGGAGCTTCTTATCTGTTCCAAAGGAATTCTGCTATTAACAATTGTCCAATGAAGCACAGAGGCTAGGAGTAACCCCTCACATTTTGATGTTCTTGTACTTTATATTCTCACAGAGCCAAATGATATCCTTAGTTGGGCAAACACAGGTATACAAAGCAATGAAATATGTAATTAAGAGAAGAAAAACAAATACAAGTATCTTAAATATAATTTTCAATTAGTAATTTCAATCACATCAAACTCAGAAGCATAAAAATGTGCTAAAACTTCTATGAAATAGCAATTTTAAATAAGTATATTTGAGTCATGCTATGGATAAGAAATAAGTGACCTGGTATCAGATTTACTTACTGCAGATATACCTGCAGCCACACCATGGGATATAAAAGGGTGGCCTTAGGCACATCTCAGGTATCATGATGAACTTTATTAAAAGAATAAATATATTAAATGTCTATCAATGTATGTGTGTGTGAGTGTGTGTGTGTGTGTTTTCCCCCCATTTTTCACAAGGGATATATGCCTAGGCTTGTGAAACATCCAGTGCTGATAGGTTATCCCAATGGGAATCACCAACAACTATAGGTAACACAACTGAAGGTTTAATTGTCCATTTCTACCTTATCATGTCCACTTCTGGAGTGATATTCCTGAAGTTCACTTTTTCATCTTCACTTTGGACTTTATGGACTTCAAAAAATGTTTCAAACAGTAGTCATACACTTCCTACCATATGTCACAATATGTTATCTGGTGACAATATAGAATTTTACGATGAATAGCAAAGAGCAAATAAGGCCATTTATCCAAACAGATCGCAAACAGAAATCAGAGAAAGTATACATATAAGTATATATATCCAGCAATACACAGAGTGAATGAGCTCTCCCATTGGAAGTGAGATGTTATGTAACCAAGAAAGAAAATTCCAGATCTTATTCAAAGACAAATTCCCTGAAATTTCTTGTGTAGTAAGCTGGGAGTAAAAACATAATTGAGGTTACTGACTTCTCTATATGATAGCTTCTTCCTAGTTTCTTTCTGTCCCTTCAAGAACCTTAAGACATTCTGGAACTTATTTTCTCCCTGAAACCCGGAAGCTAGGAGACCAGGGTCTCTTTTCTCTCCAATTCTTTCCAACTTCCCCCTTATGCAGATGTATCATTGCATAATAAATTTCCTACAGTGAGTAAAGTAAAATGCAAATAGCCCTTTGAGTCAAGGGTTACATTCACACGTTTGTACATTTACATATATATGTATATAAATTATGGTTCAAACATGAAGATTTGTATAAGATCCAACTCTTTAGTGGACAGCATAATGACTTGATTCTTTATCCCTATATAAGAAGAGAAGCTGATGAGAATTTGGACAAATAGAGTTTTTTTTCTGGCTCTGGCATCAAGAAAAGAAATGTGGCTCAAGGATTTCTTCAGGGAGATGTCCTTAAATGGATAGAAATTCTTTGCAAAAGAATGAAAACATGGAAGATCTGGAAACTCAAGAATGCCCATGTTTCCAGCTCACTACAAGAGACTATAAGGAATTTTCTCTTGGTTGGAATCAGTCTCTTGGTTAAACTTAGGTATTTAACTTCCTTTGGAAGAATTGATTTAATCTATGAACTATCTGGTATATACTAATCTGTATAATTCCTCTGTCTTTGTTTGCCATAGGCTTGGATCAATGTGATTATTTTATATTTAATATTTGGTGATAGCGTTTGTGTAAGTAGCATGTGGCAGAAAGGGAATAAAGTTTTTGGATATAGCTTGACACTCCTTAACTAGTAAAGGACAGCAATCATCAGAGTACCATGAACCTATAAAAATAATTTTCTCTAGGCTTGCAATATTAAAGTAGGCAGGAAGTTATGATTATAATCAAATATCTCCTCAATGAAGAAAGCAGAATTGGCCAGCCCCGTGGCCCCAGTCTTCTGTTCCTCCCAAGTATAAAATTAATGTATTCTCTTGGAGAAGTATAGACAATATTTCAGAGATATCTATGCATGCTTCCCTGTGACACATATTCAGAGAAACTGAGGTGGATACACAAAATCTATATGGATAAATCACATGTGACCTATACATATATAATTACATATATGTATAAATTTACACATAGTATTAAAATATTTAACAAATAAGCAAATATAACATAAACATATATATTTTTAATTGACATTAAAATTTTCAGGGATATATTTTTAATGTCTTTATCTTACCCACCTTTTTTTTCCTCTTCTTCTTTTCCTTCTCTTCTTCCCCCATATACATATTGGCATCCACATATAATATGTGTTTACATGTTTATATGCATTCCTCTCATATGCACATTTCAAGGATGACTTCAAAGACACTCTTTTGGGGCAGCTAGGTGACGCAGTGGATAGAGTACCAGTCCTGAATTCAGGAGGACCTGAGTTCAAATTCAGCCTCAGACACATAACACTTACCAGCTGTGTGACCCAGGACAAGCCACTTACCCCATTGCCTACTCCCTCAAAAAAAAAGACACTCTTTAAGGCACTCTTTTGGCCTAAAAATTGCTCCACATTTGCTCCCCAAACAAGGTGTCTGTTTATAGCAATATATTTTTGTACCTTTTAGGAAATAGTTTGTATACACTAACACACAGATATACACTTATGTATATTTACATCTGTGATGGTTATATATGCATGTGTATATGTATAAATATCCTCCTCTGAAAAATCCTTGAAGAAATACCTTTTTCATCTTAGGAACACACTCAGAACTTAAGGAATTTAAGTATAGGCATATATTTTTATATAATAGCTTGCTTGGCTCGGGAAATAGAATAGCTATATGAAGTTTTATTTAATGTTTATTTCCCTTGTAACAATTCAAGTCCTTTAAAGGCAAAAATGTATTTCTAATCATAGCCTTTGCTGTTTATACTGCACAGACTTTTATTTACTTAAAAAGAAGATTTTTTTATTTGAATTTCTCTGGAAATAAATTAAACTCAGAGGGAAAAAAAGAACTATTTAGCTAAATTCATATGAGAGTTTTACAAATTTTAAATCTTTAATAAGAGTCCAGAGACTTTGTAGACATATTCAATAAATAAATCATTCCATTTCATAAGTATGTTGTATATCTTGGCACTCTTTATGGGCAGAGATGGGAAAATGATGGCAAGAACTCAATAGAGAAGTTGCTAAAAGGTGGAAAAGATTATGTCTGCTATTGAGGAAGGGAGATAATAATTGCTACAAAATCTTTCAGATTTCAATAGATTTCTATAGACTTGACAGATAATACCTTAACCTTTGTCATAATCTTTTAGTAAGTCTACCTTTATTTATTTATTTATTCATTTATTTATTTAGCCATTTATTTATTTAAATGTTATTTGTTTATTTATTTTCAGCCAAAGACAAGGTTTATTAGAACATCCACCATATTGGCCAGACTCTTAAGGAATCTAAACATTACTAAGCTATTGGCTTGAGAATAAGAATCTGAGTCATGGATAGATTTTAAGAATCTGAATATTTGGCTAGATTTTAAGAATCTGAACACTTTAATGAAGACAAGATCGACCTTATATACAGGAAGATTGTGGGAGCAATCTAGAAGTGGCCAAGTAGTTTGGGGTGATTGGAGGAGGGGTCTAAGGAGTATCTGGATGGGAGTGGTCAGTAAGCTGGGGTGAACAGAACTCCAGGGACCTGGACCAAGTAGCCAAGGGAGAATGGAGTCTAGATAGTATTAAGGGTGGGGTGGCAAGGGGCAATTGGGAGGTAACAGAATAGAATTGGGAGATTGGGTAGAGCTAAAATGAAAGGACAATTGATAGGATTATAGCCTCAGGTGAATGCCAGAGATTTGGTGAGGTGGGAAAGTCCATGGTTTTTCCTTTTTGAAGTCCAGATCCCAAAGTCTTTTCTTTTTAGGGCTTCAGATCCCATCCTCATCCTTATCCCCCCCCCACCAAAAAATGGTACCAAATTCTTTTGGGATGAGGGGATAAAGGCAAGGGGAAGAGAGCTGTTCCTGCCTTGAGGGGGTCCCAAAGAGGAGGTTGACTGGAACTGAGCACAGGCTGCATCCAGGGGACAGTGGAGTGACATTGACTGGTACTCATTGTAAGCTAACAATTGTAGGTGAATGGCCTGTAGTCTGGAAGACCCAAATCTGTCAGAAAAGAAAGCAGGGCCCAGATTTAGGGAGAAGTAAAAGTGTAAGAGCCCCTTTAAAATCATTTACATTTGAACTGCAGCATTATCTGATCTTGTTACTTTTTCAAAAGTTTAAGTAACACTTTTGTAGGTAGAAGTTTTCCACCCCTGGGTTCAATGGTTACACAAATGAATTTACCAGAGACTGACTTCCACTTCAATTATCACTGAAATTTTCCTCCCCAAACCAAACTGAAGATGTTTCTGACTTAATATAAATGTATATGTGTGTGTGTGTGTGTGTGTGAGAAATCCTATCATAAAATAATAAGGAAAAATGGATAGAGATCTTTTTTCTCAAATACTGCAAAGTGCAGAATTTTTTTTAAAATACAGTGAGCTGGAGGATTTTATAAACTTCAGTTCTGAGTATTGAAAAATCTTTACACAAAGTAAATGTAGCTAGGAAAAGGACAACTAATTGAAATGGAAATTATTGCACATAATATATCTCATAAAATTTTTATGTTTATGATATATAGCAGAGTTACACAAATATATGAGACCAAAAGTCAATCCCCAAGAGATAAGTCATCAAAGGATATCACATTTTCAAAAGATGAATTACAAACTCTCACCAAACTTATATTTGGTGAAAATCACTGATAATATGAAAGATTGAATTTAAAACAACTTGAAAGTTTCAGGTAACCTCTACCAAATTGGTAAAGATGAAAAAAAATAAAAAAACAAAAACAAAAGTAAATGTTAAATTCTGGAGACACTTCTGAAAAACAGGAACATTATTATACTGTTAGTGGAACTAGGAGCTAGCCTAACCATTCTGGAAAATAACTTAAAATCACATGAGAAAAGTTACTAAAATATTGATCTCTTTTTATCCTGAATTTCTTCTGCTGGGCTCGCACCTCAAAAAGATTAAAAATAAAAAGAAGATCCCAGATATACCAAATTTTCATCTTCCTTTTTTGTGAACAAAAGGAAGAAAGGTTCCACTCATTTTGAAAATGGCTAAGCATACTATAGTATGTAAATTAGGAAATGATAAAAAAAAAGACAATAAGAAATTCAGAGAATTAGAGAAGAGTTCTCTTTCAGAGAGAAGAAAGCAAAAAAAAGGGAAGGTAGCATGATATATCCAATGATTACAAGTATGGAAGCAAAAAGAACTCTAAAAAGAGACTCAATGCTTTACAATTGAAATGACCAATCTTGGGCTCAAGGAAGAGATGAGAAAGGAAATAACATGGTCAGATGTATGTTTGAGGAAGATAATTTTGTCAATTTTATATAGATTGGGAAGAGAGAGAGATTAGTATTAGAAAGGCCAATTAGAAGGCTACTGCAATAATGCTGGAAAAGTGCATTGGTCTGAATTACTATGGTACACCTTGGAACAGAAAGAAGGGCACATATGCCTGAGATACTGTGAAGATATAAATGACTAGGTTTACAAATGATTTATAAGATTTATAACTGTAAAAATGAGAGAAGGGAAAGAAATAGTTGATGATGAAGGCTGATAGGAGGTTAAACATTTGGGTGACTGCCTAAGAGCCCCTCTGGACTCAACAGAATCAGTCAACAAGCATTTGTTAAGCATCATCTATGTGCTGGCATCAATAGGTGCTGGAGAAACAGAATGAGAAAATAAAACAAACTCTCTTTTACCCCAAGGAGTTTACATTACATTCAGAACTAGAGAATTAACAAATTAATAAAAAAAACTAATATTCACATATTTCAAAGATTTACTTATTTACTTTTAAATATTTTCTTTCATGCAAATTTTTTTATTGGGATTCTTAACAGTTCATTTAACTGAACAATTTAAGACATGTTAGAGGTTACTGGCATTTGTGTTCTGATGCTTATAATTGCAGTTATTCAATGTTTTTAATTGTGCAAAGATTTAAGTTCATATTTTTCAGTTGAGATGAAATTGTTTCAGCATCAAAGAACTCCAGAGGTTGATACGTGGACTTTCCTCTACTTTGTCACTGAAGTTAATTTCAGAAGTTCACTTCCTTGCCATTTTGCCCCTTTCACTTTTCATCTTCTAAGAACTTTGCTTTCTAAGGCAAACCCGTTCACACTCAACCTGATCTTGCAGTGTCCCTTTGCAAGAATGCTCTATCTGTTCTTGTCCTGATGCATTTGGTTTTCTATTCCTTCTTGTAAGGGCTTATTAGTAATATATCCAAAGTTCTTAATGCCCTTCTGGTAAAGGCCTAGTAGTAAATGTAGAATTGATCATGCTTACTTTCATCTTGTGAAGTTCCTTAGAGATTTTTATTTCCTATTTATTATTTTGCAATGGTGTCAATGTTTATCTTTCTAAGATTTACTGCATCTATCTGTATTCATTCTTGTTATATACAGAGATATTATTATGATATTGTAAAAAAATTTTCACATTTCGATCTTCATAACATACTGATGTTATTTTATTTTGAGTTACATAAATAGATTTGACTATAACACATTCTAATGTGAAAATGGAAATTCTTATTGTACCTAAGATTATTTCAAAACTAGATTTTTATTGTATTAAATTTATTATATTAATTTCTCCAGAAGCTATTCATTTTATGACTGAAATATCGTAAATCTAAGATGGTTTGATTATAATTATTATACTAAGCAAAAACAAACAACAAATTAGTTTCTCTAAGGGAGATAGCTTAACATAGAAAATAATAAAATAAAGAGAAGGTTCATTCCAAAGTCAAAGACTACCATTTTGTTAGAAGAACTTATATTACAAAGCTACTGAGACTTAAACATTTTTTTCACTCTGATGCCCTTCCTGATAATTATATATTTAGATAGAAATCTGGGTTTTTGGTTAAAGCAATGAATTCTTGTGTCCATAAGCACTGATCCTAAGATAGGATATTAAGGAATGGGATGGGTTATAATCTGCTTCACTGACAGGAACACCCACTCTCATGAAATCCTGGCACATTACATGAAAAACTGTAGCAACGACATGGCTGCCATTGAGGTAGGGAGGTAGATAAACTGGCATAGATGATGTGAAAGTTGTCTCCAATATAGCCCCAAGATAATTGTTTTCTAAAAGAGCATGGAGTGACTAGAGTATACATTTATAATCCCAGTTTCTATTTTTCTATTGGTCCAAGAATAGATGATAAAGTATACTGGCAGAATATATGAAAATAATTTGTGTCTTTTTTTCTCCCCTGAAAAAAAGTCCACATCAGCTAGCGATTGAATAATTTGGAGAAATTGGACAGTTGTTTTCCTACTGATTACATGTTTTCAGCTACCAATACTTTAGGGCAAGAAAACCTGAAGTAGTTACTAATTGGTTTTTCAGAAAAGGAAAACATGACTCTAAACAGCCAGTTTGATCATTGAAGTTGCCTTTAAAATTTTTTTTAGATGTCTATCAAATCAAGGATTCTGAAAGTCTCTGTGCAGTTTGTATAATTGAATTCATTTGAAATTAAATAAAAATTATCTTTGCCTTAGGTTTGGTACCATATGATGCTTGATTCACCTTTATTAATATAAAGTTAAAAACAACCAAGAGATAAAATAATAGTGAAAATATTTAAACCAGCCACATGTGCTTCAAGAGATAAGACTATGTCTTAATTAAAACTTAAAAAGAAAAAGGAAGCAAGAGATGAGTGTTATTTACAGGTTTCTGACATCTCCATTAATGAAACACAAAATGCTGTAAAGGTTACTTTAGCTAATCACAAATGAACTGGACAATGCTTCTTTTTTGAGACTTTTATTCTTATTTGTGACTGACTTAAACAAAAAAAAATCCTCTTAGCCTAGCAGGAATAACAAACAAGCAGCACTTTAGTTAACGCTAGCCTGTCACAGTTGAGTTATTGTGTAGGCCCATACTCATTTTGCTTTGTAAAAAGAAACAAAGGAAAAAGAGGAATTTAAATGTGAATCCTTCATAACTTCAACTGCTTAGTATTCTCAACAGCAGTGAACCCAGCTTGAGAAACATCAGGAAGACTGAGGCATTGCCTCTAGCATTTCAGACCATCATGAAAATCCAAAATCCAATAAATTCCCTTCTTTACTGTAATCAATCTTTATTCTCTCTGCATGTTCATTTATCAGTGAGTTCTGCCATGTTTTCCCTTCCCAATTTCCCTTCACTCTTTCCTTTCTGCCAGTCCTGTCTTTGCCTCTAAGGTTCAAAACCTTTCATAATTCAAATGAAAATATTCACTATATACTCAGGTGTTCTGTGATAGAATTGGTAGTTAAGTAAAAACAAGATGAAATCCCATCTTGTGACTGATAAAAGAAATTCTGGACAATGAAGTGCTGGATCCTTATCTGAACTGCTTTAACACATGGGTTTAGTTTAAATAGTGTAAGCATGTGCTCAAACCATGTCATTTTATTTTACCCTTGATACTTTAACTAGGTTAGAAAAACCAACTCGATAAATCAATCAACCTTAGGTTTTAAATGAGGCTTCCTAACATTCCTGTGGGTTGGGTGGGGGGGGGGGTAGGTGGTTGGGTGTGTGGGTGTGTGGTGTGTGTGTGTCATATATCCCATTGACAGTCTCATGATGTCTCTGGAGCTCTTCTCAGAATAATGTTTGTTGATGCATAAAGTCAAAAGCACAAGATTATAATGGAAACCCAGTGTATCAAAATAGTTACCAAAGTTACAAAGGAGGACATTGTATTGAAATAATGATACACACACACAATCCTTAGGATCAAACTCCTTATTTAAACTAAGGTCAAAAATTCCTTTGAACTCGAGGAATGATATTGCTTCATGGGGTGGGGTGAGAGGGTTGGGAGAGAAGAGAGAAAAAGGGAACGATCATTATATAGTGCCTATAATGTGCTAGACATTATGCTAAGTGTTTTTCACAAATATCACATTTAATCCTTATACTGTGAGGTAGATGCCATAATTTTATATCAATTGAAGACACTGAAGCAAACAAAAGTTAAATGACTTGGCCAGAATCACATAACCTGTAAGTATATGAGGCCAGACTTGAATATGTGTTTCTGACTCCAGGTCCAAAATCTATCTACCCTATCCACCACCTTAGATTCTTTGCAGAAAAGGGAGCAAGAAAAATTTTCCAGTAAAATCCCTGAGGTGGAATACCATAAGGTTAGTGGATAAAGGGTTCAGCTTTGCTCATTTCCTCCCTTCCCCCCAATCCCACCCCCATTTCCCTGGTATTTTTGGACTGAAGAGGATAGTGAGAATTTGAAGAGTAGAGAACAGTTTGTATTTTATATTTGCCAACAATGATAGTTGTGACAGTTTTAGTAGTCTCAGTGTCTACTAAGGACAGGAGCTAAAGACAGACGGGGTGTAGATTCATGATTCTTAAGGGAAATTTCTTGAATAAATGACAAATGGAAGAGAAGGAATTTCAGGAATTAAGAGCTTGCCTTTGCTACATAGTGTTCCAAACTCAAGCCAATTTTCCATGGATTCTGTATGTATATGTGGGAAAGTATATCACAAACTATTTTTGAGGAGTGCTCTTGTACCAACTGTTCTTTTTGTACTATTTTAATAAATACTCATTCTTAAAAGCTGTTTAAGACTCTCTGACTAAATGATTTTTAATTGATAATCTTGGGGAAACACATCAATTGGGAGGAAGACATCACAACATGTAAATTCCCCTCTTCCTTCCTTGGGGAAACATCTAGAAGCCAGAAGGAGAGATTCAGCCTTTCTCTGGGATCTTTAACTCAGTTGTGAAACTGGAAGTTGGGATAAAGTTCTTCACTGCTTAAATGGGTTAGAGTAGAAATCAGGCAGGTGGAATAGAATGCTGAATTTGGAGTCAGAAGACTCCTGGGTTTGGATTCCAGCTCTGTCACTAACTACATAAATAGTGTTGGCCGAAGCAATTAATCTCTCTGGGCTTTAATCTTTTCATTTGTCAAATGAAGGAGACAGACGAAATGATCTCAAGTTAAGTCAATAAGCATCTATTAAGCTTCTACTCTGTGACAGGCCCTGTGCTAAGAATTGAGTCTCTAGTATCTCTGTAAGGTGCCTTCCAGCTGTGAATTCAATGCTATTCATATGATGTATATTATAAAATAAGCAGTTCATTGAGGGATTGAGGGTAGGTATGGACACATTAAATTGCCCTATTACAACTTGAAAATACAATTGTAGTAACAGTTGCTTATTATTAATAACATATATATGAACATATTGCCATTTCAGAGCCATCAAACTTTGCCTATCACACAAAAGAAAAAAAATTAAGTCAACACTCAATAAAGTTTAGTAATATGAAGACAAATAACATATGGACATTCCTTCTTCTATAATTGTCCTTTGGGCTTAGATACTAAATAAGAAAATGATTGCTAATACCATGGATGATTTTCATGGTATTATCTGACATGATACATGATATTATCTGACATGATCTGACATGGTACATATGTGTTATAACTGATAAACAACTCTCATTATTTCTTATAGATCATAAAATTGTGAAAATGTCACATATATTTTGTTTCTGTTTTTTATTTTTGTTTTTTGTTTGGTTTTGTTTTGTTTGGTTTGGTTTTTGTCAAATGGAGTAACAGGGTCCATGCTGACCACTTTCATTGTCATTGTGCTGTTCTTATACAGATTAGACAGTCAATTCAGTTACTCAAAAATAATTTAATAAATATTTACTATTTAAATAAAGAAACTAGGAAGCCTTTCTGAGCACAGAAACCAACCTTTATTAAGAGAAATAAAGGATGGGGTCTACAGCCTGCCCAGTCTGAGACCCAGACTAATAGAATTCACAGTTATTTATAGTTCTCTTGATTCATGTTTTGTGCAAGCAAGTTAGGTATGATGTAAACAGTCAGTGCCCTTTTACTCAAGCAGGCTCTTGGCTCAAGCAGGCCATGATGCCTCAATACATACATTATTACATTTGAAGTTATAGTAAATACAATAAGTCTATTTTTATGGCAAAACAATATGCAAGTCTTTTTACCTTATAAGTTTCAGGGGTGGGGAAAGTGCGACCTTGAGGCCACATGTGGCCTGCTAGGTCTTTGGGTATGGCCTTTTGACTGAGTTCAAGTTTTACAGAATAAATCCTTTTATTAAGGGGTTCTAACTTAGGTTCACCTTTTATGCAGTACATTTCAACAAAATGATGATATGATTATATTCCTAAAATTAGCTTAACAGAGATTTCTCTGGGACTACATCTTAGTTTCTGTTACACACAGGCTCTCACTTGGGACTATATTCTTATTATAAATATAGAGTTACTTCTTATTCTATTAAATTCATAGTAGTTCATAAGAGATTAACAAGGAAAGCACTCAAGGAATCGATTATTGATTTTACTTGTTACACTATGTACTAGGTACTAGCAAACTGCTGAGGATACAAAGAAAGGTGAGAACAAGCCCAGTCTCTGACCTTAAGGACCAAAGTGGGCTTCACTTACTCAAGTCAGGTTTCAGTAATAACCCTACAGTGTTTCATCATATTTACTTTCAAACTCAACAGTACTATATTATACTTTCTATTCTAAAATATAATATAGAGACAAAAGACAAAGTCTTTTACTTGGTTACATGGAAGAAACTTCTATAAATCACTCTACCTTACAATTCTAGAAACTCAAAATATATGAAACACTAAGGATTTTTATTAGTAAAAAATCAGTACAATGCACTCCAGCATCAACATGCTATATATTAGTTATTCTA
This sequence comes from Vombatus ursinus, assembly GCF_900497805.2. NCBI lineage: Eukaryota > Metazoa > Chordata > Mammalia > Diprotodontia > Vombatidae > Vombatus > Vombatus ursinus. The sequence continues at coordinate 29,975,970 of NW_020954569.1, read as the reverse complement.
CTTTGTCCTATGTCAAGGATGTTTGATAGAGTGAAAAGATCACTAAATTTATTCAGAAAGATATAACTTTAAATTTTGCTGTGTGTCCATCAAGTTGTCATTAAATCTCCCTGAGCCTGTGTCATTTTCTATAAAAAATGAAATAATACCTGTACCTAACTCAGAGGGTTGATGGGAGTTTCAAGTGAGATAATATAAAGACCTTTGCAAGCTGTAAAGTGCCATAAAATATCAATTATTCTATATTATTTTAATTTTAAGGAGATTACATCAAAAAGGAGAGCATAAGAAGAGGGAGAAAGAGAGTTTAGTCATTTGGATGTCCTTAAAATTGCTTTTAGTTATTTATGTGGTCTTTGCAGCAGAAGAATCAGGTAGTAAGTAGTAGAAGTTTGTGGATTTGGATCTACTCATGGTTTTGGCTTCATAAAATGTCAGAGAAACAGATTTTGATCTAGTCTTAAAAACCTGCCATTTGAACACTGCCTCTTGGCTCAGCTCTTATTTATCCATTCATTCAATGAACATTCATCTAGCGCATACTATGTATTAAGTACTTCCTATCAAAATACAAATTGTCAAGAGTATGGAGAGTATGTGTACATGCCTATATGCACACATACATATGACAAATGCTTAAAATGTATGAGGTGATATCACAATTGAATCAGTGCAGAAAAGCAAGTTGAATATCATTTGGGAAATTATGTAAGGCTTTAAACAGCATGGAATTGTTTCCCAATTCACAAAGAAAAAACATCTGGAAACAATAATATTCTCCTTGTGATGATATATTATTGAATCATAGAACAAAACAATCTTTTAAGCATCAAAGCGCCAAAGAACAATATAGCATGAACATTAATAGGCTACAGCACCTTATAAACAGGGATATACCTAAGAAATGGTGCAAAGAATTTCATCCCAGGAAATATGATCAGAAAAGGAGATGAGACAGTCAAATATGATCAATCAATCAATAAGTATTTATTATGTGCCTATAAGCATTGGGAACATAAATACAAAAGCCAAATAGTGTCAGCTCTCAAGAAACTTATAGTCTGTCAGATATATGTGCACATATCTATTGTCATTGACTCGTTTTCAGTCATGTCCAACTCTTTGTGATGTCATTTGGTGTTTTCTTAGCAAAATTACTGGAATTATTTGTCATTTCCTTATCCAGCTCATTTTACAGATGAGGAAACTAAGGTAAACAGGATTAAGTGACTTGACTGGTATCAAACAACTAATAAGTGTCTGAGGCCAGATTTTTAAGTCAGGAAGATATATATTCCTCACTCCAGGCTTGACACTCTATCCATTGTTCCATCTAGCTATCCTGTGTACACACACAATCAAAGAAAAAAATATATATACAATGGAAAGTCAAAGGCATAGCAAGTAGTAGCACTAGAAAATTTGGGGGAGAGGCTTCTGGAAAGGTCTCATGAAACATGTAGCAATTGAGTTGAGCTTTAAAATAACCTAGGTATTTTAAGAGACAGAGATGAGGAAGGAAAAATTTCCAAGTATAACAAATAACATAACAAAGATATGGAGGTGGGAAAGTATGGAACATGAACAGGGAATATTAATAGGTCCAGAAAAAGGCAACTATGTTGTAAAAGACTAGAAAGAAAAGTTTGATGCTTGCTTTGGGCTAGATCCTCGAAGATTAGCCTGAGTTAGAACTTTCTTCATAAACAATGTGGAAGGACAAAAGGTTATGAACAACACAATGACGTGATATGATCTGTGAATCAAGGAAATTATTGAAGCTTTGCCATGAACTGGGACTTTTTTAATTTTTTTTTATTTTTAACATGTGTTTTTAAAACTTTGGGTTACAAATTTTCTCCCTTCCTCTCTCCCCACCCACCTTCATTGAAAAGGCAAGCATCTTGATACAAGTTATAGATGTGTAGTCATGCAAAACACTACCATAATAGTCATGTTGTGCAAAACTAAGTATATTTCCCTTCATCCTATTCTACCCCCCATTTATTCTATTCTCTCTTTTGAACCTGTCCCTCCTCAGAAGTGTTTGCTTCTGATTATCACCTCCCCCAATCTGCCCTCCCCTCTATCAACCCCCTGCTCTTTTGTCCCCTTCCTCCCTTATTTTCCTGCAGGGTAAGACAGATTTCCACATTCCATTATGTATGTTATTCCCTCCTCAAGCCAAATCCTATGAGAATAAGATTCACACATTCCCTCTCACTTTCCCCCATTTCCCCTCCACTGTAAAAGCCTTTTCTCGTCTGTTTCATGTGATATAATTTACCCATTCTACTTCTCCCTTTCTCCTTCTCCCAGTATAATCCTCTCTCACCCCTTAATTTTATTTTCCAGAAATCACCCCTTCATCTTCAACTCACCCTGTGTCCTCTATCTATCTATCTATCTATCTATCTATCTACCTATCTATCTATCTACCTATCTATCTATCTATCTATACATACACATAATTTTTCCCCTTCCACTACCCTAATACTGACAAAGGACTCATGAGTTACAAATATCATCTTTCCATGCAGGAATGTAAACAGTTCAACATTAACAAGACTGTTCTGATTTCTCTTTCCCGTTCACTTCTTCCATGTTTCACTTTAGTCTTGTATTTGAAAGTTGAACTTTATATTCAGCTCTGGTCTTTTACTCAGGAATGCTTGAAAGTCCTCTATTTCATTGAATGAACATTTTTTTATCCTGAAGCATTATACTCACTTTTGGTGGGTAGGTGATTCTTGGCTACAATCCCATCTCCCTTGACCTCCGGAATATCATACTCCATGCCTTCTGGTCACTTAATGTAGAAGCTGCTAAATCTTGTATTATCCTGATTGTGTTTCCACAATACTTGAATTGTTTCTTTCTGGCTGCCTGCAATATTTTCTCCTTGACCTGGGAATTCTGGAATTTGGCTACAATGTTCCTAGGAGTTTTCCTTTGGGAATCTCTTTTAGGAGATTGGTGGATTCTTTCCATTTCTATTTTGCCCTCTGGTTCTAAAATACCAGGGCAGTTTTCTTTGATAATTTCTTGAAAGATGATGTCTAGGCTCTTTTTTTGATCAGGCCTTTCTTAAATTCTCTCTCCTGGATCTATTTTCCAGGTCAGTTATTTTTTCAATGAGATATTTCATATTCTTGTCTATTTTTTTATTCTTTTGAATTTGTTTCACAGTGTCTTCATTTCTCATAAAGTCACTAGCTTCCAATTGCTACATTCTAATTTTTAAGGAAGTATTTTCTTCAGTAAGCTTTGGACTTTCTTTTCCATTTGGCCAATTTTGCTTTTTAAAGCATTCTTCTCTTCATTGGCTTTATGGACCTCTTTTACCATTTGGGTTAGGCTATTTTTTTAAGGTGTTATTTTCTTCAGCATTTTTTGGGTCTCCTTTAGCATCACTCTCAGTTTTCCCTCTGCTTCTTTTACTTGCTTCTCAAAATCCTTTTTGAGCTCTTCCATGGCCTGGGACCAATTCATATTTTTCTTGGAGGCTTTGGATATAGGAGCTTTGACTTTGTTGTCTTCTTCTGGTTGTATGTTTTGATGTTCTTTGTCACCAAAGTAAGATTCTATAGTCTGACTCTTTTTGCACTGCTTGCTCATGATCCTAGTCAATTACTTGAGTTATAAACTCTTTGGTAAGGTAGGGGCCTGCTTCTATTGTGGGAAATGTACTTTCTGTCCTAAGCTTCAGGGATTTTGTGCAGCTGTTTTCAGAGATACTTCTAGGGACCTGTAAATTTTCAGTTCTTCCAAGTGGTATGATCAAGAGCAAAGTGTTTACTCCTTTCCTGGACTGTGCTTTGGTCTATGAGCACACTTTTCTGTCTTGGAACTGTGAGGAGGATTCTCTCTCCACATCCACTGCAAGCTCCACCACACCAGCACTCCTCCTAGTCCCAGGACTGCCACCCCAAACTGTGACCCAGATTCAAGCACAGGCAAAGCAAGAGAATCCTGCACCAGCAGAAAGATCCCTACAATTCCCCTCTGATCAGCCACTTTATCCCTGCTCAGTCTGTGGACTGGAAGCTCAGGAGGAAGCCACCACCTGGGACAGTGCCTGGGGAATGTGGCTGGGACCCCAGCCTTCTCTCTCACTGCAGATAACAGACTTTTCCTACTGACCTTCTCAGTTGTCTTAGGCATTCATGGATTGAGAATTCTGGAAACCACCACAGTTTCCCTTGATTCAGTCCTCTGAGGCCTTCTCCAGATTTGTTGAGGCCTCTGCTGCTTGTGTGCCCACACCAAACTGTGCTCTTCTCCCAGCCTGTTGTGATATCTTTCTGATCCACCATCCAGGTTGTCTTGGACTGGAAATTTGTTTCACTCAGTCTTTTTGTGGGTTCTGCTGCTGTAGAGCCACTTTTTACAGGTATTTAGAGGGGTTTGGGGGAGAGTTCAAGCAAGTTACTGCTTTTACTCTGTCATCTTGGCTCCACCCCCTAAAAAGTCTTTTGTTTTTCAATCCAGTTTCATTATGCCTAAAGGATGTGGGTGAGGACAAGTATATAAAAAAAGTTTATTGCAGCTAGAATGATGACACAGCTAGACCCTGATTGAGTCAGATGTATAGATGGTATACCGAGCAGGTCACATAACATCTTCCTGTCTGATTGAGGGAGGGAGGAGGGAAATATAAGACATAATCCCTATTTCCCATGTTCCAGCTGCAAACAATGAAGACACATAATGGAGAAGGATAGAATGAAAGAAGCTTTTTCCCCTCTGCTTTTCTTCACTGAAAGTAGCTTAAAAAACAAAGGCTGCAAAATATAATATCTGTAGCCTCTGAACTTGAATTGTATACTAGGAACAAAAATAGATCCTCATTGCTGCCAGGAAATACTTACCACTGAATAGGGAATTCAAGAATAAAACAATATCAAAATATTAAAATAAAGTTATCAAGTCTGCTAAAATATATCTATCCACTGACTGGTTAGTCGACTCCAGGCTATGGACTCCAGATTTAGAGATTCTAAGAGAAGATATTCTCAAGATTGAAAGGGAAGAATCAGAAAAAGAATTGTAAAGGAGACAACTGACTTCTAGTCCTGGCTTTGTAACGAGCTAGCTGTTTGATCTTTGGCTAGTCATTTGTCATTTTTTCTTTTGAGAATTTATCTCTAAAGCCACAGAACAGAAGCACTGTTTTTGGAGTCAAGGAAAATGAATTTAATTTCAGTTTCTGTGATTAAAACCAGCCTGATCTTAGACTAACTACTCTATTTTCCTGTCCCTTTTTTTCTACATCTCTGAAATGAAGATGTTGGACTAGATTAAATAATCAATAAGCATTTATTAGTTATTTCAGGCACTATGCTAGCAACTGAAGATATAAAGACAATGAAATAATCTACTTCTATCGTCTCATTGATGGAGACACCACTGTGTACATAGTATATAACTTTTTATGCAAAATAAACAAGATAGTTTATGAAAGAGAGCTTTAGGAGGGTCAGAAAAGTCATCTTATCAAGGTCACACTTAAGGTAAATCTTGAATGTACTAAGGAATTTTATTAAGAAGAAAGAAGGGTATTCCATGTAGGTAGAAGTCACATATATGGGAGATGGAGAACCAAGTTTTAGGAACAGAAAGAACAGTAAACTATCTCTAGAAGCTTTTCAGTTTTAAACTATATCCTTATGATATTCCAGCTCAAAAATTATATGTAAGAACAATAAATATAGTACTATTAATAACAAAAAGTAACAGGTCTATTAATTCTTTCTCAATCATTCCTTATTTCTCTTTTCTTTCTTTTTCTTTCTGTCTTCTTTCCTTCTCTGCAAAATTACACACACACACACACACACATGCACACAAACATAAACACATATACATTATACGTGTGTATGTGTGTGTGTGTGTGTGTGTGAGTATGTGTGTGTACTGTACATATTAGGGCAGATAAGTAGTATAGTGGATAGAGCACGATCCCTGGAGTTGGCAGGACCTGAGTTCAAATCAGAACCTCAGACATTTACTAGCAGTGTGACTCTGGATGCTAAATCCTGTTTGCTTCAGTTCTTCATCTGTAAAATGATATGGGGAAGGAGAAGACAAACCATTCCAGTATCTTTGCCAAGAAAACCACAAATGGGGTCATGGAGAGTTGGATAGAACTGAAACAACTCAACAACAACAAATGTATATATGTGTGTGTCTATACATACACATGAGCATACACTTTTTTTTTTTTACTCAGGCTATGTAATCTATGCCTGAATCCTTCAATTTAATAGACCTCAGTTAAAACAGTCAAGAGCCCCATTACCAGCCCCACCAAATAGAGCATCAAATTCAATATATTCTCCTTCTGCATTGGTTAAAAAAATATTCCTATCAATAGTAATGTTTGGGGGGCTGGGGTTAGGGTAGGTGTAAATTTATATGCATAAAATACATGGCCCAGTAAATATTGGCCTCAGAGCCAAGATGACATAGGTTGACAGGTCACTAATTCATGTGATTTTGGACAAGTCCCTTAACTTATCAGTGTCCTAGATTGATCTCTAAGACACCAAGTTGGAAAGATGGTACAGATTTACATCAGGAGAGGGAACTTCCTCTTTGTGAGTTCCCTATATACATACATATATGTGTACATACACATATATACATACATACACATATATACATACATACACATATGTGTACATTTATACACAATCATACATACTTTTTGCCTTTTCATTGACTTTCTGCCAAGTCTGGGTTACTTTCATCTTACCTCTACATTCTGTTTTTCCTGGTTTTCTTTAAGATTCAGGTCAAATTCTATCAGTTACAAATGGGCTTTCCCAGTGTCCCCCATCCCCAACACACACACATACACCACTAGTGTCAGGCATGGTGTTAGGTGCTGAAGAAATAAAGCTCAAAATAAGAAATGATACCTACTCTCAAAGGTCTTATAATCAGTCAATCAAGGTGAAACTAAGAGAAGTGGAACATACAGCACCTTTAACTTCAGTGAGTGAAATCTCTGTCTCACTGGGGAGGTTCTATAAGACCAAGTTGTTCAAAGACTTGGCTATGATTGTGAGGAAGGTAGAACAAATTTTGAAAATTCCAGAACTCAGTAGGCAGCTTCATGTAGCCAATCAATCAAAGTTATCTGGACAAATTGGACACCATATTATGAAGTGATGAGCTTCACAAAGGATGCAAGACATGCTACACAGAGTTGACTCTCCACCAAACATTTCACTGTTGACTGGATTGATATGTTTAAGATGGATTTGGAGGCCATTTTCTATGCCAAGTAAGTTCATGTGAGATAATCCAAGTTAAGGATATTGCAAACTCAAAAATATTACATATACATCAATCATAATTATCATCCTCATCATCTCAGATATGTCTTCTTTTTTATACCTTAGAGAGGACCATCCTATGGACATGTATCAATTAAATGCAAAGAATGGGAAACTTATTTTTGTTTATATGTTATAGTTAAAAGAAAAACCTGTATGATTTTTGGGAAAGTTAGATTAATTTTTTTCATCCTGGACAATCTATGTGCAAACTAAGTAAACATCTCCAAAGGCGTGAAAGAAGGGTCAGATCAAAGATAAGCCAATTAACAATCATTTATTAAATACCTATGTATCAATTACTTATTAAACTTAATAGGGTTAAAATCAAGTATTATAGAGCTTGAATTCATTATATCATGTTTTTAAGAAAAGCCTAGGAAGTCTGTGGCTACACGACAACTCACTTAAAAAAATGATGGGTAGGGAAAATAGATACTCAAGATATAAGTTCAACATGGATCAAAATTATGAATATGACAACCATGATACCTTCTGCAATCTCAGGTCAAATTAAAGGAGAGAAAGAATCAGGAATAGGAATGGTGATAACCTCATTGTATTTTTCCCTGATCAGACAATATCTGGAGAAATGCTTATGAGTATGTGAATGAATTCATGCCCTTTGGTTGCCAACTACCTTTTCAGTCTTATTTTCCATTATTCCTCTTTATACACTGTACATACCAGCGAAACTGAATTGCTAACTGTTCCATGAATTCAATAGTATATGACCCACATCTGTGCATCTATCACATATGCAATAGACTCACTTTTCATCTCTGCCTTTTAGAATTTTATCTTTTTGTAAAATTCAATTGAGGTTCTAAATTTTCTTTTTGTTTGTTTGTTTTTTGGGGTTAGGCAATGGGAGTAAATGACTTGTCCAGGGTCACACAGCTAATAAGTGTTATGTGTCTGAGACCAGATTTGAACTCAGGTCTTCCTGATTCCAGGGCTGGTGCTCTATCCACTGCACCACCTAGCTGCCCCAATGTTCTAAATTTTCATAAGATTGTCCTCCTATAAATAACAAATAGTCTGTGTTCAAATATTTCTAGAGCAATATAACTGGAAATTTTCCTTGCCTCCAACACTTCTTCACTGGTGGGATACTTAGAAATGTCAGTTTCAAATGCCTGAATAGATTAATAACCATTACTCAATAAATAAATGATCTCTCAATATGAATGGTTATCAAAAGAACTGCAAAATATTCACTATCCCAAGAAAATATGTTCCAAATTACTAATAAAAAAGAAAACAAAAATCAAAATAACACTGAGGATTCACTTCACACCAAGACAATTGGCAAAAATGACCTCAAAATGGCAACAATCAGTGTTAGAGGGGCTGTGGAAGACTAGACACACTAATACACTATTGGTGGAACTTTGAAAAGGTAAAAATTATTTTGAAAAATAATTTTGAATTATGCAAATAAAATACCTCTTGAACCAGAAACTTCATCACTAAGTTTATACCCCAAGGAAGTCATTGATATGAAGAAAATCCACATATACTCTAAAATACTTACAGTAGCATGTTTTATGATAACCATGAATTGAAAACAAAATAGATGTTCACAAATTGGTGAATAGCTGAACAATTTATGATTCATTAACACAATAGAATATTGCTGTGCTCTAAGAAATGATGTGGGATCAACACAGAGAAACATGAAAAAATGTATATGAACTGATGTGAAATCTAGAAATAGAGCCAAGAAAAATAACATAAAGTAAATGGAAAGACCAACTATGCAAAAGTAACTTACAAAATTAAGTATAACAAAATTATAAAGATGAAGCAGGACCTAAATGAAGAAATATAAGAAGACACCCTCAACCTAACAGTTCATGAAGATCCACAGGTGTTATATGCTGGGCATGTTATGAGACTTTTTGCTGAATTTTTCCCTTTTAAAAAAATAAAACTATTCATCATATGGGGTATCTACCTGGGAGAGTAATAAGGAAGATTACTTTGGCAACTATGATGATATAAGAAACAGAAAGTATTGATAAATACTCACTAAAAAGAAAGAGGTAAATTCAACAATATTATTGTTCTGGATTATTTTTTTAAATCACGTATAAATATTGCAGTATGAATTTTCACTTACTTCTTTTACTGTATTCATCCACAAGTTTTACTTCTTTCTCAGGTTTAATTTACTTATATTCATTTCCCTCCCCCTAAATATATGACACAGAACATCTGTTCAACATGTTGTTTATTTCCCTTCACACACATTTTTGGAAGTCCAATTCCCCCAAAATAAAAAAAAAAAAAAAAACATTCCATAACCAAGTTGTCATGGGCAGACAGAGCTCTCACACCACAGATGGGCCAGGACATAGTGTGTAAACACGTTTGTTGACACCAAATATTTTCTTCTGGCTCAACAATTACTAGATGGTGAATTGGGTTTTTCATGAGTTGTTTTAATTAGATGATGCCTGTCCTATAGGGATTTTTATTCCCAGGAGGGACTTATAAAGCAGATTCATGCTCAATAAACTAAAATCTAAATTAAGGGAAAAATCTCTGCTTCTAGTTATACAGAATTATGATTTTAAAATACTGTCTGATTATAAAGAGAGAAAAGAGAGTCTTTGAATAATTTTTGACAGTTTTAACTCACTATATATTATTTAGTGGCATAAAGTGTTTTTTTCATATTCAATGTGTGCAGGAACTTAATATCTTCATTCTCTTGCATTCCTGGATAAAATATCCATAATGTAAAGTATATATAAATTATTTTTTCACTTAGATTATTGCAGTGACTTCCTAATTGGTCTAGTTGCCTCACATATCTTCCCACTCTGTTATATGCTCCACATTGCTTCCTAAATGATTTTCCTTAAATGTAGATCTGATTATACAGTAGTTCTCTTCCATTCCATCTACTCCAGCAGCTCTAGGTCAAAATATAAACTCTTTTATTTAGCTTTTAAAGCCTTTCCAAACCTTGTTCCAAAAAAAAAAAAACTTTTCACTCTCAATGTACATTACCCCCTACTCTGATCAAGTCAAAATGGCCTTTTCCACTTCCTACATACCACACTCCATCTCCCATCTCCTTACCTTTACTCCCATTCCTGAAATGCATTCTGGTACACCTCAAAGAATCCTCCTGTCCCTTCAAGATATAGCTCAGTTTTCTACATGAATTCTCCCTTCCCCCAAATGCTAGGGCCCGTCTTTCCAAGCTAACTTTAATTTAACTACTTTTCATATATTCTATTTATAGCTATTCTGTATGTATCTATATATGAATGTGCTTTCTCTTCTATTAGGATGTAAGCTCTTTATATATAGGAATTGGTTCATAATTTCCATCATCTGTATATCTATATCCCTAGCACCTAGTATAATGCCTCTCAGATAGTCAGTGTTCAATAAGTGGTTGTTGATTGATGGATTCTATGTAGATGCCAGGAATAAGATTAAACAACATCCAATTCATTCCAACTTACATGTGTTAAACATTTTCTATATGTAAGACATAGTAGTAGGTTTTGTGACAGAAATACAAAAGTGAGACAGTCTCTGCTCTAAGGAACTTACATTCTACTGGAAAGAAATTGGATACATCAATACAATAATTTATGCCATTCCTTTTTATTCAGTTAAAAAAATGATGTTTATTTCATGTTTAAATATCATGTCTGCCACCACTTAAAAAGAAGTTTAATTAGCTAGGCACTCTTTTTAGCCACTATTTTCTTCAGAAACATTATGACTATACTGTAAGGTAACTGCCAAAGGATAGTGATAATTTTGCTTATTTATAAATCCAAGCATAATGTGTTCAGTAGAGATATAAACTTGAATGGTCAGTGTCACTGAGTACATGTTTCATTCAGGTTGTTTTTCTATCAGATCAATTCCTTTATTAAAACTTAGGTGTCTAAAGTTGTCTCTAAGTATAAATTATATAGAAATTATATAAGAAATATTTTAAAGAGAAACTAGGTAAACTAAATATTTTCTATAAAGAGAAAAGTTGTTTTGTTTCTCAGAGGAATGGACAGTCAAATTGTCCAGTAAAAGGAGAAAAATGATAGCACCAGAGAAGTATCCCAGCAGTAGAAGCATTTAGCAGAAAACAGTGTGGAGGAGAGAACAGAGCTGCAGAGGAACCCAGGTCAACAAAGAAATTTGTTACTATGGTCTATCTTCTATGCCTTTAATATTCTTCCTCCTTATGTCCTTCAGTTCCTAGATACCTCATCTTCTACAGAAAATCTTTCCCAATCCCCCATAATGCAAATGTTGATCTCTGTTGTTCAATCCTTCCATATCCTATGTATAGCTTGTTTATACACAGTTGTTGGCAAGTTTTCTCTACCATTAGACTGTGAAATCTTTGTGGGCTGACTGTTTTTTGCTCTTATTTATATCTCCAGTACCTGGCACAGTGCATGACACTTAGTAGATACTTAATGAGTATTTATTGACTGACTGATTCTTCAAACTGAATATCTCTAGGTTACACGGATCAGCTCAAGTATGCAGTCCAATGAAAATGAAGATCCAAGCAAAAGAGCGCAGATGCAATCTTTAAGCCAGCTACCTAGGATAGAGGAGGAATTAAGAACAAGAGACCCTTATGAGAGGCTTCACCTTTCTCTAACTCTCAGTAGCACTGAATAGGAAAATCTGTAACTATCATGACCATTGAAGCCACTTCTCAATTTGACCAATTAAAATCACTGCACTTAATACTGATATCCGCTGATTGTATCTGTCAAAACTAACAGAGCAGCTTTTCACCACCTGTGTACCTCCACTACTCCCCATATATGTTTTCATTTCTTTCACTTCTCAAGCTCCTATATTAAGTTATTTTTACTTGTTTCCTATAATGAATTCTTAAACTTCTATGCCTTAAATGTGATCTTCCTGACAGTCAGGGACACATTTGTCATTTAAAAATTTACAACTATCCAAATTTCCCTTATCAAAACACTAGTCCTTTTTAAAATCATACCTCAGTCATAAAATGTTTATGTTATTTTTCATAGATGTTCTTTGAAAAGGTAAAAAATAGAATTGATGAAGTTAATTCTATCCTTCCAAAGGCAACAAGAAATAATCATTTTGGGGAGAATTTGTTTATTTTGTTTTATGTTGTTCCTTTTAAATATTTACAAAAAGATGATCAAAATAATCATAGCTTATGAATGAACATCTGCTTTAGAGAATGAAGAGAGAAATAATGTGTAATAAGAAAGTTTTAAGACTATTCAAATTAAATCAACATATGCTTTGGTATTTGGTGATTTCAATGTGAAGGTGAGAATGTCAAAAAATGTTGGAAAACATAGATTAAAAGTAAGGAATGAGAGAGGATAAAGGCTTGCATAATATATAGCAAAATGTGTATATATACACACATCTATGTAAATGTATACTTTCTTTAAAAAAATAATATGAAGACCATAAGTATGAAGAGCATGAAACAACACAAAATGAAATTCACTGCATCCTAATATTCAGAAAAAGATTTATTTATGATGTTGGATTTACTCGTCTGATTCTATAGAGTCAGAACACTGACTTGTTAGGGCAAAGAACAAAATTAGTACAGATTTAAAGGAAAAAAATGAAAATTACAAAAAAGATGGTGAGCAATAAATATTAATATTATAATTTCAAAATATGCTTATTTAATATAAATAAAATGTCATAATAAGAAACCAAAGAGCCTAAAAACAGCTTTAATTGTCAGGTTCATGTTTGTTTGTTTGTTTGTTTGTTTTCTTGACAAGTGAGTAAAAATGGCAGTCATTGGCAAAACCTTTTTAGGATTTATACTAATTTGTAAAATCCTATCAAAAATAATGGATGACAAATGAAAATTAGTAAAGAGGAAAAACAGATTAAAGAAAGTTTTGTGAGAGAATAAGTCATGAAAGTTATCCATAGAAAATTTAAGGATAAATCTGGAAGGAAGACAAAAGCAGAAGAAAAATGGAAAAGCACTAAAAAGTTTTTATTTTTTTCCTTGAAACACCTTTTTCTTTTAATCAACAATCACAGTAAAATCATCACTTTTGAACTCTAATATAACAGATTCAGATATGCTCATAAAGAAAGTGGAAATGTTTCTAAAGTGAAAAAGAAGGAAAAGAGGGGAAAGAGGCCTAGACTAAATATACATCAAAGGGAACAAGCTGGAGCTGACAATTTCAAACCTGTTGAAGAATAGATATCTAAGATATCTGAAGCAGGGAAACATAAAAGTGTAGGAAAAATTAAGATCTTATCATTAGAAATCAACAGCAATAGCAACATCAATGCCAACAACAACAACAACAACAACAAAAACAATAGAACATCAATAAAGATGATCAGGTGTGCCTACTACTTATATTCCACTTTGAAGAGAATAATTTGCACAAGTATGTTAGGGATAGTCTACATACTCCTCTATTATCCTCCAATTTCGCAAAAAAAAATGAGGAAGGTCTCAGCATTTTGAATGACATGCATTGTTGCAAATTTATGGAAAAAATGAACAAGAGCACAAAAGATAGGCATAATGAAAGAGGAAGTAAATATTTGCATGACTGGATAGAATACCCACGATAATGAAATCACAGATGTATATGAAAGTTCACTAAGGGTGTCTTTTAAAAAGCCTTTTAAGCTTCTAACACACTATGGAGGTAGTTGTGGCAATCTTATTCTCATTTCTGAGTATCTAATCATATTTGTAGCATTGATTTATTTTCTTTTGGAGGTCTTTCTTCATTTTCCTTTATTTCATGGTATTTATTTATTGAGAGATGGCCAGTAGAAACAGAAATGGTAATAATAATAGTAACAATAATACTGATTATATATGAACATACACACATACATATATGTATATACATATTTGTGTGTGTGTGTATGTATGTATCTATATCTTTCTATCTATCTAAAACTTTTGTTTTTTGGTTATTTTTTAGTCATGCCTGACTGTGACTTTTTTTTTTGGGGGGGGGGTTTCTTGGCAAAGATACTGGGGTGGTTTGCCATTTCTTTCTCCAGCTGTTTTTACAAATGAGGAAACTGAAACAAATAGGGTTAAGTGACTTGCTCAGAAGGATTGCAAAACCTTATATATTTTAACTTATTTGATCTTCACCAAGCCCTATGATATTGACATTATTATTATCCACATTTTACAGATCAGAAAATTGAGGCAGACATATATTGACTTGCTCCATGTAACAGAGCTAAAGATCTCAAAATATAAATTCAGATTTTCCTGACTCCAAGTCAATTATGCTGAATAATCTTAAAGGGCCTTCTAGTATAGCCACTTCATTTATATAGAAAAGGATACTGAGCACAAAGAATCAATGTAGTTTAGTCCAGTTCATTCATCTCCTCTTAATCCAAATCTAGTTGTCATCTAGCTCTACCAAAGTGTGATGAGGGTCACCACATTTTGCAGTGCTGAAAGATTAATAGAAGTCCTAGGTATGGGGACTCCATTGCCTTCTGCTACAGGTGAAAACAAAACAAAAACAAAACAGAGACAAAATAACACCTCAAATACTATTCTTAGGGTTACAAGGCCTAAATCAAAGAGGTACAAGGCAACTTTCCACCCCACTATAGCTTAGTTCATGGTATCCTTGATTTGGGTGAACAACATCTGCAATCTCTGAATACAAGTGTAAAAAGAACAAATTAATTCTTGTCTACTAGTTTTGAAGATCCATTCTGTTTTGACTATGCAGCCAAAGTAAAGAAGCTGATCCCACCTATAGTGCAGGACAAAAGCAGGTCCTTGTTGAAAACTACATTGGTGTCTCCATCTTAGATTATCTGAGTATGTGCAAAGCTTGCTTATGTTTGCATTATGCTCCTCTCTCATTTTTCCCCCTCTCCTCTCCTCTTCTCCTCACCCCTTCAGTGCATGTGGTGCCCGAAAACATCAAGAAAAATTCACAGAAGGCTGACATGATATATATTAAATCTTCAAGAGAAAATCTGTGATAACATCCATAGGACAGGGAGCAAAATATTAGCTGAAGGTATTCACAGTTTCAATGTTTGATATTTCTACCAAACATTCTCAAATGCTTGAGATGTGGTTTTACATCATTGTACTTTCTACTATGAAGTAATTTCTTGATTTTTTTTTCTTTTGTAAGTATTATCTTTGAGAAGCTGAGTTGTGAGCAATGGCTGTTATTAAAAAAAAAAAGTACCATCAACAAATTAACATGAAATAGAGAATTAATTTGGCAACATCCAATCTGTTTTCATGGTTTGATAAGCTGTTCTCTTGCCAATACACACACACACACACACACACACACACACACACACAATTAATAATTATTTGTGGTTATATAAGAATGGAATAAAATAATAAAAATATTTTTCTTTCAATTTATTTGCATTTTTTAAAAATATCTAATAAGCTGTTAGGACCTAAATAGTTGTTTGGACCTAACTACTTAACAAATTGAATCATTAAGTATTTCTTTTGGGTTCTAAGGATTCAGCTGAAAAAAAAATTCTGCAAGAGTAGAGATACTTTGAACTCAGGAAGTTTAGGAATCTCTGAATTATGCTATTTTTTTTTCATTGCCAGAATCCAACACAGTTCCTTGATAAACACATATGTTTAAGAAACTGCATTTGATTCTGGCAATAAAAAAAAAGATACATACACATGCATGTATATAATTTATATTCCTCATATGTAATATATAATACATGTATATATTATCATAGTTTTATATATAATATTTATAATATATACACATGTGTATATAAACAAATAATTGAAACTATAAGAATAAAGGAAGGCTATGAGCTCCCTGAAGGGAGGCCACACAAACCTCTGATGATATTTGAATGGTTGATTTTTCAAGGAAATATATTTTCTTTTTGCTGCTTAACTGAGTTTAATATAATGTATTTTGTGACTCACAAGACAATGATATGACTGTATTTTCATTAAATTGTTAGATACTGGGACATTTGAGTTTGGGGAATATAATTTAACAGACAATTAAATTCAAAATACCACATTTAAATACTTCTAAGGTTATGACAACTGACAAAAGCCAGGAAATTTAAAGCTGAAGAGTTGCACTTAGACCTTTTCCTCTTTTAATAACAAATTGGCAAAGTTAATGACAGGTTTGGCTTCAAACTCAAATTTCTCTGCTACTTGGTTCATATGGCATCTTATGCTAAGTCTGAGAATTAAAGATTTGACCTTTGACTGGTATTGACCCTGCCTATCTCCTGAATGGATAATGATTTGTTGTAATCTGTGTATTTTAGAGAATATTCTAAGATATAACTCTTATGCCTTGCTTGACTTTTAAAGGGATAGATCACTGTATTCACCATGAATATTAAAGAAACAAATAAAAAATTCTTTATTTGCATGACTTTCCCAGCTTTTTTATAAAGGTTAATAATTGTCCTCTCTGTTTCCTTTCCATTCCTCTTCCTCTTTTCCCTCTGACACCCCAGTATATAATATAGAAATATATATATATATATACATATATGCACATATATATACACACACAGACACATATATACACACATACTTACATGTTGTTTGACATATTCAAACATACATATATTCATACATGCTTATTTATAGGCTATACATGCATCTGTATATATTACATCCATATATAGCATACAAAGTATACACAACACACACATACACACATATGTCAATGTATGTATATAGGCATGTGCATGCATATTGCTATATATGCCTAAGTGTGTATAAGCACTTTACATATAATTTATATATACACATAAAGATGCATGTACATTCATATGTATGTATACATGTGTGTGTATACTTTATTTACACACTATATAACAAGTATGTAAAATATATAAAGTTATTTGTAGATATATCTGTATTACATATGGATGTGTATATATATATATATATGTTGGGGTGCATGTGTATTATGTTTATATATGTATACATGCATACATACACATACAGATACATACTACACACATACATATGTACACAATACACTTAGATACACATATGTTGTTCTCTACTTTCTCCAAAACCCTTTTTATAAGCTTCTTTTGACCAGATTTTTCAATTGTGGTTTTGTATTCATAGAATTGTATGTAGGGCATTGTAGTTGCTTAGTCAATGCTTTTGATTGACTAAAAAAAGCATCTATTTCAGGTTTCAGAAACTAGTGTTATAAAATTTAAGATCTTCTTACTAAATGCTATAAAAATACAGTTCACTTATTTTGATTCAGTATAAATTATGATAGTCATCTTGAATTACTCAAATGAATGCCTTTAAATTAATCATTTAATCTACCCCACATGTGATATAATTTGAACTTGGCAAAGAGTATAAATGAAAAATGCAAATATTGTAATAGCTTAAGATAGAATAATGGGACATCAAGTGTCAATAAATCAACAATCATTTGTTAATAACCTACTATGTGCCAGACATTATGTTAAGCACTGGAAACACAAATGTAAAATCAATCTTTGTCCTCAAGGATCTTGCATTTGAATGGGTAAAGTCAACATATACACATCTAAGTAAACATATTTTTTTTTAAATCACAGTAATGGGCAAAGGTCACTAATATGTGACGTAATCAGGAAAGGTCTTTTGGAGCAGGTGCATTCATATGAGCATAGAAAAGATTTAGTGGATCCAATATTTGAAAGTAATGAAGGCAAGCATTTGAAGCTTGTTCCAAGTCAAAGTAGTAGGAAATTGAATGTCAACCATTTTTAGTCATTCAATTGTGTTGACTCTTCATGACCCCATGGACTTGTCCATGGGTTTTATTGGCAAAGATACTAGAGTGGTATGTTATTTCCTTCTCCAGGAGTGGTATGTTATTTCCTTCTCTAGTGTCTCTACATTTTATAGATGAGGCCCTGAGACAAATAGGAGTTAAGTGATTTGCCCAGGTTCACACAGTTAGTTAATGTCTAAGGCTGGATTTGAACTCACATCTATCTGATTTAAGACCCAGTGCTCTATCCACTCCATCTTCTAGATACCCAGTGTCAAACATAGAGCAATAAGTAGGCCAGCTTGGTTGTAATGTATATTGCATGAGGAATAAGACAGTTCAATAAGCTTGAAAAGACAGGCTGAAAGCAGATTATGAAGGACTTTAAATGCCAGGGGACCTTGTGTTTATTTCTATTGATATGGACAGTTACAGAAGCTTCATGAATAGAAAAATGGCATGGTCAAGTCTAGACTTTTGGAAAACTGATTTAGTCTCCACATGGAAGATGGACTAAAGAAAAGAAAATGAAGACAAGAAGACCAATTAAGAGGTCATCATAATATTCCAGATGAAAGTGATGAAAGTCTGACCTTGTACATTTATGGCATGTATAGAAATCAGGAAAAATAATCCAGCAATACCAAGCAGACAGAATTGAAACTATTTCAAATCAAATTGAATAAAAGGACTACGTAAGTATGTAGAATAGATGATCACATCTAGGCTAAGCAATCAATTGACAAACATGATTGTATGTCTTCTATGTGACAGGCACTATGTTAAGTGCTCAGTATACAAAAAATGCAAAAGACAATCTCTGCCCTCAAGGATCTTACAGTCTAATAAAAAAAGACAATATGCAAACAAATGTATACAAAGCAAGCTATATGTAGGGAAAATATGAAATAATTAACAGAGGGAAAATACTGGAAGTAAAAGGGGTTGGGAAAGGCTTCCTTTGGCAGGTGAATTTTCATTGATACTTAAAGGAAACCAGGGAGGTCAATATTAAGAGAAGAAAATGGAGAACATTCCTGATACAGGGGATAGCTGGAGAGAATACTTGCAGTGAGGAGGTGGAATAGTCATTTCAATATTTGTGGAACTTCCAGGTGGTCAGTGTCACTGAATTGAAGAGTATGTCTGGAGAAATAAGGTGTAAAAAGTCTGGAAAGGTAGGAGGGGACCATATTAATGAAGGGGTTTGAATGCCAAACAGAGTCTCTTGTATTTTTTTCCTGGTAGCAATAGGAAGCCATTGGAGTTTTTTTAATAGGGGATGGATGGATGACATATTTGGACGTAAAGGATATGATAATAACTTTAATGCAGAATGGGTAATGGATTGGAGTGGGGAGAGACTTGGCCATTGGAGCAATGCAAGTATGAGGTGACAAGGATGTGCACTAGAGTTGTGATATTGTCTGAGGCTCTAGAGAAAGGGACTTATTTGAGAGACATAGCAAAGATGAAATCAATAGTACTGGGCAACAAATTGGAAATGGGAGTTAAAGATAACTAGGAATATATATTTATTTCTAGGTTGTGAGCCCAAGGGACTGAGAGAATAATGTGGTCTTTTAGAATAATATGCAGGATAGGAGATGTAGAATTGAAGATAAGAGTGGGGTAGCCTATAGCCTTGAGGCCACATGTGGTCCTTTAGGTCTTCAAGTGAGTCCCTTTGATTGAATGGATTGAACAAATGGATGTGTTCTATGAAGTTTGAATTTAGTCAAAGGGCCACACTTGAGAACCTAGAGGCCCAAATGTGGCCTTGAGGCCGCAGATTCCCGACTCCTGGTTAGAAGAAAATATAATGAATTATGTTTTACATATACTGAGTTTAAGATAATCTTTCTTATTGGAAAAAAATAGCAACCTTGAACTAAATACACAAGATAGGAGATGGAAGGGTTTGGGGATGAAGATAATGAATTATCCTTTGGAAATGTTGAGGTTGAGATATTTATAGACTATGCAGTTGGATATGTTTGATAGGCAGTTTAAAATGTGGACATGGAGTTCGGTAAAGAAATGAAGATCAGATCTAAGAACTTTCTGCATAGAAATAACAGTTGGATCAATGAAAATAGATGAATTCACAAAAGAGACAGTGTAGAAAAAGAAGAAAAAAAGGACTCATTAGAGAGGTGTATCTATTGGTACACCTTTTCAAAGATATGGGACATGGATAATGAACCAACAAAGGAGATTAACAATTCATTGGGTATCCGAAAGGAGACCATTGTGGTACTGTCACATGCATCAATATAGAGTAAAAATCTAGAAAGTAAAGGTGGTCAACAATGACAAACACTGCAGAAAAATTAAAGCAAAAGAGCCTCAGGGGAGGGGACACCACATCATTTAGCAAGGAAAACAATAGAAACAGTAGTTTCAGTTGGATGGAAGTCAAATTTTTAAAAGGATGAGGAAAAGAGACATATAAAAAGTAGAGACAAAAAATATAGACAGATTTCTTGTTGTTATGTTATGTTATTTTATTATTTGTTTTTCTTTGGTTTGATTCATTGTTTTGTTTTGTTCTTTCTCCAAGGACTTGAACCAAGAAAGGGAAGAAAAACTGAGCAAATTATGAGAATAATTTCAGAGGGTGGTAATATAAATAAATTTTTTTTAAAATGACAAAATATTTTTACCAGCAGCAGAAAATGAGCTGCACAATTAGAGGTTGGAATTTAGGTAAAAAGAGGCAGTAGAGTCAAGATGATAGAGCAAATTCTAGAATTATCAGAGCAAAGACAAAATACTCCAAGCAGCCAGAAAGAAACAAGGAGCCACAATCAGAATTATGCAGGATTTGGCAGCTGCAGTATTAAAGGATTAGAGGGCTTGGAATATCATATTCCAAAAGAAAAAAGGAGCTTGGATTACAACCAAGAATTGCTTACCCAACAAAATGAACCATAATACATCTAGGGAAAAATGTCCATTCACTGAAATAGAAGGTTTTCAAGCCTTCATAAGGAGAAGACCAAAACTAAACAAAAAAAATTGACCTTCAATATCAAGACCCAAGAGAAGCATAGACAATGAGAATAAGGTGAATTTGAGGGAATATAATTTTAAAAAATTAACAGATAAGAAAGGATCACAATGGGTACAGAAGGAAGGTAGAGATAGAAGGGGGTAAATTATCTGTCATTAACAGGTGAGACCCATTACAATGGAGGTGAAAATGGAAAGTTGGCAATCAGCATCATTTGAATCTTAATTTCTTCAGTATTGACTCAAAGAGGGAATAATATTCACAATCAATTGAATATAGAAATCTATCTTACTGCAAAGGGAAGTAGAGGGAGGGGAGGATATTAAGTCAAAAGGGGGTGGGAACTGACAGAAGGGAGGGTGGATCAGGGGAGATGGTAAACATAAGCAAAACACTGGCTAAGTGAGAAACCATGAAAGGAGAGAGAGAGATAAACAGAAGGAAGAAAAGGATGGAGAGAAATACACAGGTAGTAGTCATAACTGTGAATCTGAATGGGATAAACTCTCCCATAAAACAAACAAACAAACAAAAGATAGTAGAGTGGATCAAAAACCAAAATCCTAGAATAAGTTCCTTACAAAAAACACATTTGAAGCAGAGAGACACACACCCAGTAAAAGTAAGAGGTTGGAGCAGATTCTATTGTGCTACAGATGAAGAAAAAAAAAAAGCAGGGGCAGCAAGTCCGATCTTAGACAAAGTAAAAGCAAAAACAGACCTAATTGAAAGAAATAAGGAAGGAAACTATATCTTGCTAAATGGTACCATAGACAATGAAGCAATCAAATTAGAAGAACAAGAAATAATCTAGCTGTCAGATTTATAGGGAAGGGAAGAATTCATGACCAAAGGAGAGATAGAGAGCATTATGAAATACATAATAGATAATTTTGATCACTTTAAATTGAAAAGCTTTTGTACAAAGAAAACCATTGGAAGCAAGATTAGAAGGAAAGCAGAAAGCTGGGAAACAATCTTTACAGCAAATGTCTCTGCTAAACTACTCAATTCTCAAATATATAGAGAATTGAGTCAAATGTATGAGAACACAAGGCTTTTCCCAATTGATAATTTCCCAAATAATTGATAATTAGTCAAAGGATATAAATAGGCAGTTTTCAGATGAAATCAAAGATATCTATAGACACATGAAGAAGTTCTTTTTTTATTGATTAGAGAAATGCCAATTAAAACAAGGGAGAAAATTTTAAAACTCAATATCTTGTAAAAAATGAATGCTAAACATTTTCTTGACATGTAATTGAGGAAAAATAAAATACTATTGAAAACAAAAATAAAATAAAATAAAATAAATTGTAAGGATACTGGAAAACTGGTTAAAAAAAAGATTATAGGTGACCTGTTGCTGTCACTGATACAACTGGTACTGATTGACAGCAATATTACCTATATGCAGTTCTGGGTCACATTTATAGGATAGAAAAGTATACTTGTGGTCACTTATACAGGAGCAGAAGCCTCGTCCACATTTCCAAGAAAGAGAGAAGAGTAGCAAGGAAGCTGCAGGAGAGAAGATAGCTTGATCACAATTCCACATCTAAGAAGATTGCCAGGATTCATGGAAACAGAGGAGTAGGGGCCCTTCTTGTATAAAAAGCACAGACCAGGAAAGTAGTATCCAAACCTCTGCCCAGATCACACCACTTTGGAAGAACCAAGAATTTACAGATTCTAAGATTCTAGCTCTGAAAACACAAGCACAAAAAGACTGGAGCTTGGCACAATGCCTCCCCTTGAACAGAGACCAATTTTAAAATTAAATTCAAAGTCCAAAAAGTGGATGGAAAATTTATTGATCTCTCCAAAAATAATAATTTGACTATAAAAAGCTCCAGTGGCAGGGAAGACCAAGAAACAAGAAGAAGACAATAATTTGAAAACAGCTACAATCCAGCACCAAAAAAAAAAATTGCTAATTGGACATAAACCCAATATACATTCCTGAAAAAGTTAAAGAAAGAACTAAAAATGTTAGTGGACAAATTGAAAAAAAAAAAGAGTGATAAAAGAAAATTATGAAAAGAGAATTAAAAGCTTGTTTAAAAAAAGGCACAAAAATACTGAAGAAAATAATACCTTAAAAACAAAACTGTCTTAATGGTAAAATAGGCACAAAAATTCACTAAGAAAAAGAAATAAAAATCAGAGTAGAATAGATGGGGTACAAATGATTACTGAAAGTGTTTACTAAAAAAAACAATTAAAACAAATAGAAAACATGTAAAAAAACAACTGTCCTGGAAAATAGATCAAGGAGAGATAATTTAAGAATTATTGGACTACCTGAAAGCCAATAGAGGAGGAAGGAGAGAGAGAGAGAGAGAGAGAGAGAGAGAGAAACTAGATATAATATTTCAAAAATTTATAAAGGTAAAGGAAAACTGCCCTGGTATCTTAGATGAAGAGTGTAAAATAGTGATTGAAAGAATCTACCTATCTCTTCCTGAAAGAGATCAGAAAATGAAAACTCCCAGGAATATTATAGTCAAATTCCAAAGTTCATATGTCAAGAAGAATATATTGTAAGCAGCCAGAAAAAAAAATCATATATGAAAATGGAGTCAGGATAGCATAGTTTCTAGCTGCTTCAAAGTTAAAGGATCAGTGTCCTTGGGATACTATATTCTAGAGGGCAAAGGAACTAGAACTTCAATCAAGAATTACCTACACAGAAAAACTGAGTATAATACATCAGAGTAAAAAAATGAATATTTAATGAAATTGAGGACTTTCAAGCATTCCCTAAAGAAAAGACATAAGCTGATTAGAAAATGTGATTTTCAAATACAAGATTCTAGAGAAGTATAAAAATGTAAACATGAAAGGAAAATCCTAAAGGACTCAATAATTTTAAAGTATTTACATTATTATATGGTAAAATAATACATTTAATTATTTAGAACTTTATCATTTTAGGCTACTTATGAGCAGTTTACATAGATAGATAGCATATATGTGTGATAACAATATAGGGATGTTCTCAAAAAAATATGAAAAGGGAATAAAGGAGAATGTACTGGAAGAAAAAGGAAAGGAAATGGAAAAGGTGGAAAATCATCTCACATGAAAAGGCAAGGAAGAGCTTTTTTCTTGTTTCTTTGTTTGTTTTATGGTGGAGGGGGCAATGACAGAGGTGGTGGTAAAGTTTGTACTTCAGTCCCACTAGAATTGGTTTAAAGTGGGAAGAACACATAAATATGCCCACTCAGTTTTGTATAGAAATTTATCATACCCAGTAGAAAAGTAAGAGAGGAACAAGATAAAAGAAAGGAAGGAGGTGATAAAATGGAGGGCAGATTAAGGATGGCAGTGGTTAGAAGCGGAATAGACTTTTAAGGAAGGAAAGGGAAAGTAGGAAGAAGAACAAATAGAAGAAAATGGAATTGAGAGAAATACATAGTGAGTAATCACAATTGAACGTAAATCAGATGAGTTAACTCACATAATGGAAGTAGATAGCAGAATGGATTAGAAACCAAAATCCAACAATCTATTTTTTATAAGAGACAGATTTTGATGATTTCCTGAAGGATGTTGTCCAGGCTCTTTTTTCCCCATCATATCTTTCAGGAAGTCCAATAATTTTGGACAATTATTTGCACAATAATTGTCTTTCCTGTATCTATTTTCCAGGCCAGTTGTTTTACCAATGACGTATTTTACATTTTCTTCTATTTTTTTTTTCATTCTTTTGTTTCTGTTTGACTGATTCTTGCTCTCTCACAGAGTCATCAGTTTCCACTTGCCCCACTCTAGTTCTTAAGTAGTGGCTTTCTTCTATTATACTTTGTAT
This sequence comes from Vombatus ursinus, assembly GCF_900497805.2. Taxonomy (NCBI): domain Eukaryota; kingdom Metazoa; phylum Chordata; class Mammalia; order Diprotodontia; family Vombatidae; genus Vombatus; species Vombatus ursinus. The sequence continues at coordinate 29,951,007 of NW_020954569.1, read as the reverse complement.
CTACTTTTCCATTTGGCCCATTTTACTTTTTATGGTTTTTCTCTTCAGTGAATTTTTATGCCTCCTTTTCCATTTGACCAATTCTACTTTTTAAGGACTTGTTTTCTACAGTTCATTTTTGTCCTTCCTTTTTTAAACTGTTGCCTTTCTCTTGCATACCCCTCATTTTTCCCAGTTTTTCTTCTACCTCTTATTTGACTTAAAATTCTTATTGAACTCTTCCAAGAAAGCTTTTAGGGCTTGAGAACAGTTCATATTCCACTTTGAGGTTTTGGATGTGGAAATATTGACAATGTTGTCTTCTTCTGAATGTTTGCCTTGATCTTCCCTTTCTCTATAAGAAGAATCTATGGTCATTGTCTATTTCTGCTTTTTGCTCATGATGTTTGCTTATTTCCTGACTTAAAAAAAAAATAAAGTTGAGCTCTCCTGCTGGAGAGAAGGGGCCACTTACCCAAGCTTCTTTTCCTGCTCACCTGGGCCTTTCACTTGAATGTTTGGCTCCTCCTCACCTGGGCCTTGCACAGGGATGTTTGGCTCTGGTGTCTGTCTGTCAGCTTGGAGTTTTGCCTCATGGAGTTGTGCTTCCCAGAGTTGTGCTGAGGCACCAGGAGATTTCACTGTTGGAGAATACCAGTGTACATGGTAGTTTTCTGAGCTGGTGTCTACTAGTTCCTCTGTTTTTATTGAGGCTTTTGGGGGTCCTGGTGTTGAAACTTGCCTGCTCCACCAACCTGGGTCTCAGGATCTCCCCCCTGGTATGCTGAAATGGGGCTTGCCCCTGGTTTCTTGGGACTTCTCCCATCCCATACTGCTCCCCCTTCCCCAGAGTGAAAGGGGCCTTTCTTGTCAATCCCTCAAGCTTTCTGGGCTACAAGACTGCTGCACCCCATCTTTCTACTGGCTCAGGGTTTATCTTAGGTCAATATTTTCTGGGTTTTCAGAGGTCAATGAGGGAAGGGGAGAGCAACTTACTTCTTACTCTACCATCTTGGATCCCAGAAGCAGAACAAAAGACAGTCTTGAAATAGAGAGACACACACACAGAATTAAAAAAGAGGTGGAGCACAATCTAATATACTTCAGCTGAAGTAAAAAAAAAAAGGCAGAGGTAGTAGTCATTATATCAGTCAAAGGAAAACAGAAATTAAGTGTAATTAAAAGAAATAATTAGGGAAAGTACATTTTGTTAAAAGATACCTTTGACAATGAAATAATATTTTTAAAACTACAGCAAGCTTCTCTGATAAAGGTCTCATTTCTCAAATATATGGAGAACTGAATCAAAATTATAAAAATAGGACCCAAAGCTAATTGATAAATGGTGTAAGGATATGAAGAGACAGTTTTCAGGAGAAGAAATCATTCATCCATAATCATATTTTTAAAAAAAATCTCCAATCACTATTAATTAGAGAGAAGCAAATTAAAAAAATAAAACTTCTAAGTTACTAACTCACACCTATTATAAATGAAGAATGTTAAAGAGGAAGAAAGAGGGAAAATAGGTACTCTAATGAATTATTTTTGAAGGAATGCTCTGGTCCAACCACTCTGGAGCACTATTTGGAATTATGCCCTAAAGGCTCTAAAACTGCACTAACCTTTTGACTCAGAAATCCCATTGTTAGGCTTGTACCCAAAAGAGACCAAGGAAATAGTAAAAGGACCCATATGTACAAAAATAATTATATCAGCTCTCTTTCTTTGTTTCTTCGATTCTTTACGTTTTTGTTTTTTTTTTGTTTTTTTTTGTTTGTTTGTTTGTTTTTGGTTTTGGTTTTTATTTTTTGATGATGGCCAAGGATTGAAAATTGAGATAATGCTCATCAATTGGGGAATGTCTGAACAAGTTGTGTCTCTGATTGTGATTCAGAACAATTGTGCTATAAGAAATGGTGACAGGTGTGGTTTCAGAAAAACATGGCAAGACCCATATAAACTGATGCAAAATAAAGTAAGAAGAGATAGGAGATCATTGTGCACAGTAAAATCAATGTGGAAATGATGTCAACTGTGAAAGGCTTGACTACTTTGATCAATACAATTATCCAAGACAAATCCAAAGGTTTCATGATGAAAAAAATGCTATTTATCTTCAGAGAGAGAACAGGTGAACACTAAGTTCGAATTTAAGTATAATTTTCTCACTTTTTTGTTTTCAATGTAGTAAAATGTTTTGCATGATTTCACATATATAATTGATATAATATTGCTTGTCTTCACTATAGATTACATAATAGCTGGAAGGGAGGGAGGGAGAGAATTTGGAACTCTAAATTTAAAAAGAAAGAATGTTAAAAAATAAATAAATGATAAAAAAAGAACAATGAGTTATTTTTTTCCAGCACTAGACAGTTTAGGGGAAAAAAGAAAGAGAGGTCTGTGGAGATTGCAGTTGGGGCTAGTCAGGAGCATGTGACTGGCAGTAGCTGCTGGATGTCTTTGACACCCAAGATGGTGAAGGGACAAAGATTGAATGCTGGGGCAGAAAGAGAACACAGGGGACCACTGAACTTTCTGAAAGCAAGTTTTAAGAGCAAGAATGGGTGTCATTTGCCAGTTCTGTTATCCATTCCCTAGTTCTGGGTCACAGATCCATTGCTGAGGTGAACATGAAAGAACCTAGGATTACAATCAACAATAACTTACCAAACAACACTGAGTACAATCCTATACAGGGAAAAATGAACATTTAAAGATATAGAAAACTTCCAAGCATTCCTGATTGAGGAAAAAAAAAACAGAGTGGAATAGAAAATTCAACATTGAAACAGAATATTCGAGAGTCTTAAAGGTGAATATGAATGAAAAATTGTAATGTACTAAATCAGATTCAAATTTTACATGGGAAGATGATACACGTAATTTCCTGGAGTTTTATCATTTAGAAGGATCTAAATAGGGAGTCTAATTAAACAGAGAGCTAGAGAATTATTCTATTGTAGTTGGATAATCTCAAAAGATGAGCAGAAGGGTGGGAAAGATGGATGCAATGGAAAAGGATGGAATGGAGAGAAACAGTGGGGAAAGTTATTTCTAATAAAAGGAGTACAAGAAGAGTTTTTTTTTAATGGATGGGGAAATGAGGAGTGCTAATCAGGCAACGCTTGAACTTCACTCTAATCTGAACTAGTTAAAGGAGATAAGAATAAATATACATGCAAAGTTGGATACAGAAACTCATTTTGTGCATCACAGAGGTAGAAAGGAAAGGGGGTTAAAAGAAAGGGAGATAAAAAGAGGGGAGGGTGTGGAGCCAAGATGGTAGAGTAAAAGCAGTGACTTGCTTGAGCTCTCCCCCAAACCCCTCCAAATATCTGCAAAAAATGGTTCTAAACAAATTTTAAAACAGCAGAACCCACAAAAAGACAGAGTGAAACAAATTTCCAGCCCAAGACAGCCTGAATGGTTGATCAGAAAGGTATATCGCACCAGATGGGGAGAGGAGTGAAGTTCGGCATGGTGCACAGGTTTCAGAGAACCTGGAGCAGGTCTCAGAGGACTGAATCACAGGCAGACTTCTCAACCCATGAATGCCAAAGACAATTAGAAGGTCAATAGGAAAAGGTCTCAGCCCTATTCCCTGACCATGGCCCGAGGGTAGCGGCTGCCTTCTGAGCTTCTGGACCACAGACTGAGGGGAATAAAGTGGCTGATCAGAGGAGGATTGCAGGGATCTCTCTGCTGGTGCAGGACTTTCTTCCTTTACCCATGTTTGGGTCTGGGTCACAGTTCTGGATGGTGGTCCTGGGGTGAGTAGGAGCACTGGCATGGTGAAGCTTGTAGTGGCTGTGGAGAGAAAATCCTCCTCACAGCTCCAAGACAGAAAAGAGTGCTTGTGATCACTCATAGACAAAAGCACAGGCCAGGAAAGGAGTAAACACCTCACCTTTGATCATAGTACCTTGGAAGAATTGAAAATTTACAGGTCCCTAGAAGTATCTCTGAAAACAGCTGCACAAAACCCCTGAAGCTTGGGACAGTAGATTCTCCACACTGGAAGCACACTCCTACCTTAACAGAAAGTTTATAACTCAAGTAATTGGCTGGGATCATGAGCAGGCAGTGCAAAAAGAAACAGACCATAGAATCTTTCTTTGGTAACAGAGAAGATCAAAATATACAACCAGAAGAAGACAAGACAGTCAAAGCTTCTACATCCAAAGCCTCCAAGAAAAATATGAATTTGTCCCAGGCCATGGAAGAGCTCAAAAAGGATTTTGAGAAGTAAGTAAGAGAAATAGAGGAAAAAACTGAGAGTGATGCAACAAAATCATGAAAAACAAGTCAACAGCTTGCTAAAGGAGACCCCCAAAAAAATACTGAAGAAAATAATACCTTAAAAAGTAGCCTAACCCAAATGGCAAATGAGGTCCAAAAAGCCAATGAGGAGAAGAATGCCCTAAAAAGCAAAATTGGCCAAATGGAAAAGGAAGTCCAAAAGATTACTGAAGAAAATACTTCCTTAAAAATTACAATGTAGTAATTAGAAGCTAATGACTTTATGAGAAATCAAAACACTGTAAAACAAATTCAAAAGAATGAAAAAAAATAGAAAATAATGTGAAATATCTCACTGGAAAAACAAGTGACCTGAAAAGTAGATCTAGAAAAGAGAATTTAAAAATTATTGGACTATCTGAAAGCCATGATCAAAAAAAGAGCCTAGACATCATCTTTCAAGAAATGATCAAGGAAAACTGCCCTGATATTTTAGAACCAGAGGGCAAAATAGAAATGGAAATAATCCACCAATGACCTCCTGAAAGAGATTCCCAAAGGAAAACTCCTAGGAATATTATAGCCAAATTCCAGAGTTCCCAGGTCAAGGAGTTGCAAGCAGCCAGAAAGAAACAATTCAAGTATTGTGGAAACACAATCAGGATAACACAAGATTTAGCAGCTTCTCCATTAAGGGCCTGCAGGTCCTGGAATATAATATTCTGAAGGGCAAAGGAGATAGGATTACAACCAAGAATCACCTACCCAGCAAAACTGAGCATAATCCTTTGGGGAAAAAATGGACATTCAGTGAAATGGAGGACTTCCAAGCATTCTTGATGAAAAGACCAGAGCTGAATAGAAAATTTGACTTTCAGGTACAAAACTCAAGAGAAACATGAAGAGGTAAACAGGAAAGAGAAGTCATAAGAGACTTAAGGTTGAACTCTTTACATTCTGCATGGAAAGATGATATCTGTAACTCATGAGTCCTTTGTCAGTATTAGAGTAGTTGGAGGGAAAAATTATACATATGTAAATATATATATATATATATATATACACAGAGATAGAGAGAAATAGAGGGCACAGGGAGAGTTGAAGATGAAGGGGTGATATCTGGAGAATAAAATTAAGGGGTGAGAGAGGATTATACTGGGAGAAGGAGAAAGAGAGAGGTAGAATGGGGTAAACTATCTCACATAAAACAAAGAAGAAAAAAACCCCTGTAAAAGTGGGGGGAAATGGAAGGAAGGTGAGAGGGAATGAGTGAATCTTATTCTCATCAGATTTGGCCTAAGGAGAGAATAACATACACACTCAATTGGGTATGGAAATCTATCTTACCCTGCAGAAAATGGGGGATGGGAAGGGGACAAGAGAGCAGGAAGATGATGGAGGGGGGGGCAGATTGGGGGAAGGGGTAGTCAGAAGCAAACACTGCTAAGGAGGGACAGGGTCAAAAGAGAGAATAGAATAAATGGGGCGGCAGGATAGGATGAAGGGAAATACACTTAGTTTGTCACAACATGACTACTATGGAAGTGTTTCACATGACTGCACATGTATAAGCTGTATCAAGTTCCTTGCCTTCTCAGTGAGGGTGGGTGGGGAGAGAAGGAGGGAGAAAATTTGGAACCCAAATTTTAAAAACAACAGTCAAAAATATTGTTTTCACATGCAACTGGGAAATAAGATATTCAGGAAATGAGGTATAGAAATCTGTCCTGCCCTACATGAAAATTGAAGGGGAAGGGGATAAGAGAAGGGGGGGAGAAATAAAAGAGAGGGCAGATTAAGGGTATTCAGAATGCATGCCATTTTGGGATGGTGGGAGGGACAATATGGAGAGAAAATTTGGAACTCAAAATCTTGTGGAAGTGAATGTTGAAAACAAAAAATAAATAAATTAATTAAAAAATAAAATAAAAAGAGAGGATTCTCTGAATCAAAAAAAAAGTGGTCAGAAGCAAAATATAATCTTAAAGAAAGCCCAGGGTAAACAAAAAAGAAGAATGAGCATAGAAAATAGAATTAAATATACAATTGGCAATTATAACTATTTGTGAACTGATTCCAAAAATAGAAGAAGGCAGTAGATGAAATAGAAACTAGAATCAAAGAGTAGATTGCTTACCAGAAACACCCTTCAAAGAGTGAGATACACACAGAATTTAAAAAACAAAAAAAGCATTGGAGCAGAATGGGTTTTGCTTCATTTCAACTAAAAAAATAAATCAGGGTAGCAAGCATGATTTTAGAAAAAACAAGTTTAAAAAGACCTAATTAAAAGAGATATACAGGGAGTATGTTGCTAAAATGTATCTGAGTTAATGAAATAATATCAATAATCAATATACATGTACCAAAAAAAAATGTCACAAGGAGGAAGTAGAGAGTAAAAGTATACTAATGGAGGATCTTAATTTACCCACATCAGATCTATATAAATCTAACAGGATAAATAATAAATAAACAGGAAAGATATTAAGGAGAAGAATAGAATTTTAGAAGATTTAGATATGATAGATTTAGAAAATATTGAATGGGAACAGGAAAGAATGTGTTTATTTCCAGGATTTACATTTCACCACCACAAAAATTAATAATGTTTTTGGGCATAAGACCTCACAAACAAATGCATAAAAAGCAGGCATATTAAATGCAAAAATTTTTAATCATAATGCAATAAAAGAACATTCATTAAGAACCTTGAAGCATAGATTAAGTATTATTTGGAAAATAAATATAATCCAATCTGAAAGAATGAGTGAGTGAAAGAACAAATCATAAAAACAATGAACAATTTCGTTCAAGACAAAGACAACACTAAGACAATACATCAAAATTGATGGGCTTCAACTGAAATAGTATTTGGGAGAAAATATATATTTCTACATGATTACATTAAAAAAATGAGAATGGAACTCCCTAAAGAAATTAGGGAGGAAGAAGTGGTAGAATAATGTTTAAGAACAAAATAGTCTAGTCAGTTAAGGATTATGTTAGTTTGAAAAGTGAGATAGGAACAATTTGTTCACTCAAAATGAAAGTGCTTCATTCTGGACAATTAGTTCAATAACTTTCAACCACTGAAATTTTTAAAAAAATCTATTTTTTTTTTACTCCACGAAATCAACCTTCTGAGAAATAATGTAATTAATAGAATAAACCTATTCACTTGTAGGATGGTTGCTTTTTATATCTTTGTTCTACATCCAATTACATATAGATACAAGTAATGACAGGAAAACTTAAAATTCAATCTCCAATAAGCTTGATTAGCATGGTTAAGCACACCAAATCAAAAGCAGAATCCTGATATTTTTTTAATTATAAGCTGAGTGCCAAGAAAAATGACTTATTTTGACCTGTTTCCCATGAGAGTGGTAGTCATGAGAAAATCTTTAGATCTATAATGGTGTTTTTTTCTACTTCTACATTGTATGCAGGCATTTTAGAAACCTTAAAGTCAGAAGTTACTTTTACCAAGGGAATAGCTATATCTATATTTTTATCTGTCTATCTGTCTATCTCTCTATGTGTTTAGATGTATTGTACACACACACACACACACACACACACATATATATATATGTATATGTATGTATGTATATTTAGTATAGTTGATATATTTGATATGATTTAGTATTGTTGAACTGGCCTTGAAATCAAGAAGTTAGGGACTTAAGTTCCACAATGATTAACTGCATAATCCTTGGCAAGTCACAACCTTTCAGTGCTCTAGACCAGTGTTCTGCAAACTACAGGCTGAGGGCCAAATTGATTACAGCTTGTGAGTTAAGAATACATTTTCTACTTTATAATACAATAACACACACACAAGTGTGTGTGTGTGTGTGTGTGTGTGTGTGTGTGTGTAATATGTATCATGGCACAGTAAATCAAAGACTACTTGGAGTCTGAAAATCCCAGGTTCAAGTCCTGCCTCATAGTCTGACACATACTTGCTATGTTGTTATTCAGTCATTTTTTTCAGTCATGCTGGTCTTTGTGACCCCATCTGTTGGTTTTTTTTTTTGAAAAAAATATTGGAGTGGTTTGATATTTCCTTCTCCAGCTCATTTTGTAGATGAGCAAATGGAGGCAAATATAGTTAAATGACTTGCCAAGGGTCACACAACCAGTAAATGTCAGGCCATGAACTCAGATTCTTCTGACTCCAGGACTCATACTCTATCCACTGTGCCATCTAGCTCCCCCAAACTTTCTACGTGATCAGTGGCAAACCAATCACATTCTCAATGCTTCCAGGTAACTATATTTTAATATTTTGTTACTGAGCTGTACCTGTGAAGAAACTCTCCATACTTAGAGTTCCCCAAATTGATAGATTTATGCATTTGAACTAATGACCATAATCAGTGTACAATGAACTTTGTATTCTATGGAAGGAACTTTCCATCATATTTGTGGTCATCTTTTCCTATTATGACTCATTTTGATTTAATTTGTTTTTTTTCTCTATTTTAACTTAGGTTTCTTGAAGCCTTCCATAAAATATACTATCTAGGAACTGATATTCTTGTGATAGCAAAAAAGCTTCCTTCAACTTATTTAAGTTTTCATTTAATTGTGAATTTAAATTACATTGTTGAAATAGGCTAGAAGTCCACATAGGCACTTATGTCTCAGTCATTAAAAAAAAAAATCTAAACAATCCATGCTTATGTTCATCTTTTTGATAATGTCTGCAACTCTAAAAAGACAATAGGATACTTCAGTGCTGCATTCTGCAACATAATAGCTCATCATCTCAATCAAGAATGCTAGTTTCCAATGTTGTTATCATTTGCGGCAGATTTTGAACCAATGCAATGTGGATGGATGAATGCTATAAGGCAAATCTGACAGGCAGTTATTTCAATCTCATTTTTGTAGAGAACCTTTTCAGATTGAAAGATGAAGTGGGGTGTGAGTATTTTCATTTTATTTACTTGTGATTGAAATTTACCACCATAGGAGTTGGCTGTTGACAACTTTTGTAGATCTCTTAACTTACTCAAAAATCATTCTATCTTAAAAATCCAAAGAAAGCTTCTAAACAACACAAAACAACAAAAAAGTAATGCTCAGAACATATTTTTCTAGTTCTATTAGAGATAAATCAGTGTAATGTGGTAGAAAGAGAGCTGAACTTGAATCTAGGAAAACCTGGGTTCTAGTACTGCTTCTGGCAAGTACAGGTTGTGTGATTTGGGCAAGTCCCTTAACCTCTCAGTGCTCCAAGAATTCTCTAAAACTACAAATTGCAAGGAAATCAATTAAATGGATTGGTAGTAATAACTTCCTCATCTGGGAGTTCCCTATCCCAATGAAATCACAAGTCCAGTTCCTGTCCCCATTTAAAATCAACAAAACAATCATCCTTGTTTCCATCCTCTCTCCTCCCTTTCAAAAGGATAGTTACTGTCTTTAACAATAACCATGAATATCAGTAAGAGTCTAGTAAAGAGTGATTCAACTTTTTAGCTTCTACAACTAGGTTTAAGGGCTGGTTAATATATTTGGTTGAGTACTACAAGGGAGTAAATAGAAGGAATGAGTATTTATAGGAACTGCAGAAAGTCAGTTATGATTCAATGTATTGATAAAAGTGTAATGACGATGTTTTCAAGTTTCCTAAATTGTAGGAGCAGGAAAAGATTACTCTATCACTGGAAAAAATGTTTCTTAAGATATAGTTGATTAAAACTCAATCAGAAATTAATTATCCAGGATATCTAATATTCTACATTGCTTCATTTTATTTTAATTTAAATTTTTTAACTCATGATTGTGCCTCCCACTCTAGTCTGTGCTGAAAGTACAACAGCCACTCAACGTGCTAAATCTCTATATGAATTGGGATCAATTAAAGCACAGAAGTTTTAACCTACTCCATTTTTCCAATATGTACCACTTCCTCCTTTCTTAGGAAGCCTAGGGACTCTTTGCTCCCAGGGCTTCATCATATTGGTGTCTGACTTGTCTGGACCCTGAATGTGATTTAGCCCTATTATATCTCAGAATCCCTAAATCCAAGTGATTTCACCAGCCTTACCCTCCCCAGCATCAGAGACTACAAGTATGTGCCACCATATCTAGTGATTATGTATGTATGTGTATATATACATACATATATACATACGTATATACACATACATATATATATACATGTATACATATATATTCTTGAATGATATTCTTGAGAATATCGTAAGACATCTTGAGAACTTATAATATGTATCTATGTAAAGATTTTTTAAATTCTGTTGGCTTATGCTTATTCTTATGTCATTTTCTTTTACATATTTGAGAAATTTTTAAGTTGAATCATAACTAAAAATAGAATTAGGATTTCTGATAATTTGCCTAGATTTAGAAATGGTTCTTTAATGGGCTTTCAAGAATTCATTGTTATCATTAAACTCTCATATATCTGTTTGTTTAGACTTTATTCCTGAATATTTCCTTCTTTGACTTGTAAGTAGAAAGAAAAATTTGAGCAGGAATGGAACTCACCATCACTTCAGTGGTGCTCTACACTAAATCCACCAAATATGGACACTAAAATTCATTTCTTTTGGATAGAAGACAATTATTTTTGTTATTATTTACTTACTCTCTTATTGCATTGTGGGCAATATACATGTATTGTGTGTAGTTTGTTATTTCAAAAGTATTTGTGTTTATTTCCTCTCTTGTTTTCTCTCATCTTCATCTAGTCTTTGTGATGATTGGTACTTCAAGGGAACAATACCTGCATCATTAAGCCTTGGGCATTTCATAGATGAGTTTGTGTTTTTCAATTAAATTCTATGGGATCAGGTCAGAACACATATAGGATGCAAATCTTTTTTTTTTTTTTGGTTTTATTGTTACAAAATACTTTGCTGATCTATTTTGTTTTTCAGAAATGCCACATCTAATTAGCAAATTAAGCTACAGAAGAAATTCAGTTTATTTATGCAACTTCAGTAATATGCTGTTCTATCAAGTGGCTTATACAAAAATCTTGTATTAATTATTTTTTTAAAATTATTCTGTGTGCATATTTTACCCCAAAACTAGAAATACATTTTTGTATCTGTTAACCATCATGCATAGAATGCTCCCCCCTTCTCTTCACCTTTTAATTTCTCTGGTTTCTTAGGCTCAATCTCACCTTTTGTGGGAGTTTTTTCCCCTCATTTCCACAGATGCTTATTCATTCTTCTCTGATATTTCCTTCCATTTTTGTGTACGTAGTTTATTATCTACCAGCTTATTAACATATTGGAATGAAAGCATTATGTTATGAACTCCTTGCTAGGAGGAGAACAGTCAAAAGGTAGAGGGGAAAGATTATTTTTATTTGCTTTTCTTTGTATCCCCAATATTTAGCACAATACCTGTCACATAATGATTGTTTTGTAAATATTTGTAGATTTGGTTTGAGTTAAGTTTATTTAAATTAATGTGTTATCTCTTTCACTTCTTATGTCTTTCAAGCCTTAAAGTAATACCATGTTTATGCAAAGAGTTCCTATATATCCATACTTAAGTATAAGGTATGGAATTCTCACTAATTTTTCTGGCAAAATCTTCCATTCAAAATATACTTGGTTGCTATTTACATTTGATTCTCATTTACTATTAAAAAAAAGATATCAGTAACAATTAAAAGCCATCATCAACATCATTGGATATATTCGTAAAAATGGTAATCCTAAAAATTCTTATCCAGTCATAGTTCTGACACAAATTTCTGCAAACTTTAATTCAATGGTTTTGCCTTAAGTAATAAACAGATGGAATCTTCCAGTAGGTATTTCATTGTGTAACAAGTAGGGTACAAAATTTTTGCAATTAATTTTGGTTTCCTTAAATATTAGGTAAGAATGATTATTTTTTCCTTCTACAATTTCTCCAGTAGGGCATGCTGAATCCCTTTTGTGTGGAAATTCTCAGTACTTTCCTTTTTTTGTAAGCATTCCCATTACATTTTATGGCTCAATTCTATTTACTTAATAATTGCCTCCCATCTCCTCACCATAGAAAACTATGTGTTACTAGTGTTATTCCAAGATGGAAATAATGGTTGAGCCTGAAATAAAATGAACAATACTGAAAATCAAAAGCTACTTCATAAAAGCATTCAGTAATTTATTTTGTGCTCTGCTGATTTTTGAATTGTCACCAGAGGAAACTGATTGGATTGTTGTAAGCTTCATTTTATTCATTGGGTGAAGTAACTAAGTAACTTGTAGTCTATGGTTGATTACCAGATATGACTAATGGAACTCCATGTCTGATGATTGTTTGTTGTTCCAAGGTTACTATGTGTTTTGAACTTTTGTATTTCGTGAATTGTACTATTTTTCATTAAACCTATTTGTCCACATCTATCACAAGTTTTTTTTTTTCTGAGTTTGAATGATTCTAATGCCTGAATTTCTTTATCAATGCTAAAGTCTGACAGGTAAGAAATAATCAAGCACTGAACCTAAAGTTAGGAAGGTCTAAGTTCAAATTTGGCCTTAAGTACTTCCTAGCTGTATGATGCTGGGCATAACCTCTATCTGCCTCAGGTCCCTCATACATTGTATATCATTGTATCAGGTGAGAGAGAAAGAAGAGCAGTTCATGTTTTAAGATTATTTATATGATGGAATGGAGAGCAGAAGCTCTCCAGAAGATGTCGGAACTCTCCCAACACCCCCTTTCAAACAACTCTAAAATAATGTTTGAAATTGAATTTTAGAGTGTCAGAGCCAATAAAAGGCCAGGTTTCAAGATTTCTTCCAGTCTAGTAAAATTTGGGGGGTCAGCATGTGAGGTCTATAACACTGGGGTTGGTACCAGGCTGGAGAATACATGCCTCAGCACTAGTGGTAGGCCTTAAATGTGGTGCAAACAAACAGGGGGCTACAGCAGCATCAGCTTCCAGAGCTGTCAGCCCAGAGATACTAAAGGGGGTGAGGGGTGGGGTCAGAAAACCGGTTGGACAATAAGAGAGAGATTACAGGGGACTTCTTGTTGGCACTGAATGCAGCTAATGCTGACTGGCACTTTTATTGCCCATATTCAGTTCTGGGTCACAGTTTCTGGGCAGAAAAGAGCATTTGTGGTTGGTCACAATGGTGCAAGGTTCTTAATTGCAGTTATAAGGTCAAAATAAGCATTAGTGCTTTTGACTGCAGAGGAACAGAGGCCCTTTCTGGGTAGAAACCAGAGTGTAACCCAGGAGAACAGTGGCCACACCACTCCCTGGATCACATCCACTATAGAAATCATGACAAATTATGGATCCCTAGAACTAACTCTGAAAATAGTGGCATGAAAAAAGCCTTAAGTTGGGAAAATACCTTCCCACCCAAAGATGAGTAGAGATTAACATAAATTTCAAAGGCAACATATTGGCTGGAAAAATAAGTGAACAACGACAACAAAAAAGAGCATGACCAGAAAGCTACTTTGGTGACAAGAAAGACCAGGACACAAACTCAGAAGAAAACAATGTGAAAATAGCTAAAACCCAAGCCTCAAAGAAAAGTGCTAATTGGACACAAGGCCAACAAAAATTCCTTGAAGAGTTCATGAAAGGCTGGGATTCTTATAATCTAGCCAATAGCTTACTAATGTTCAGACTCCTTAAGAGTCTGCCCAATATGATGAATGTTTTAATAAACCTTGTCTTTGTCTGAAAGAAGGCTTGGGATGAATTCTTTTGGGCAGGAACCATGTATTGCGATTTTGGTGTCCCAGGAACCCTGAACCCCTAAACCACATCATTTTGGTGGCTCGTACAGGGAAAATGCCTAACCCCAAGTTCTTCTCCAGCCAAGACTGGAAGGTATGTAAAGCTCTCCTCCCTCCTTTCTTGCTCTGCAGTTAGGGTTGCTCTCCAAGCACCAAGTCTTGGAGGTGCTTTTCTGGCAGACAGTTACAAGGCTGTCTCACACTTGACCTGACACTCTCAGGCTCTCGGTCCACTGGGTCAAGGCCATGGACCAGGATACACCTTCCACAGCATAGAGGACAAGGACAGATGCCCTATCTGGAAGTGTATAGATGAATTCTGCTAATTCCCTCAGTGCTAGGGAATAGGGGAAAACTGCAGTTGCTTTTTGGTTCCCTGAGGCTTACTTTCTCCCTTCCCTCTGTACCTCTGAATTCTCCTTCATGGAGGTTACAGGGAAAGTTAGAACACCTAAAAATATCTTGGCATATTCTGGAGGCTTTGTGAATGATCATTAAGAAGTTTTGAAACACCTGTACAATCTGGTCACTCCCTTCCCTTGAGTTAGGAGGGTATTCGTTAACCCCTTGCATAGGAGAAAAGAGGTTCACTCTTTACCCCTCACCTTTGATTTCACCCTCCCTGACCTTGGAAAGGAAGGAGGGGGGAGGGGCAGCAACTACAGCATGCACCCCTCTGGCAATGGTTTTGGGCCCTACGGTAGCCTTTACCTGAAAACATCACCCAGGTTCAGCACATCCTGCTCAAGGTAATGAAGCTAGCCTCCAAACTTGGGTAAGCACACTCTTTTAAATATGTAGTTTTAACTGTTAATGATGAGATGTTGATTCTCTGTGTAAAGTAATTTGGAAGTGCATTTAACAAAACTGAAGTCACCTGATTGTTAATGGATTTGTTTCAAGTTTCAAATTGGTGAATTTTCTGAATCAGTTATGTCAAGCAACTTTTCATAATTTGGTTGCCACTAAAATAATTTACCTGTTGTTGCTTATTGTTCTAACATGTAAACTAGACAAAAAGCTTGTTTGGGTTATGTATGGTTTGCTGAGAATTTGCAAGTGTATAGAAGTCTCTAATGATTGGCTTTTTATACCAGGACAAATTTAAGTTTGAGATATAAATCCTGGAAAAGTTTTTTTTTTCTTTTTCTAAGCTGTGATTAGTAAAACTTGCTGTTTGAGGTAAAAGCTCTTAGTGTTTTATTTTGAGTTGTTTGATAGGTCATAATCCATCAATAATCAATAATCCACCATCTGAGAGATAGGACACAAGCTACTCAGAGAAGGTGATAGTGGTGGGAAGTCAGCATTGGGAAAAACTGAGAGGACAATTTTAGCCTCAGTCTAAGATAGGATCTGCCTGACTCAGTTTCCCCATTATGTTCCTTTGAAAGAGAATGTTACCCACCTGGCTATACCTGAGTCTGGCTATGATGTGGATTTGATACTGCATGGTTGGAGAACAGAATTATCTGAATCCAAACAGAGCTAAGGGTGTTTTATCCTCTCAAAGTTGGGTCCTAAATCTAGTCTCTGCTTTACATCTGGGCCTTGCAGGTTTTTTCTGACAGATTTATGTCTCCCAGACTATGTGCCATTCACCTACAGTTGGTAGCAAACAGCGAGTACCAGCCAATGTCCCCCCATGGCTCCCTGGATGCAGCCTGTGCTCAGTTCCAGTCAACTTCCTCTTTGGGACCCCCTTGAGGCAGGGACAGCTCTATACCCCTTGCCAGCAGGAAGCAGTTTTAGAAGCCTAGACCTTTGCCCCTTACCCCAAAAGAATTTGGGTCCCATTTGTTTGAGGGAGGAATGATGAGGATGGGCGCTAAATCCCAAAAAGGAAAAACCCAGGACTTTCCCATGTGGTCAAATCTCTAGTTGTTGCCTGAGGCTATAATCCCATCAACTGGCCTTTCTTTGTGGCTACACCTAATCTCCCAATTCTGTTACTCTTAACCTAGCCTAGCCCTTCCTATAGACCCTGGCCATTTCCCACCCTTAATCCTAGCTAGGCTCCATGGTCCAGGTCCCAGGAGTTCTGTTCACCCAAGCTTACTGGTTACTTCCATACACATTTCCTTAGGCCCCTACTCCCATCAAACCAAACTACTTGGCCACTCCTAGATCCCTCCCACAGGTTTTCTGTATATAAGGTTCATCTTGTCTCCATTAAGATGCTGGGATTCTTATAATCTAGCCACAGCTCATATTCCTAAAATCTAGTCACTGCTCAGATTCTTAAAGTCAAGCCAATAGCTTACTAATGTTCAGACTCCTTAAGAGTCTGCCCAATATGATGGATGTTCTAATAAACCTTGTCTTTGGATGAATAATAATAATAATAAAAGAGTTAATGAAAAATATGAGTTGTAGAGGGAAAAATAAAAAAAAAGAAATGAGAGTAATACAAGAAAATTATGAAAAGAGAATTAAGAGTTTGGTAAAAGAGGCACAAAATAATTACTGAAGAAAATAATACCTTAAAAAAACAGAATTGTCATAATGTCAAAAGAGATACAAAAATTCATTGAAGAAAATCGTGCCTTAAAAATTAAAATTAAACAAATGAAACTAATGACTACATGTGTCTTTAAGAAACAATCAAAGTAAATATATATGAAAACCTAAAAGGAAATGTGAAATACGTCTTTTGAAAAACAACTAGCTTGGAAAATCGATTGAGGAGAAGTATTTTAAGAAATTTGGACTACATGAAAACAATTATTTAAAAAAAATCCTATACATCATATTTTAAAAATTATAGAAGAAAACTGCCCTGATATCTTAGATTCAGAGGGTAAAAAATATAAATTGAAAGAATCCTTCCATCTCTTACTAAAAGAAAACTCAAAAGAAAAATTCCCATGAATATTATAGCCAAATTCAAAAGACCTCATGTGGAGGAGAAAATATTGCAAGCAGCCAGAAAGAAACAATGCAAATATTATAGAGTTTCCACTCATGGATCAGACAAGATTTAGCTGCTTCCACATTAAAAGATCAAAATGATTAGAATATGATATTCTGAAGCTCAAAGGAGCTAGAATTGCAACCAAGAATCACTTACCCAGCAAAACCGAGTATAATCCTTTTGGGGAAAATGGATATTTAAAGAAAGGGAACTCTGAAGCATTTCTGATGGAAAGACCACAACTGAATAGAAAATTTAATTTGCAAACACAAGACTCAAGAAAAGGATTAAAACGTAAACATGAAAGAGAAATCATAAGACTCAATAAAGTTAAACTGTTTACATTCCTATATGGGAAGAAAATACATGTAATTACTAAGAACTTTATCATTATTAGGGCAGTTATAAGCAGTCTACTTATACAACTCATAAGTGTTTGTTGATTATTTAGGGATGATCTCAGAAAAAAAAGTAGTGGTGAGAAAGAAGGATGCACTGAGTGAAGAGGGAAAGGTAGAATTGAGAAAATAATCTCACAAAAAAGCATGTGAGGAAGGGTTTTTCGAAGTTTGTGTGGGGAAATAAGAGAGCAGGCAATGCTTGAACTTCACTTTCATTTAAATTGATCCAAAAAGAGAATACACACAAACACACACACACATACATACATACATACATACATACATACGCACATGCATACATACTCAGTTGTATGTAGAAATCTATCTTGCTAGGGAAATAAAAAAGGAAGGGGATAAAAGAAAGGGGGGAGGACAGATTAAGGAAGACAGTGCAGAAACAGATGGATTTTTGAGGAAGAAAAAAATAAAAAGAGAAAGATGAATAGAATGAATAGGATGTTGTAAAATAAGCAGTTAGTAATAAAAAATGGGAATGGAATGAGCTCATCAATAAAACAAGAAGAATGTTAGGAGATTTACAAGTATTCTCTTATTTGATTCTCAAAACATTTGTGGAAGATTGATCCTATTATTATCTCCATTTTACAGATGAGGAAACCGAGGCAGACAAAGCTTAAATGGTTTTTCTAGAGTCACAGAACTAGTAAATGCTTGAGATCAAATTTGAACTCAGTTTTTTGTGACTCCTGTCCCAATGCTTACTTCATGTCCTACTTTTCAGATTTCAGCCTTGATGATCAAATTTAGGGAATATTTCTAATCTTTTAGTTTTTTTAGTCAAGGGTATTTTTTCTAAGCTTACTTTTTTATTTGATGTCAGATGTAAGTTTATACTGAAGTGTATATTGCCAAGATTTTTTAATATATACAAATTAACATTTTTGAACTCTTGTTCTGCTTTAGTTATTTCATTTGCTTTGTCATAACTCTAGCTTTGGGCAGTGATAATTGTCTGTCTTCAACAGTGGAGGTAAAAGGTATCATCAGAGACTTTGTGTTCTTTTTATTTTATGTACTATGACTGGACTCTGATTTTCCTTGGCCTGTGTAAATCAGTGCCTTAAGCAGCCTGGTAAGCCTCAAGGAGAGTCTCATCTTCAAAATGAGTCATTTGCTTCTGTTTCAGTTGGATTCTCCTGACTAAAACAGTGATGGTCTGAAATTTTGTTTAATGAAATGCTATTTCTTTTCTGACTTTTTTTCTCATAATAAAATCAGAGAAATTTTTAAAAAGTAATTGTTATACTCAAATATTTTAAATGTGAATGCTTATGTTAAGAAAGTCTGTAGTTATTTACAATTCCATCATGCTGGTGTAATTAAAA
The DNA here is from genome assembly GCF_900497805.2 of Vombatus ursinus. Classification (NCBI taxonomy): domain Eukaryota; kingdom Metazoa; phylum Chordata; class Mammalia; order Diprotodontia; family Vombatidae; genus Vombatus; species Vombatus ursinus. The sequence continues at coordinate 29,932,378 of NW_020954569.1, read as the reverse complement.
TACAAGAAGCATGCTGGTTATATACTTGATTAAGAAAACACTAATAAATAACCTTATGTGGACCAGTAACAAATCACTGCCTTTTCTCCATTCCTTTCTTCCAAAGGACTTATTCTACCTATATATTCAAATAATTAAGTGATTAATATAATCATCTCCATTTTACAGTTAAGGTATTAGAAGAGAAGTTACTGTTTTGTGAGTCATTGATTGAATCATGAATAGTTCCCAGGTTTCACTTCTCAATGCAGTATTTGACAAATTACTTACTCTCCTGATGTCTCTCAAATAATCTAATTAGGGAGCATGTATTATCAAACTAAGTTATATTTCACTTCTCTGTTTTGATTTTGAATCTATATCCTTCAAAAGATGATATTCATTTTCCTATTACCAGCTACTATTTATCCAAGGGAAAAACATACTCTTTTGAGATTATCTTTCTACCTACTAGTCTTTTGGCTGAAAACATGGAACATATAGGTCTTTGAAGACCAGCTCTGCTAAAACAATGGAGTTGATAGGTCATATAAGAGTTATGTAAGGTTGAAATACTTGTTGAGGGTGGATCCAAGATGGCAGAGGGAAAGCAGTGACTGTCTTGAGCTCTTTCCCAAAGCCCTCCAAATACCTAAAAAAATGGCTCTAAACAAATTCTAAAGCAGCAGAACCCACAAAAAAGACAGAGTGAAACAAATTTCCAGCCAAAGACAGCCTGAATGGTTGATCAGAAAGGTACATTGTTCAGTGCAGGGAAAGGAAAGAAGTTCAGTATGGGTGTGCAGGCTGCAGTGACCCTGGAACAGGCCTCAGAGGTCTGAATTGTGGGCAGCCATGGTGGTTTCCAGACTTCTCAACCCCTGAATTCCAAAGACAACTTAGAAGGTCAGTGGGAAAAGTCTGTTACTTTAGTGAGAGAGGAGCTAGGTCTCAGCTGCTTTTTCCTTAGCTTCTGGCCCACAGACTGAGGGGAATCAAGTGGCTGATCAGAGGGGGATTGCAGGGATCTCTTTGTCAGTGCTGAGGCAGGAATCTCTTGCTTTACTGGTGCTTGGATCTGGGTCACAGTTCTGAGGGGTGGTCCTGGGGCAAGGAGGAATGCTGGTGCGGTGGAGCTTGTTGTGGTGGTGGAGAGAAAACACCTCACCCCTTTTCATACCACCTTGGAAGAACTGAAAATTTACAAGTCCCTAGAAGTACCTTGGAAAACAGCTGCACAAACCCCAGAAGATTGGGAGTGTACACTCTTCACATTGGAAGCAAACTTTTACCTTAACAAAGAGTTTAAAACTCAAGTAATTGGTCAGGATCATGAGTAAGCAGCGCAAAAAGAGTCAGACTATATTATCTTACTTTGGTGACAAAGAAGATCAAAACATACAAACAGAAGAAGACAACAAAGTCAAAGCTCCTACATCCAAAGCCTCCAAGAAGAATATGAATCAATCCCAGGCCTTGGAAGAGCCAAAAAGGGATTTTGAGAAGCAAGTAAGAGAAGCAGAGGAAAAACTGAGAGTGATGCAAGAAAATCATGAAAAACAAGTTAACAGCTTACTAAAGGAGACCCAAAAAAATACTGAAGAAAATAACACCTTAAAAAATAGTCTAACCCAAATGGCAAAATAGGTCCAAAAAGCCAATGAGGACAAGGATACCCTAAAAAGCAAAATTGGCCATATGGAAAAGGAAGTCCAAAAGCTTACTAAGAAAATACTTCCTTAAAAATTAGAATAGAGCAATTGGAAGCTAGTGACTTTATGAGAAATCAAGACACTGTAAAACAAATCCAAAAGAATGAAAAATTAGAAAACAATGTGAAATATCTCATTGGAAAAACAACTGACATGGAAAATAGGATCCAGGAATGAGAATTTAAAAAATTATTGGACTATCTCAAAGCCATGATCAAAAAAAGAGCCTAGACATCATCTTTCAAGAAATTATCAAGGAAAACTGTCCTGATATTTTAGAACCAGAGGGCAAAATAGAAATTGAAAGAATCCACTGATCACCACCTGAAAGAGATCACCAAAGGAAAACTCCTAGAAATATTGTAGCCAAATTCCAGAGTTACCAGCTCAAGGAGAAAATATTAGAAGCAGCCAGAAAGAAACAATTCAAGTATTGTGGAAACACAATCAGGATAACACAAGATTTAGCAGCTTCTACGTTAAGGGACTGCAGGGTGTGGAATTTAATATTCCGGAGAGCCAAGGAGATAGGATTAAAACCCAGAATCACCTACCCAGCAAAACTGAGCATAATCCTGCAGGGGAAAAAAATGGTCATTCAGTGAAATAGAGGACTTTCAAGCATTCTTGATGAAAAGACCAGAGTTGAATAGAAAATTTGATTTTCAAATACAAGACTCGAGTGGAACATGAAGAGGTAAACAGGAAAGAGAAAATCATAAGAGACTTATTAAGGTTGAAGTGTTTACATTCATGCATGGAAAGATTATATTTGTAACTCATGAGACCTTTGTCAGTATTAGGGTAGTTGGAGGGGAAAAAAGTATATGTACGTATATATAGATATAGATAGATAGAGGGCACAGGGTGAGTTGAAAATGAAGGGGTCATATCTGGAGAATAGATTTAAGTGGTGAGAGAGGAATATACTGGGAGAAAGAGAAAGAGAGAGGTAGAACGGAGTGAATTATCCCACAAAAAAAAAAAAAACAAAAAACAAAACAGAAAAGAAAAGGCTCTTACAGTGGAGGGGAAATAGGGGAAGGTGAGAGGGAATGGGTGAATCTTATTCTCATAGGTTTTGACCTGAGGAGGGAATAACGTGCACACTCAATTGGGTGTGGAAATCTGTCTTACCTTACTGGAAAATGGTGGGGGTAAGGGGAAAAGAGAGTAGGGTAATGATAGAGAGGAGGACAGATTGGGAAAGGGAGTAATCAGAAGCAAATACTTCTGATAAGGGACAGGGTCCCTTAAATGGGTGGGCAGGATAGGATTAAGGGAAATAGAGTTAGTTTTTCACAGCATGTCTACTATGGAAGTGTGTTGCATAACTGCACATATATAACCTATATCTAGTTGCTTGCCTTATCAATGAGGGTGGGTGGGGATGGAGGAAGGGAGAAAATTTGGAACCCAAAGTTTTAAAAAACACATGTTTAAAAAAAAAGTTTTCACATGCAACTGGGAAATAAGAAATACAGGAAATGGGGTACAGAAATCCATCCTGCCCTACAGGAAAATTGAAGGGGAAGGAGATAAGAGAAGGGAGGGAGAGATAGAAGGGAAGGCAAACTAGGAGAATGGGTATTTAGAATGCATGCCATCTTGGGGTGGGGGGAGGGGTGAGATGGGGTGACAATTTGGAACTCAAAATTTTGTGGAAGTAAATGTTGAAAACAAAAAAATAAATAAATAAATTACCATGAAAACATAATAAATAAATAAATAAATAAATAAATATTATGTAAGGTTGTCAAGGTTTTGGTATTTACTATTTTTTTTTTCTTCTTACTAGCATTGAATACTGTTTCTGCCTCAAGTTTTTGGAAGTGCTTATGATTTGCTTTTTATACACCTTAGTAGGAAAAGGAAGGGAAATATAAGAGAGTGGATACTGGATAACATTAATTAATTTTTAATTAAAGAGGATTTTTAACTAATTGGTACCACCACTCCCTTAAAAAATGGGTCACACCCTTCTCGACAATACAAAGATCTAAGACTTATCCAAAGGCCTCATGATAGAAAATGTTATCTGCATCCAAAGAAAGAACTATGGTGTTTGAATGCAGATTGAAGCATACTATTTGCTATTTTTTCCTTCTGTTGTGTTTTGTTTCCTCTTTCTAGTGGTTCATCCTATTGGTTCTAATTCTTCCTTACAACATCATTAATGTGAAAATGTGTTTAATAGGAATGTATATGTATAGCCTACCGCAGACTGTGTGCCATCTTGAGGAGGGAGAGGGAGAAAAATTTAAAACTCAAAAGCTTATGGAAATGATTGTTGATAAATCGAAAAAACTAATTAAAAATCGGTTACAAAACTGCTGCTATTCAAGTTGTACACTACTGTACTGCAGGGAGAGCAATGTACTTATAAGACATAAAATTCAGTCCATTTTTTAATAAAATTTCATCATCTGTACTGTTCATTCTATTATTATCCAATAATGTATACATTCATAATTTGCCATTTTCTTTCTCCTTCCCTCCCTTTTTCTTTAGAATTTATGCTAAAAATTTATCCAAAAAGCTCTGAAGTGGCTAAGAAATCAAATGTGAAGCAGCATCATGAATAAGAGGGGCAGTGTATTTCTAGAGGGCTGATCTTGATCTTGGGTCAGGAAGGTCTCCTTTTAGTGTCCCAGACCACTCTCTAGTACTATAAATTGTAGAACAGTTCCAGGTCTGCATTGAGAGAGAGAGAGAGAGAGAGAGAGAGAGAGAGAGAGAGTGATCACTAGAGGATCCATTCCTTGCTGAAGTCACAAGCATAGATTGGTCACTCCATCTCCCAACTCACTCCTCCACCCATCCCATAAACTTGATAAAACAAAACAAACAAAAATGTACTTAAAAACACCATCTTAAAGAAACAGAGAATAGATGTTAACAGGTTTGTCATTACTACAACTGAGCTCCCATTGCCTTCTCATTCTTCTGTTTTGCCTTATTTGAGGATTAAAGAAAAAAAAATAAGATGACGTGACATAGCCGTAAAAATGCAGGGAGTGTAGGATTCAAAATCAGGTTGTTTATGGTGCCAAGTTCAGTATGCTTTTCACTCTATGACACTTCCCATTTATAAGCTTTTATGCTGAAATAAGACTCAATTTTCATTCTTGATTTATGAAGTGTCTCTAATAAAATACCCATATGCTGTTCCAAATGAATCAATTCATGAAATGTGAAAGGGTAAATAAGGAACGACTCTATTTGTTGTTCTTTTTGAATGGAGATTGTGATAGATTTGATTTAAAGTCTCTCAATTTGAAAAAAGGGGAAAGAACCTTAATTAAGACCTAATTATTCAGAAAAAGCTTAGTTGACCATACCATTACACACTTAATTGATTCAGAAAATAAAATTATTCTGCATGGGTAGCTAGAAGTTATACAAGAGAAGCCTTTTGTACGTATGTAGGCATGTATACATTTACATGCTTTTGTCTATATGTGTATTTATATGCATACATGGGTACATGTATAATATGTAGGAGGAATGTTGAAACAATAAGTCATTTTAAAAGTAAGTTTTTTTATTATATCAGCTAATATGTAGTGTGAACTAAATGTACATTTGAAGCATTGATGTTTTATTCATTTCTTTGGCATTTATACAAATATTCTTCCTACTACCCACATGCCATACAAAATACAGGTTAGTATATACTGCCACATGGCATTTTCTCTCCTTACTAATCATAAATTTAAATTAAAATGTTATCCTTCCCATTATGTTATAGAAATAATAATCAAGAATGTTCCGCATAGGAAAAAAAAAAGAGGTTGGATGTTATAAGATCTCTTAACTTTTCAGTTATTGAAAACTGAACAAAATCTCTAATTGTTTTCAATATATTTGCTGCTCTATAAACACATGCATATACTTATATTTTGGTGCTTTAAAATTCATGTATTTATAGCTATATACTCAGATGGTTCTATAATATCATTGCTTTGCATATTCTCTCCAGTGATGAAAATGGCAATGTATTCATTTGTGCCCATCTTGTCTGACCCTTATTCCTTTACTCTTATCACTACCTAATTTGCTAGAGGCTTTTCACAATTTCTTGTGACATCATGAGGGTGAGAGTGGAGCAATCTGTTGTTTACCTGTCATCCTTCACACTGAACACATGACAAGACAAGCCAATCTTATCTTCCTATTATATAATTCCTTACTGATATAATTTATTATTAGTCTTCTTTGAATGATGATAATGAGGATGGTGATGATGATGATAACAGCCAACACTCAAATAGTTTTTTAAAGTGTGCAATTATGAAGAAACTGATGCATAAATAGGTTAAATAAATTGCTCAGGAGCAGACAACTTGGAAAATATGAGGCTAAACCTAAACTCATGTCTTCCTGACTATGGGACCAAAACTGTATCTACTGCACCACCTGAAGCTCCATGTAGGTTACCTTTTATAACCTCCTTGCATTCACCATATGTCTCTACACTGTGCTATGTTAGAATTTTTGGTAAATATTATGTTGCTTTTCTTATCTTAAATAATGCCAGTAGAATTCTGTGATTATGGTTTTTGGTTCTGTGGAAAATTTGAGGGTCATTGAAAGTGCTTTGCAATTTTTGGAAACCAATCCAGCCTACTTTCCTCTTATCTAACTATGAGCTGAAATCACTATCCATATGTACTATCCCAGATACAGATAGGTAGTAAGTATATCTTATCAGGGGCAGCTAAATGGCACAGTGGATAGAGCACCAGTCCTAGAGTCAGCAGGACCTGAGTTCAAATCCAGCCTCAGTCACATAACACTCACTAGTTGTGTGACTCTGGGCAAGTCACTGAACCCCAATTAGCATATATACATATATATATATATATATATATATATACACATAGATTCATTTGCATAGATAACATATGTTATCTATGCAAATGAATGTTGCAATATTAATAACAGATATTTTTCATCTAATTAACCTTTCCTTTGTGGTTAGTCAGTACAAACTAGAGGCAACTAGGTGGCACAGTGGACAGTGTTCTAGGCTTATAGTCATGAAGCTCTTCTTTTGAATCTGGCTTCAGATGCTAGTTGTATGATATTTGATCTCTGTTTGTCTAATTTTCCATAATTGTGAAATGGGGATAGTAGCACATGTCTCCCAAGGTTATTTTGAGGACCAAATTAAATTATATTTCTAAAATGCTTAGCATAGTACCTAGGACATAGTAGTCATTTTAAAAAAATGATTTTTTATAAATTTTCCTTCCAAACTCTTTCAAGTGGATTCAGCTCTTTTCCAAAAGGGTCTTCAAAATTCTGAGCCATGCTGCAACTAACAATGTCCTCTGCAAATAGAAAATCTAAAGGACATGACAGTTCAAAGACAAATTCTCTTTGTCTTGTACTCTATACTGGATCCCCTCTATCCTACTGGCAAACACTTTTGGCAAGCATATATCTCGTCCAAAAGTTTATCATCAGAGTGTCATTGAAGTTAATGATTTCTTCTGTTTTATTTTTCAATGAATGATTTTCATGTGTGTAAAGAAGTCACCTTAGTCAAAAAGAGCCTTTAAGATAAGTGTGTTGGGGGCAGCTAGGTGATGCAGTGGATAGACCACTGGCCCAGAAGTCAGGAGGACCTAAGTTCAAATCCAGCCTCAGAACAAACACTTAACACTTACTACCTGTGTGACCCTGGGCAAGTCACTTAACCCCAATTGCCTAAAAAAAAAAAAAGATAAGTGTGTTGGTAATAGCATCTACTCTATGATTACTATGTGTCTGAATTGTGCTAAGTGGTAAAGATACAAGTATAGGCCAAAAGAAAAACAGTCTCTACCTTTAAGGACTAATTCTAATTGGGGAAGACAACAAACAAAAAGAAGATGGATGGTAATATTTTTGTCTACACAATGAAATGCTTCTTCTTTTTTTTTTTAAGGCAATTGGGGTTAAGTGACTTGCCCAGTCACTGGGTCTGAGACAGATTTGAACACAGGTCCTCCTGACTTCAGGGCTGGTGCTCCATCCACTGAGCCAGCTAGCTGTCCCTGAAAGGCTTCTTCTTAATCAATCATTAAGTGGCATTTTATAACACCTTTAAGTTGATTGCAAAATAGCAAAAAATGTGGTTCTTTGTTGAATATTGTTTGTGGAAGTCTACTTGTTCCCTATTAATACCCTAATCTATGATGCACTCAATGCTTACGAAGAATAGTATCATAATGAATTTCTCTAAATGAGAGAGTTGGTATATGGATAGTTAGTTGTTTGAGTTTCTTCAGTTTCTTTTTTAAAATAATTTTGGTATTAATGAAGTCCAGGATTTTTTCAATGCCTGAAGTATTCTTGACTCCTTCAGATAGTTCAAATACATTGCATACCAATTCCTTAATGCCCTCCTAATTACATAGACATTAGCACACATCTACTCTATATATAGATGGTCCTATATAGAAGTTTTTATCATCTCTGTTTTCTTTCCTAAGAAATCTAACTCCTTTATAAGCATGTAGATTTGTGATATTAGGGTCCAACTGTCATTGTTTCACTGCCTTTGCTGATGAGGATGATTTATTATCACACTCTTTGCAGTTCCCTCCCACCCCTTTTTCTCTTGTTTGTTGTCCTTTAACTTTTATTATTAAATACCATCAAGGTGATGTTGCTTAATTTAATCTGTGGCTAAGTTCTCTGTGAACTTCACTGGATCATAGATGTCAAAGTAGAAGACACCTGAGAGGCCATCTATTCCAATTTCCATATTTTACCAATGAGGAAGCCAAGGCAAATAGAAGTTAAGCAATGTGACCACAATTGTAGTCAAAAATGTAGTAAATGGCAAGAATTGAGCTTATAGTCCAGGTCTTCTGAATCCAAATACAATGTTCTTACTACAATATCACATTACTTTCTGTTTTATTCTTCATTGTTTTTCTTTGCTTTATGAAATGAGATGATACTGTTCATAAGTATCCATACCTCTTCTTCCCGAGATTTAAAAATCTGACTCAGATCAGAAAGACCTGGGTTGAAATCTGATCTTGGACCCTTCTTAGCTTCATGACCCTGGGCAAATAAGTTGACCTCTATTTCCTCAGTTCATGCAACTGTGAAATGGGCATAATAATAGCACCTACTTGGAGGGTTGCTGTGAGGATCAAATGATATAATATTTGCAAAAAAAAAAATTTCTCCCACAGAGTAGGTGCTATGTAAAAGTTTATTCCCTTTCTTTATCTCTACTTGTTACTAAGTCAAATGTTTGTTGTTTAATGTACTTTCAGAGATTTATTGTTCTTTTTGTTGTTAAAACTGATTTAAATTTAATAAATTTATTAATAAAATTACTAATATTTGATGTCAATGTAAATGCTGCTTTTGATTTCCCAATTTTATTAGCAATTGCTTCTTTAATCTTTTATGACTGAATTAATTATAATTAGCTATGTAATTAATTGTATTAGTAAATTTTTACTTTAAGATGTAATTATAATAAAAGATGTGACTATAGTTTTTTTTTCCACTACTACCATTTTTTTGTCTTTTTTCTCTCCTTTGAGTTCCCAACAAGTTGGTATTCTGGCTTTATGTAGGCAGTTGATTAATGGATAACACCAAAAATACAACAACAACAACAACAACAACAATATTTCATTATAAAAAAATATAGTGCTTAACTTTTTTTAGGTTTTTTGGTTCCTTTCTTAAATAAGTTTTTATTTTGTTAAGTCAAACTTCAGTGTTATGTACAATTCTTTAACTTAAAAGCTTCTTTCCTTTTGAACCATGCTTTCCCAAAAGTACCTCATCTTTCTTTTCTTTTCCTATCTTTGAGTTGAAGCTGCTGGATAGTATAGTGCATATTTATTCAATTTAGAAAGCCTAATTAATTTTTTGTAGAATTCCTCTACTTCTTCTTTAACAAGCAATGTTGTCGTATCAATGGCAATTATTATAATGGTTGCCTCCTCACAAATATTTATCAGCAGTAATGCAATGTGAGATAAACAAAAAGTCACATTATCAACAGTTGCATTAAAACTGATGGTTAGTCTAAACCCTATGTGGTTCATAATACTCTATGTTCCCTTTCCTGCCACTGTCATTGAAACAATGGAAAGGTTATAGCCTCATCAATAGGTAGAGCTATATTGATATCTTTTTTATGTTTCTACTTTTTCATCTTTTTTGTAGTTATAAGATCTATATATAAATGGATATAGATAGTGTAATCTAATCTTCATTTGAGTCAGAAAGAGTATTAAAGATATGACAGAAATAGTCATTGTCTACATAGAAATAAATAGTGTAATGTGCACCCACAAAAAAATTGTTGATCACCACAAGTAATAATATAAGTTGTTTGAAAAATAAGTAGCATTCTCCTTTTTCTGATTTTTCTTTCACTACATGACTTTTGTGGAAATATGTTTAACATGATTGCACACATATAACCTATGTTAGATTGCTTGTCATCTTGGGGAGGGGAAAAGGAGGTAGGGAGGGAGAAAATTTGGACCTCAAAATCTTATTAAAATGAATGTTGAGAACTATCTTTTCATATAACTAAAATAAAATATTATTTAAAACATAAATAAATTTCATTGTGCTATAGTCTATTTAAAAAAAAGAAAAGAAAAATTTGTAGCATTCTCTGCAGTTTCTTACTTCCAAACACTCCATATATGTTAATTCTGTTTTAGGCATCCACTGAAATACATAAAGAATGTTTCTAATTTAGATATTTAGGTAATGTCAGGTATTTGAGGGGCAGCTAAATGTCATGGTAGCTAGATGATCAGGGCAGGATTCAGGAAGACTCATCTCCCTTAGTTAAAATCTCGCCTTGGACATTTAATATCTGTGTGACCCTGGTCAAGACAATTAACCTGTTGGCCTCAGTTTCCTTAACTGTAAAATGAGTTGGAGAAGGATATGGCAAACCACTCCAGTGTCTTTCCCATGAAAACCCTAAATGGGATCACAAAGAGTTGGACATGACTAAAATTACTCAACAACAATATGTATTTGAATGGTATGGTAGTATTATTTAGGAAAGAGAGAGAATCTTATAGAACTCTTTGCTAGCATTGTAACATTTTGTTTAAGACTTATGAAAAACATATTACACAAAAGTACACAGTAACTGCACCCTGCACAATTTATTTTTATTAGAATTTAACTAATAATGTTGAATATTAAAAACAAAGTTAAATACAGCTATGAAAATCATGGGTCTACTTTGATAAAATTGTAAATCAACCTTGGGTCCAACATGCCAAATATTCCTAAATAAAAGACAAAACATGATAATCATGTCTTAAAAAAGTATTTTCATAAATGCCTATAAATACCACAGTTCCTCCTGATTTTACCTACTGAAATAGTCAATATGCAAATGGAAAATTACAACACAGAATTTCATGCCGCACACAAGCTCTGAATGCTAATCCAAGAAAATATATGCCTTATGTTATTTCCTTGTAGTGGTATAGTATATATTCCTAGTAGAATATGATCTGGCAAGAAGACAAGTAGTCGCACATTTCATTTTCTCTTCCTGGTTCAAATAAAGTGATCTTGAAAAGGCATGTATATAAATAAACCAGAGAGCCAGAAGATACTTGCATTGATAACACTGACTAGCACTTGCCCCTAGCCAGTACTGCACTTAAATCATTCTATCTTTGTCTGTATATTAAAAAAGAACATAAAATGTGAAAGTACTGATTTTTACTGTGTAATTTTAGCCATTTTTTTCATGTTTTAGGTTGCTTAGGTTTCATTATTTTGAGGTTTTGGTAACACCCTCCACATATACAAAGAAATTCAGCTGATACAGGATGGAAGGGGAAAAAAGCATGTATTTAGTGCCTATTATGCAACAGGCACTATTCATAGAGATAGCTTGTTGATCCACATGATAGCCTTTTCTTGAGTTGAAGAAAAAGTAAGCTTTTTTTTAACTTCTTGGAAGTGTATTCTTTCCAACTAAGGAAAGTTTCTTTTTAGTCTAATTTGATTGAGATGAAATGAACTAATATTTATTGATATCTTGTTTTTAATCTACTTCATTAATGAAATTAGCCATATGACTCTTGTTATTTTCAGTTCCTTCTGTATATTTTTCCTTGCCTTGGCTTGCCTTCTCTTCCTTCCTTTAATTTTATCTTTCCTTACCTCTTCTTTCCTTTCCTTTCCTTTCCTTTCCTCTCCATTTCTTCTCCTTCCCTTTCCTTCTTTACCTACATCAACTTACCTTACCTTACCTTACCTTGCCATATATTTCCTTCCCTCTCACTTAGAGTCATTTGCTAGAGACACAGCAAGATGATACTTACTAAAAGTTACAAAGATAATATAAACAATGATATGTGAAGAAGGGGTTATAGAGAGGTTATGATATACACTATAGTAAACAAAACAAAAATCTATTTGGATAACATTCCATGAAGAAAAATAATATGGAACTCAATTTTCTTTGTTACAATATAGGTCTCTCTGAGACTGAAGGTGGTCTGGGCTTAGTCACACAGATGGCTTTAAGGATGTTTTCCTGCCCATTCTCAGAGAAAGCATTCACAATCTACTTCTATACTCTGAAATTAGCCAAGAAATATGAGGCTTAGCATCATTGTTTCATTGGAGGTGTTCCTGTTGAATATGTTTTCTGCATACTTCCCATGGGCTCCTATGGGATTGATAAGGATGCCTGGGCATTGGCTACACACAACTAGATACAAAACTTTTATTCTACTTACAAAACCTCTAACATGGATAAATTAAGAATATTAAGCTTGATTCTTTATTGTTTAACATAGTGCCAATTTTGCCTATAAGACCTTAGACCTCACCTCTAATTTACTCTCTTTGACTTCAGTTGTTGATTCTCATTTTGGCCTAGCTTATGCTAAGGACATTGGCCAATTTTTCTGGCCTTTTAAGTTCATAATCTGTCTTCCTAGTTAATGATTCTGTTTCTTTAGCATGAAAATATTGCCCCTTTCCTATGTAAAACCTTCCTGATTTTATTCCTTCTGCTGCTTCCCTAGGCAAACTTATTTCCTCCCAAAATAATAGTTCATTATTCAGAACCATGGATTCTGCTCAGTCACAACTTCCATGGTATATATCCCATTGACCCTTCCCATATATAAAGGTCAAAGACTAATAGTGCACTACTCAAAGAATCTTCTTCCCATGATTTTCCCTGATTTTCTCCAAAATTTTGCAATTTTTTTTTTGGTAGGGGGGATTGATACATAAATGAGTAAGAAAACAAGGAGGAAAGGTTTCCAATTTTTTTCTAATTCTCATCTATCATTTCTCTAAGGAAAAAAGTAATAGTCTTTTTTTAAAAAAAATTATACTCAGAAACATTGGTTAATACCATTGGCCATTATAGTAGAAAAAGCTGTGCCCATGTGAGTGGAAAAAATATGAGTGATGGAAGTTTATTTTAATTCTTTAACATAGCAATTCGCAAATTTTAAAACTCTAATATATTAACTCGACATGGATAAACTCTTTCCATGGGTTGAATGAACAGCAAACTTTTTTGACTTAAATGACTTTGGGAATTTAAAAATATATTTTACTTATTTATTTTAATATACTAAGCAAGACTTTATTCTATTATTTGATGAAACTATTTTTCCCAATCTAGTTTCTCTTGCTTTTGTGTGTGCACATGCATTTTAATTTTATACCTCTATCTTTTGGTTTAGAATTTTCCTACTTGTAATTGTGAAAGGCACCTCCTTTCATTCTCCTGATTTCACCCCATTGTGTGGGTATTGTAACTTTTTTTTTTAAACAGTAGCTTGAGAATCCATTTGGAAATTATTGCAGAAATAAATGCTGATCTAAACATTTTCTGACAAACATATGATCAATTTTCCTAGTAATTTTTTTCTTTTCTTTTTTTTTTTTTGATGAGGCAATTGGGGCTAAGTGACTTGCCCAGGGTCACGCAGCTAGTAAGTGTTATGTGTCTGAGGCTGGATTTGAAATCAGGTCCTCCTGAATCCAGGGCCAGTGCTCTATCCACTGTGTCACCTAGCTGCCCCCTTCCTAATAATTTTTGTCAAATAAGGAGGGTCATGGTTTTAATAGTTGGTACTTAATGGATGACTTGCATAAACTTTAAAAGTTACTAACAGAGGGTGTTAAGAGATACATAAGATGGAATTGCAGTAACTCATTCTGCAAGTGAGAAAAGAAGTAGAGCTGTGACCTCGGAAGGAAATTTATGAAGCAACAATGGGCCTTGATCATAAGACCTGGAAAGAAAAGTTCATTCAAATTTTGGGAGTTTGAGCTTAAAAATGAAATGGCTTTGGAAAAATTATGTTTCCTGATGTAGAGTTTCATGCTTTCTACCTCGAGTCCGCTGTTCTCAATGTAGGTCTGGTAGGTCTGGTACAACCACATAGGTAAGTATCTTAAAATGAGATCCTGGTTCATAACATGGGTGAGCTTTTAAAAAAATGATTCATTTGAGGAATATTTCTTTCTTACACATTTCTAAAAGATTATGGGCAACTTCAACGAATTTGGTAGTGGGTCATATATGGAAAATGGGGTTTTTGATAATTTCCTTATTAACTTTTCTATTTTCACCTGTAACTTAGCCAAGTTTTCCAATATGTCATGAAGTTCCTTTCAAAACATTTCTAGTTCCTCATTATATTTTGTATGTACCTTTTGAAAATGAAAGCCAGAAGCAATGCTGTTGGATTTTAGTTCTACCTTGTTTTCACTAATTGGACTGACTTTGATGTTTCCTATTTTGTTTACAACAGAAAACCCCATATTGTTGAGAGTCTCCATTTCAATAATAAATTATGCCAATCTGCAGCATTGTCCTTAATTTTTCTTGTGCTGAGAGATAAGATATTATTTGGGAAGTAACTATGGCAGAGTTCTTCATTTCAAAGCCTTTAGTGTGCAAGATCCAATACAGTGTGGGCTGGAAGAAGTTCAAAGGAAAATCCTCAAAATATAATTCTTTACATCTAGGAGTTTATGATCTCATTTCACAAGTTATAAGTAGATAAAAAGATAGCTGGAAATACAAGTCAATTGGTAGGAAGGACCATGTGACATATAGAAAACAAATTGATAAAGAATTTAGGAAGTAGGAAAAAAATTAGTCAAAAGAATCAAGGAAACCTCACAAAGGTGCTAAGATTGGAAAGCGAGTAGGATGTTTACAGGTAGGAAATTTGGAAGAACTGAATGAAAAGATAGGAAATCATAGGAATATATAAGGTTCTTTAGGGAATCAGGTAGCACAAACTGATTGGAATGGAAAAGTCATATCTGATTCTGTTCTAACTCATTATTAACAGAACTTAATTAGCTCATTTATTATTTCAACATTCAAAAATAAAAGGTATGTTAACACCTGCTATATTCAAGGCACTATGCTAGATAATTTTAACAAAAATAAGAATATATCTACTAAAAGATAATAACATTAAAGTAAAATACAGACAGAGAGACAGAGAAAGACAGAGAGAGACACAGAGAGAGAGAGACAAAAGGATTCCTTGGCCTGGAAATATAATTGAAATTTGGGTCATTAGCCAAGTAAGAGAGAAAAGGAAAAGCCTTACAGATGCCATATCTATAAGATGCACTGCCCAAATGAATGAGTCACTGCAACTTATACTCTATTCTATACCACATAATGCCTTCTATATTATAAATACATTCTTGACATCTAAAACAATGAGACACAAAATCAATATAGATAGATAGATATAGATATAGAAATGTAGATATAGATAGATCAATACTGATAAGAAATATTGAACTAAAGTTACTAAAACAGTATATTATAAAATATTATGTGCTCTGAGCATGCTGCATTTATAGCAATATTTTAAAATTGGCCTAAAAATCCCCTAAAAATAATAGATAAAGTCTAGAATCCTTTCCAATAATAATAAAGGTAAAGCAATTATGGTTATTATAATAATTGTTATTTAATACAGTTCTATAAGTGGCTGGTATAGCAATACCATAAGTAGAAGAAATTGAAGGAGTAATCATAAATTATTTAGAGGAAACTAAAGTCAATTGAATGAAACAATAAATTTCAGCAAAGTTGAAGGATATGAAATAAACACATAAATAACAAGGATTTCTTTATTTTACCAAAACCAAACAGGGATGATTAGAAAGAGAAATCCATTTAAAATATCTATAGACTTGGTACAATTTGGTGAATTTATTTATCAAGACACACAAAGGAACTCTGTGAATACAATTTTAATAGACTCTTTAATAAATTAATACAATGGAATATTACCATACTATAAGAAATATTCTGTGCCATGAATATAAAAAAGCATAAAAATATCTTCACTAATTGATGGAGATTGAAGTAAACATAGCCAAGAAAACAATGTACAAAACAACCACCATTATACATATGAGAAGAATAATTATACACCAAAAATTAAAGGTGACTTTAAAACAGCTGTGAAGGTAAAGCATGGCTCAAATGAATAAATATGAGAGAATATCAGAACACACTCCTTTATGGAAGTGGGAAGTGGTAAATGGGAGGTGTTAGACATTTCACATGTTTTTGAACATGATCAGTTATAGACAATAATGCATGTAAGAAAATTAAACTGAAATTTAACTTCTGAAAATATCTATTGACAATTCTTAATTTATTTCTACTTTTTAAAAATTATAACTTTTTGTTAAAATCATTTTAAATTATTGGACTTAAGTGAATGATGCTAAAAAAAAATGTAACAACTATTATGGCATTTATGACTTCCAAGCAATGGTTGTTTACTTTTGAGTTTATATACTTCATATTCCCATGTACCAAGCAGTATGATGACAAAGCTCCTGTCAACTCATCATTTTAATGAGTCTACTTGACTAGTGACAGAGGCTGATTTTATCCACTGCAATATTAACAAAATCAAATATGAACTCATTTACACATATTCTATTAAACAATAACTTTTGTATTCACTGTCAGATGGAATGAATTTGTTGTTACTCTGATTTCTAAAACATTTATTTGATCTTTATTTTCATTTAAAAATGAAGTTGAATTTATGCTAGAGTTATACTTGAAAATTTCTAGTCTTTTTGGCCATTGCTTCATGTTCCACCACCAGAAAATTGGGCAGGTCCCAGAGTTAGTAAAATCTGCCTGAGATGCTTCACAAAAAACTTTTAGTATTTAGGGGTATTGAGCAGTATTTGTCAAGTTCTATAGAACATATATTCATTGTCTCCATCATTAGAATATAAACTTCCTACAAAGTGAAATGGTCTCATTCTTGGTGCTTATATTCCTAGGGAAATGCCCGGTCAGTAGTAGGTTATTAATAAATATTAAATGATTGATTAATTTAAAATAAATGTAATTTCTCAATTGTAAATATTTAATATTTAAATTTCATTTTAATAAAGTATCTTCCTGACACATTATGGCTGTCTTGGTTGTAAAATTGGGAAAAAATTGCAAAATACTGCTATGGATCCACAATAGAGTGATGTTGCCCACACCAAAAGCATGTAGGTAGAGTCTCTAGTCCAGAAATTGTCATATCCCTGTATTATCACTAAGGTCTTTTGTGTTAGTAGTTTCTTTGATATTGAATACTTTTGCACAGTTGAAACATTCCCCAACTTTGGTGTTCATTTCAAGGACGTATTGAATCTTGTTCAAGAAATAGACATTCTATGAAAACATTTTATTTAATTCCTCAAAGTACACACACATACACACACACACACACACACACACACACACACACACATACACAGAAGTTGTAGAGGAGAGGGGAATCCTTCCTTCATTACAGGAACCAAACTCATTCTCTCATTATAGAAGAAATTCAAGGAGGGCGGAGCCAACATGGTGGAGGGAAAGCAGTGACTTGCTTGAGCCCTCCCCCCAAACCCCTCCAAATACCTATAAAAATGGCTCTAAACAAATTCTAAAACAGCAGAACCCACAAAAAGACAGAGTGAAACAAATTTCCAGCCAAAGACAACCTGAATGGTTGATTAGAAATGTATATCATGCCAGGCAGGGAGAGGAGTGCAGTGCAGTGTGGGCACGTGGGCTGCAGTGATCCTGGAGCAGGCCTCAGAGGACTGAATCACAAGCAACTGTGGCAGTTTCCAGACTTCTCAACCCACGAATGACAAGACAACTTAGAAGGTCAGTGGGAAAAGTCTGTGACTGTGGTGAGAGAAGGAACTAGGTCTCAGCCACCTCCGGGCCCTCAGCTGTTTCCTGAGCTTCTGGTCCACATACTGAGGGGGGATCGAGTGGCTGATCAGAGGGGGATTGCAGGGCTGAGGCAGGAATCTCATGCTTTACCAATGCTTGGATCTGGGTCACAGTTCTGAGGGACAGTCCTGGGGTGAGAAGGAACGCTGGTGTGGTGGAGCTTGTTGTGGTGGTGGAGAGGAAACACCTTGCCCCTTATCTTAGCACCTTGGAAGAACTAAAAATTTTCAGGTCCCTAGAAGTACCTTTGAAAAGAGTTATACAAACCCCTGAAGCTTGGGACAGTACACTCTTCACATCGGAAGCAGCTTTTTACCTTAACAAAGAGTTTAAAACTCAAGTAATTGGCCAGGATCATGAGGAAGCAGCACAAAAAGAGTCAGACTATATTATCTTACTTTGGTGACAAAGAAGATCAAAACATACAACCAGAAGAAGACAATGAAGCCAAAGTTCCTACATCCAAAGCCTCCAAGAAAAATATGAATCAGTCCCAGGCCTTGGAAGAGCTCAAAAGGGATTTTGAGGAGCAAGTAAGAGAAGTAGAGGAATAACTGAATTTTGCAAGAAAATCATTAAAAACAAGTCAACAGCTTGCTAAAGGAGACCCAAAAAAATACTGAAGAAAATAACACCTTAAAAAATAGCCTAACTCAAATTGGCCAAATGGAAAAGGAAGTCCAAAAACTTACTGAAGAAAATACTTCCATAAAAATTAGAGTGGAGCAATTGGAAGCTAGTGATTTTATGAAAATCAAGACACTGTAAAACAAATCCAAAAGAATAAAAAATTAGAAAACAATGTGAAATAGCTCATTGGAAAAACAACTGACTTGGAAAATAGATACAGGAGAGAGAATTTAACAATTATTGGATGATCTGAAAGCCATGATCAAAAATAAAGCCTAGACATCATCTTTTAAGAAATTATCCAGGAAAACTGCCCTGATATTTTAGAACCAGAGGGTAAAATAGAAATTGAAAGAATCCACTGATCACCACCTGAAAGAGATCACCAAATGAAAACTCCTAGGAATATTGTAGCCAAATTCCAGAGTTCCCAGGTCAAGGAGAAAATATTACAAGCAGCCAGAAAGAAACAATTCAAGTATTGTGGAAACACAATCAGGATAACACAAGATTTAGCAGCTTCTACATTAAGGGACCACAGGGCATGGAATATAATATTTCAGAGGGCAAAGGAGATAGGATTACAACCAAGAATCACCTGCCCAGAAAAACTGAGTATAATTCTAGAGGGGAAAAAATGGTCATTCAGTGAAGTAGAGGACTTTCAAGCACTCTTGATGAAAAGACCAGAGTTGAATAGAAAATTTGATTTTCAAATACAAGACTCAAGTGGAACATGAAGAGGTAAACAGGAAAGAGAAAATCATAAGAGACTCATTATGGTTGAACTGTTTACATTCCTGCATGTAAAGATATTATTTGTAACTCATGAGACCTTTGTCAGTATTAGGGTAGTTGGAGGGGAAAAATTTATATGTAAATATATGTAGATATAGATAGATAGATAGATAGATAGATAGATAGATAGATAGATAGATAGATAGATAGATAGATAGATAGAGGGCACAGGGCGAGTTGAAAATGCAGGGGTCATATCTGGAGAATAAAATTAAGGGGTGAGAGAGAATTATACTGGGAGAAGGAGAAAGGGAGAGCCAGAACAGGGTAAGATATCTCACAAAAAAAAAACAGAAAAGAAAAGGCTCTTACAGTGGAGGGGAAATGGGGAAAGGTGAAAGGGAATGAGTGAATCTTATTCTCACAGAATTTGACTTAAGGAGGGAATAACATACACACTCATTTGGGTATGGAAATCTGTCTTACCCTACAGGAAAATAGGGGGAGAAGGGACAAGAGAGTAGGGGGATGATAGGGAGGAGGGTACATTGGGAAAGGGGGTAATCAGAAGCAAATACTTCTGAGGAGGGACAGGGTCAAAAGAAAGAATAGAATAAATGGGCGGGTGGAATAGGATTAAGGGAAATAGAGTTAGTTTTTCACAGCATATCTACTATGGAAGTGTTTTGTATAACTGCACATATATAACCTATATTTAGTTGTTTGCCTTATCAATGAGGGTGGGTGGGGAGGAAGGAAGGGAGAAAATTTGGAACCCAAAGTTCTATAAACACAAGTTTAAAAAAAAGTTTTCACATGCAACTGGGAAATAAGAAATACAGGAAATGGGGTACAGAAATCCATCCTGCCCTACAGGAAAATTGGAGGGGAAGGGGATAAGAGAAGGGTGAAGAGATAGAAGGGAAGGCAGACTAGGGGAAGAGGTATTCAGAATGCATGCCATCCTGAGGTGGGGAGAGGGGCTAGAGGGGGTGAAAATTTGGAACTCAAAATCTTGTAGAAGTAAATGTTGGAAACAAAAAAAGAAATAAATAGAAATTACCATAAAAAAAAGAAAATCTCTTAGGTAGGATGTGATTGATTTGGAATATTGCTGTGGTGTAGGAAATGATGAACTGCTTGATTTAGAAAAACATGGAAAGAATTGGATTTACAAAGGAAGATGCTATCCACCTTCAGAGAAATGGATGGCAATCAGAAATAAGCATAGTATTGTCTTATACATATATGTATGAGTGTATATGTGTATATATGTGTATGTTTACAGATATCTATATATATGCCTATATATCCACAATTAATTTTAACCTTCTTTAGGGCAGGACAAGGTGAGGGGAATAATGTAAAAAGTGCACAGAAGAGAACAAAAAAATACTTACAAGGAAGCAAAGAAAAACTGGGCAGTTTTGAAAACAATATGTAGTATTTATTATATAGGTTTTCTTGACATGGAAATTCATTATTTTATAGTGAAACTTCTCTTATGTTCTGCTGTATGCATGGAAATGTTTGTTTCTTTTCTCATTTTGTATTCCAGTTTAAAATAAAGAAAAAAAGAAAAAAAAACCAAAAAAAATAAGAAAACCTTTTCCATCCTACCAAGGCCATGTTTTTCCTGCTCAAAGAATTATCCTAGCAAACATGAAGGAGAAATGAGAGTAGGAGGTCAGAGATGGGGAACAAGTTATATTTAGGAGGAGAAAATAAATTGAAATATCATCAACAGGCTCAGATTCCTAAAATCTGGCCATGGTGCACACTCACTGGGAATCTCACTCACACCAATTGGTGTTTTAATAAACCTTTTCTTTGACTGAAAAAAAAAAATTCATCAACATCATTATCTCTGGTAGCCAGAAATAATGACTATATACATTATTTTTCAAAAATTATTAGATGACAACTTCCTGTAGTACAAATATAGGCCTCAAAATATGCCCAAGAATCCAACAAATAGATTATATTGAAACTGGAATATTTTTACTAGGAAAACATTCCCACATTCATATAGGTATAATATTGATCCATAAAAAATCTACAAGCAATGTTTTGGTGAATTTTACCATAGCAAATGTGCTTAATTTGTAAGCTATATAAAATGAATAGCGTTCAAATATAAAGACCTAGTAAAATCATATGGGAATAAATCACAAATCATTCCCATCACCCTGACTGCTGTCATGAAAATTCTTCCTTGGAGCCTAGAAAAGATGAGTTTATGTCTCAATATTTTTATTCAACTGCTGAAAGTAGTTAGTTTAGGCTCAGATTCCTAAAATCTAGCCACTGCTCAGATTCTTATAATCTAGCCATGGCTCAGATTCTTATAATCTAGCCAGTAGCTTACTAATGTTCAGACTCCTTAAGAGTCTGCCCAATATGACAGATGTTCTAATAAACCTTGTCTTTGGCTGAAAGAAGGCTTGGGTTGAATTCTTTTAGGCAGGACCCGCGTGTTGTGATATTGGGGTACCAGTACCCCTGAGCCCCTAAACCACATCATTTTGGTGGCCAATACGGGGAAATTGCCTAACCCCAAGTTTTTCTCCAGCCAAGCCTGGAAGGTATGCAAGCTCCCCCTTCCCTTCCTTTCTTGCTCTGCAGTTGGGGTTGCTCTCCAAGCACCAAGGCTTGGAGGTGCTTTTATTGCAGACAGTTACAAGGCTGTCTCACACTTGGCCTGACACTCTCAGGCTCTCAGTCCACTGGGTCAGTTCAAGGCCATGTACCTGGGTACGCCTTCCACAGCATAGAGGACAAGGATGGACTCCCTATCTGGAAGTGTATGCTCAATTCTGTTAATTCCCTTGGTGCCAGGGAATTGGGGAAAACTGTAGTTGCTTTTTGGTTCCTTGAGGCTTACTTACTTCTCTCCCTCTGAATCCTCCTTCATGGAGGTTACAGGGAAATTTAGAACAGCTAAAAATATCTTGGCATATTCTGGAGGTTTTGTGATTGATCATTAAGGAGTTTTGAAACTCCTCCTTACAACCCTGGTCACTCTTTACTTCCACTCCCTTCCCTTGAGTCAAGAGGGTATCTGTTAACCCCTCTCCCAGGAGGAGAGAGTTTCACCCTTTTACCCCTCATCTTTGATTTCACCCTCCCCCACCTGGGAAAGGAAGGAGGGGGGAGGGGCAGCAGCTACAGCATGGGCATCTCTGGCAATGACCTTGGGCCCTAGGGTAGCCTTTGCCTGGAAACATCAGCCAGGTTCAGCACATTCTGTTCAAGGTAATGAAGCCAGTCTCCAAACTTGTACACACTCTTTTAAATCTGTAGTTTTAACTGTTAATGATGACATGTTGATTCTCTGTGTGAAGTAATTTGGAAGTGCATTTAACAAAAGTGAAGTCACCTGATTGGTAATGTGTTTGTTTCAAGTTTCAAATTGGTGAACTTTCTGTATCAGTTATATCAATCAACTTTTCATAATTTGGTTACTGCTAAAATAATTTAGCTATTGTTAGTTATTGTTTTAACATGTTAACTAGCCAAAAAGCTTGTTTGGGTTATGTATGGCTTACTGAGAATTTACAAGTGTATAGAAATCTCTAATGATAGGCTTTTTACATTAAGATGAATTTCAGTTTGAGATGAAAATCCTATAAAAGTTTTTCCTAAGCTGTGATTAGTAAAACTTGCTGTTTGAGGTAAAAGCTCATAGGATTTTATTTTGAGTTGTCTGATGGGTCATAATCCACCAATAATCAATAATCCGCCATCTGAGAGAAATTCCGCAAACTACTCAGAGAAGGTGATACTGGTGGGAAGTCAGCATTGGAAAAAGTTGAGAGGACAATTTTAGCCTCCTCCTCCTCCTTCACCTGCTCCTCCAACTACTACTAAACCTTAAAATCAAACCAATTATCTATGTCATATGGTGAGAGAATAGCGGTTGTACATTAAGGGAATATTAGTGTTATTGAGTTATAATAAT
This sequence comes from Vombatus ursinus, assembly GCF_900497805.2. Taxonomy (NCBI): domain Eukaryota; kingdom Metazoa; phylum Chordata; class Mammalia; order Diprotodontia; family Vombatidae; genus Vombatus; species Vombatus ursinus. The sequence goes on along the minus strand of NW_020954569.1, from coordinate 29,909,082 downwards.
TATAATATGTGATCCAAAACTACCACAATAGTTCTGAAGGCCTGGTGGGAGCTCTGATTTGCTGGTCAATTAGGATTTGTTAAGATCATGAGCTGAGTGAATACCGTGGGATATATAATGAAATTCCTTCTATGAATCTAGAAACAGACAAGCAAAGGGTTGAAGCCAGTCTTTTTTGAAATTGTTTGTGATAATCAGCTTAATATAAACCACAACATACTGAGTAGTGCTTTTTTTCATGTTCTGTTACCACAAGAAGGCAAAATTCATTGAAACAACCAAAAACACAAATCAGAAAAGGTGTGGTATTTCCTACCAGATGAAAATAAATGAGTAGATATGGTGCTGATGAACAAAAAGGACAAATCCTAAGAGTACATGAAATGGACAGAAGATATAAATAATTTATATTTACCAATATTAGTGTAACTGTCCTTAGAGAAAGTTGTCACCAAGGCTTTGTATAGCTTTTTGTCAATGGGCAATCATTTTTTTTTAAAGTCTCACAAACAAAATATGAAATAAAGGAGATACTAAAACCTGAAGAGGGCAAAGTTATGAGCCCTGAAACCAGTGGAAAAAAATCTTCATAAAATAAAAATTTGAGAAGTTATAACTATTAACGAAACACATGACAAAAACAGCACTACAGTCTCAAGTGATTTTTAATAGATGGGCACACTTAGATTGTAGTAAAAGAAATACACAAAACTTTAAAAAAAATTAGTTAAATACAATGAGAAAACCAATTACACCAAATAATAATTTTCAACAAAACCTAAGCAAATGCTTTCTTCCATAGTGTTTGATATAAAATGTAAATGAAATAACCAAACAAACAAGAAATAGCAATTTTTAGGACCTACATAGAGAATTATGTAGTATATGTGTCAGACAATGCCACAGTGACAGCCATAGTAGGAAAGATGGAGTTATCAAGAAAAAGCATCAATCACTATTATGGCAAAAGTGACTTGAGAGATTGAAGATTTATCAAAAGTAATTGCCTCAATATCTAGCTGGGTTGGGCAGAAGAAAAAATGAATGTCATATCACCAAATTAAAAGAACAAAAAAGAAACATGCAAAAAAATTAATTTTTAAATTCAAAGAAGAATTTATAATAAAATCATATTTCAAATTGTAGATTCCCCTAATTAGCAATAAAAAGGAAAAATTTCAAAGGTTAAAATGAAACAGAGATTGAAAAAGATTAAAAGGAGTACAATGAATAATTCAACACAAGTCAACTTTATTACAGTAACTTAAATAATCATTAGGGGCAGGAAAAAATTTCAAAAGAAGGAAGAGGCTAACAATTACTCCTTAACTATTGGTAGACAGAAATTTAACACAATGGAAACATATTAGATCAAATGACTGTCAGAGGAGCAATGTCGAATGGGGGAGACTGAAACTCTGGCTCCCAACAAAACTGATAAGGGTTGGGGCAGATAAGATACAAAATTATTGGCTCAAGTGATTGACAGTGGTGCTTCAATTAGCAAGACCCATTACCTGATTTCTTTTTATACATAAGCCTGACCCATTCTTTATTCCAGAGAGTATCACATATCTATTACAAAAAGACAAGAGCAGTGACCATTCTAAACATTGGTCAGTCATATATTTCTCTATAACATAAAACATCTTCAAGTCTTTTGTCATGAAAAACTTGTAAATATATAAAAACATGTAGTAACAAAAGATCAAAAATAGTATGCTGGGGGCAGAGCCAAGATGATGGAGTAAAAGCAGTGACTTCCTTGAGCTCTCCTGAAAGTGATCCAAATACCTATTAAAAAAATAACTCTAAACAATTTCTAGAGCAACAGAACCCACAAAATGACAGAGCAAAACAAATTTCTAGCCCAACACAACCTGGATGGTTGATGGGAAAAGTCTGTTGTGCTGTGATGGGAGAGGAGTGCAGTTCAGTGTGGGCCATGCAGGTAAGGACAGGGCCCCAGCCAGCCTGGATCACAGGCACCTGTGGCAGTTTCCAAATTTCTTAACCCACAAATGCCAAAGACAACTTAGAAGGTCGGTAGGAAAGGTGGGTCAAACCTAAGTGAGAGAGGAGGTTGGTCTTGGCATAACCATGGGGCAGCAGTGGTGGGAACTGTTTCAAGATCTCTTAGTCTACAGATGGTGGAGGGATCAAGTGGCTGATGGGTGGGAGATTGCAGAGATCTCTTTGATGGCTCTGAGGCAGGATTTTCTTGTTTTGCCTGTGCTTGAATCTGGGTCACAGTTCTGGGTGGCAGTCTTGGGGGAGGACAAGCACTGGTGGGGTGGAGCTTGTGGTGGTGGAGAGAAAATCCTTCTTACAGTTCCAAGGCAGAAAAGAGTGCTTGGGGTCACTCATAAACCAGAGCCCAGGTCAGGAAAGGAGTAAATACCTCGCACCTTATCATACCATCTTGGAAGAACTGAAAATTTACAGGTCCCTAGAAGTATCTCTGAAAACACCTGCACAAAACCCCCAAAGCTTGGGAGAGTATATTCTTCACACTGGAAGCAGACCCTTACCTTAACAAAGAGTTTATAACTCAAGTAATTGGTTGGGATCATGAGCAAACCTCGCAAAAAAAAAATGTCCAACCATAGAATCTTTCTTTGGTGACAAAGAAGATCTAAACATACAACCAGAATAAGACAACAAAGTCAAAACTCGTACGTCCAAAGCCTCCAAGAAAAGTATGGATTGGACTCAGGCCATGGAAGAGATCAAAAAGGATTTTGCAAAGCAAGTAAGAGAGGTAGAGGAAAAATTAGGAAGAGAAATGAGAGTGGTGCAAGAAAACCACGAAAAACATGTCAACAGCTTGTTAAAAGAGACCCCCCAAAATTGATGAAAATAACACCTTAAAAAATAGCCTAACCGAAATGACAAGGGAGGTCCAAAAAGCCAATGAGGAGAGTACCTTAAAAAACAGAATTGGCCAGATGGAAAAAGAGGTCCAAAAGCTCACTTAAGAAAATAATTCCTGGGGCAGCTAGGTGGCACAACGGATAGAGCACTGGCCCTGAAGTCAGGAGGACCTGAGTTCAAATCCAGCCTCAGACCAAACACTTGCCATGTACTAGCTGTGTGACCTTGAGCAAGTCACTTAACCCTTATTGCCTCACTAAAAACAAACAAACAAAAAAATAAGAAAATAATTCCTTAAAAATTAGAATGGAGTAAATGGAAGCTAGTGACTTTATGAGAAGTCAATAAATTATAATACATGAATAGGCAGCAGGATAGTACTAGAGAAAGCAGTGTGAATTCTCACCATAAGGAAGTTCCAGGTAGACATTCAGGGACTTAAATATTCAGTGAGTCTGCCTTAGGGTAGATTCATTAGGTCCTCAGGAAGGGGATGGTGGAATACTGTAGAGAGATATAGGTGAAATGGCATTGGAGCAAATCAAAAAGGTTGAGTACTAGGAAGTCTGATTGAATGATCATACCAAGCAAATACTCTCCTTCTGGGTATATGAAAAAATAGATGTTGTGTTGTGAACCTTTGATAGACTAGGTCTATCTCCAATAGACAAGAAACAAACAAACAAACAAAAACTATGGGGTAGAAAAAATATAGGGCCCTAAATATTTCATTAGAAGTAATATAATCCAGCCTTTTTATTTTAAAAATGAGAGAAAAGAAGAGCAGAAATATTAAGTGATGTGTCCAAGGTAAACAAGAAAGTTAAGGGCAGGGTCAATACTAAAACCAAGGATTTCTGACTTCCACTTCAAAATTCTATTCTCCTAAATCACATCAAACTAGATAGTGCAATACACATACTCAATAAACAAATGAATGAATATATGAACAAATTAATGTTATATTCAATTTGTAGGATGGAGTCTTATGTATCTTTGAACAGGAGACCATGCCTTTGGTATCATTCTACACAGGCAATCATACTTCCAATCTCTAACTTTACTAAAGGCCTACATCAAAAAAATTTCAAATGATCTGATACATAGGGTACAGGCTAGATGATATGCAGTTATCCCTTCCATATTATTTCTTTCCCCATCAGGGTTTTGATATATCAGAGGTTGACATGAGAAATCAAATGGGATTTTTTGAGGAGTTTTGTAGAAGCTGTAGATGACATGCAAAGTCCCTTGGGCAACACATGAAAAGTTTATACATACAGGAATGCATAACATATATATATAGTATTGTATAATACCAACATATTTTAATACTCTAAATGCCCCATAAAAAGAAAAAAAATCAGACTTCTTCTGTGGTATGAAGGGAGGACCAAAACTTTTTATGTGGATTTTCCAGATGATGGAGGTGCTATGCACCCAACCGTCTCAATGTAGAAGGGATAACTGTATGTTACCCTAATGAAGAGACAATGCATCAGCAAAACCTAATAATTATTGGCCACCATCATATGGTACAGGTAAATGGCATACAGGATAATGTCAGACCTGGAATCAGGAAGACTTATCATTTTTTTTTTCTTTCAGATTTTATTAATTTATTTAGGTTTAGTTTTCACATTCACTTCATCAAGATTTTGAGTTCTAAATTTGCTCCCCATCTCATCCCTCCCCCCAACCCAAGATGGCATACATTCTGAATGCATCGTCACCTGATCTGCCCTCCCTTCTATCTTCTCTCCTTCTCTTAACCCCTTCCCCTTCTGTTTTCCTGTAGGGCAAGATAGATTTCTATACCCCATTGCCTTCATATCTTATTTCCCAGTTGCATGTGAAAAGAATTTTTAATGTTTGTTTTTAAAATTTTGGGTTCAAAATTTTCTCCCTTCTTCCTTCCCCACCTACCTTCATTGAGAAGGCAAGGAACTCGATACAGATTATACATGTGTAGTCATGCAAAACACTTCCACAGTAGTCATGTTGTGAAAAGCTAAGTGTATTTCCTTCATACTATACTGCCCCCCATTTATTCTATTCTCTCTTTTGATCCTGTCCCTCCTTAGAAGTGTTTGTTTCTGGTTATACCCCCCCAATCTGTCCTCTCCTCTATCATCCCCTTGCTCTTTTGTTCCCTCCTCCCCCCCTATTTTCCTGTAGGGTAAGACAGATTTCCATATCCAATTGACTGTGTAGGTTATTCCCTCCTTGATCCAAATCCTATGAGAATAAGAGTCACTCATTCCCTCTCACTTTCCCCTGTTTCCCCTCCACTGTAAAAGCCTTTTCTTGTCTATTTTATGTGAGATAATTTACTCCATTCTACCTCTTCCTTTCTCCTTCTTCCAGTATAATCCTCTCTCACCCCTTAATTTTATTCTCCAAATGCCACCCCTTCATCTTCAACTCACCCTGTGCCCTCTATCTATCTATCTATCTATCTATCTATCTATCTATCTATCTATCTACATACATACATATAATTTATTTACCTTCAACTACCTTAATACTGACAAAGGTCTCATGAGTTACAAATATCATCTTTCCACGCAGGAATATAAACAGTTCAAACTTAATAAGTTTCTTATAATCTCTCTTTCCTATTTACCTCTTCATGCTTCTCTTGAGTCTTGTATTTGAAAGTCAAATTTTCTTTTCAGTTTGGGTCTTTTAATCAAGAATGCTTGAAAGTCCTCTATTCCACTGAATGTCCATTTTCCCCCCAGAGGATTATACTCAGTTTTGCTGGGTAGGTAATTCTTGGTTTTAATCCTATCTCTTTTTCCCTCCAGAATATTATATTCCAAACTCTCTGGTCCCTTAATGTAGAACCTGCTAAATCTTGTGTTATCCTGATTGTCTTTCCACAATATTTGAATTGTTTCTTTCTGGCTTCTTAACAATATTTTCTCCTCATCTGGGAACTCTGGAATTTGGTTACAACATTCCTAGGAGTTTTCTTTTGAGGATCTCTTTCAGGAGGGTATCAGTGGATTCTTTCCATTTCTATTTTTCCCTCTGGTTCTAAAATATCAGGGCAGTTTTCCTTGATAATTTCTTGAAAGATGATGTTTATGCTCTGTTTTTGATCATGGCTTTTGGATAGTCCAATAATTTTTAAATTCTCTCTCCTGGATCTATTTTTCAGGTCAGTTGTTTTTCCAATGAGATATTTCACATTGGTTTCTATTTTTTCATTCTTTTGGTATTGTTTTACAATGTCTCAATTTCTCATAAAGTTACTATCTTCCATTTGCTCCATTCTAATTTTGAAGGAAGTATTTTCTTCAGTGAGCTTTGTACTTCTTTTTCCATTTGGCCAATTTTGCTTTTGAAGACATTCTTCCCCTCATTGCCTTTTTGGACCTCTTTTGCCTTTTGGGTTAGGCTATTTTTTAAGGTATTATTTTCTTCAGTATTTTTTTTAGGTCTCCTTTAGCAAGCTGTTGACTTGTTTCTCATGATTTTCTTGCATCGGTCTCATTTCTCTTCCCAGTTTTTCCTCTACTTCTCTTACTTGCTTCTCAAAATTCTTTTTGAGCTCTTCTGTGGCTTGGGATAGATTCAAATCTTTCTTGGAGGCTTTGGATATAGGAGCTTTGACTTTGTTGTCTTCTTCTGGTTGTATGTTTTGATCTTCTTTGTCACCAAAGAAAGAGTCCATGGTCTGACTTTTTTTGCACAGTTTGCTCAGGATCCCAGCCAATTACTTGAGTTATAAACTCTTTGTTAAGGTAGGGGTCTGCTTCCATTATGGGGAATGTGCTGTTTCAAGCTTTGGGGGTTTTGTGCTGCTGTTTTCAGAGATACTTCTAGGGACCTGTAAGTTTTTAGTTCTTCTATGGTGATATGATCAAAGGTGAGTTGTTTACTCCTTTCCTTGTCTGTGCTCATGCCTATGATTAACCACAAGCACTCTTTTCTGCCTTGGAACTATGAGGAGGATTTCCTGTCCACCACCACTACAAGATCCACCATGCCAGTGCTCCTTCTTGCCCCAGGACTGCCACCCAGAACTGTGACCCGAATCCAAGCACAGACAAAGCAAGGGATTTGTGCCTTAGCACCAGCAAAGAGATCTCTGTAATCCCCCTCTGATCAGCCACTCAATGTCCCCTCCCTTTGTGGCCTGAGAGCTCTGGAAGCAGCTGCCACCAAGTTCCAAATGGACTGAAAAGCTGTGAATAATTTTCCAGACTACAACCTATAATGTTCTTTCTGATCTTGCACCTGCCCCTTCTTGTCCATTTGCTTGAGAAGAATACGCTCAGCTTTTCCCAGGTGTAGATAATCCATTAGTCAAGTAAGTTGCTTAAACCTATAATTTAATGTTCAGTAGATTTAGACACTTTTTTTCCCTCTCATTTATGGAATGGAGTCGAACAGTTTCTAAATTCTTTTGTTTGATGTTTTAAGAATGAAAATGTCCTACTACAGCTAATGGATACTATCATTTTTCTTTTCAATTCTTTAGATGTTTCATTCATTGACCTTGGGAGAAGTTTCCTAAAGAACCTTAAACATAATACTTTTATATATGAAAATAAAAATATTATTGAACTTTGAAAGGCATTATTAACTAATCAAATCTTATCCTTATTAATGTGTCCTTATAATTAAGAATTATAGCTAATGTAGAAATTAGCTGTATACCATCTCAGTGATATTGCCTCTTTTTAGTAGTATAGTAATCCCACTTAGGCAGATTGAGATGATAGATACCTGTATGATTGAAAATTTTCATTTGTCATGGATGCTATTCATTATGTACTTCTGTTGACTTAGCTAAAATTATTTGAGCTTATAAAATTATTTTAAAAATTGAACTTCCTGAATAGCTAAGTGCCCAAGAGTAGAGAGAATGGGGGACAGGGTCTTAACAGGCAGCTTACTGGTGGGCTCATGGAAGACATACTGAAGAAAAATTGTGGTTCTGAATGGAATATCTGAAAATTGAATTAGTGCTAATGGATATTTAGGAATAGTGGGAAGGACTATAGAAAAAGTCCTACATGGAAAGACTTGCATGAACTGATGCTGAGTGAAGTGAGCAGAACCAGGAGAACATTGTACACAGTTACAGCAACAGAGTACAATGACCAACTTTGGTAGCTCAAGTCTTTTCAGCAATGCAATGACCTAAGACAATTCCAAAATACTCATGATGGAAAATGCTATACACATCCAGAGAAAGAACTATGAAGTTTCAATGCAGATTGAAGCATATTATTTTCTTTTGTTTTTTGTTTTTTCTTTCTCATGGTTTTTCCCTTTGGTTCTGATTATTCTTTCACAACATAACTAATGTGGAAATATGTTTTTAAAAAGACCTACAAAAATTATGTTAGGATACTTCAGAATATCCCATTGCTATAAAATACAAAACATATTTTAATTCCATAAGCTTAAAATATAGTCAAACATTTTTTAAGGAAAAATTCATGTGAATGTATGTTCTGGGGTACATTTTAACCAAAATGTAACGTTGTTGTAGTTAAAAGCTAATATGTTCATGAGACTCTTGGAAAATATGAAAAATAAACATGTTTTATGAGAAATGTTTTATTACTATATTTAGAAAAATAACCTAAAGATTATGTTCTTATTTTTTTTTCAAATTTCATTAATTGAGTGTATTTTCTCTTATTTTCAGATCTGATTTCCAAAATTTTGGGTGCCCTTTGGGGTAGAGATTAGGGATTCAGGTGGGAAAATACAAGGAGTGTGAAGAAACAGAAAAAATAAGGAAGAGCTTCATTGATGTGACAGGCAGCTTAGAAAATGGAGATTTTGTTTTAATGCCAAGTGTTCAAACAAGGAAAGTTAGAAGATGCCAATAACATTATCAAAATTGTTATAGGTACCCGAAAAACTTGTGAGGTTCAACACCATCACAAGTGAATATGTATATATAATGCAATGAGCCAAGTGCTATATGAAGATATGGCAGAGAGGTCAATGAATGTCCCAAATTTTGGAAATTATTCATCTTTTCCAAGCTTGACATGCTCAGAGCTTTTGGAAAACAGGTAAAGAGTCCAAACTAATTTGCCCTGCCCAGAAAAGGGCATATTCACCTATCTTGTTATCTCGGCACTAGTTTGGCATATCTCTTGTAATTAGCATTTTTCTCCTGAAAAGAAATGTGACCAATGCTGTATGGAAATAGAATGATCTTTGAACTTCCTTCTATGTCATGCTAATAAAGATAGACTTGAAAATGAGCAGCTTGACATGTTGTGCACGAATGATAAATGATTTGTTAAATATTGTTAGAGCATATCCCATAGGAACTCTTTTAATAGCAAGGAGGCCTACATAAAAGGCTTCATATCCTCATCTGCCTCTGTTTTATTTCCAAATTCAAGAGAAAGTTTTGAAAACCTGAGATTCCATTGCAATTTAATTTCACTTACCCCTACCTAGGAAATGAATTACTGTTTAAGCTTCTGTTGTTAGGAAGCCTCTAGTGGATACTGTTGCACAGTAAGCACACGCCATGTGTATGGTTTGTGAAATTTTAGGTAAGAATATTTTCATCACTCAACACTGCTTATATCTATTTTAATTATTTAATTAACAGCAAATCTGTGGCACTCAAAACCAATAGCAGGTTTACTACTTTGCTTTCAGTGGGTGATTCTCCACATTAACATATATAGGTTTTTAGGGGGAGGGATGCCAGGTAATTATAAACTAATGTTTTGCAAATCAGGAAGACAATGCACTCAACATCACTCTGTACTGCTTTTCAAATGCTACATTTCAGGGGAGTTATGTTAATTTCCATCATTCATAGAAAATAATGATACAAATCAGTTAGAATATGGCATTAACAATTTCTAAGTGTTCAAGGCTATGGAGAACACAATAATGGCCTCATTAACTATGGACTGAGAATTGTTTCCATTTCTCAGCAGCTATGCCATTGCTTTACTCATAATACATAACATTTCACCCTAATTTATAGGTAGTTATAGCCACAGAATATCTTGCCTCTTTTGTTGACATTCCAGAGGCATTCTATGGTAGTGAAGATTAAAAAAAATTCCATTATTGATCAAAGAGAACATTGCCTTATTTTTTGCCACCTGGCAACTGGTAGGTAATTAAATAAGCATTGCCACTCTCTAATTTCTCTTGGTACATATGGGAGCTGGAAGCTTATACAGAGCTTAGACTTTCTTAAGCCTTTGATAAAATGAGAGAGAATATATGTTTCAGGGACAATATTTGTCTTTCAATCTGACATTACAACTGGAAAAGTAATAAATACACAGTTTTCCTCAAAAGTGACATGAAGAGCAAAAATAATGAAGTCATTGTTTTTAGTGTACTTAGGTTTTAGATAATTATTTGGATACAAAGGTCATTCAATTATCCAGGGTATTTGATTAGTTATATCAAAAAGTAACACATGGTAAAATCAATAGAAAATGTATCCATTGTGCATCCCATTCTGTAGGCATTTACCTTGTACACTCACAATATCTTTTTAAAGGTCTGTTGGAGTCTTAAAGAAATATAAACAAATACTAGCTATTTTATTTTATTCATGAGCAAAAATAATCACAATGGTCATGTATATGGTCATACTAAGCCATTTAGTTGGGGATCCAGTCATTACTTCCTCAATAGCTTTTTATTATTATTGTTATTATTTAAAAAAAACAGATCTGCTTTGAAGACTGTTTAGGACTTGGGTTCAAATCTCAACTTTACCACCTAAAATCTGTGTGTCAAGTTACTGAACTTTGTGGGATGTTAATTCCATCATCCCTAAAATGAAGTGGTTAGACTAGATGCCTCTAAAGCCCTTTCATGAGTTAAAACTGATAAAATTATCCAATAAAATCCTAGTAAATATGACATTTGGTATTCATTTGTAGTATTATTTGAAGTTGTTATTCAGTGCTTAGTTCATATATTCTAGGATCATACTTGGATTTAATGCGATTAAGCTGAGAAATATGGAGTAAATATATTGTTATTCAATAATTTAAATTATCAATTCACACATTGTTCTTTGGGGTTCTAATTAAAAATCTTAGAAAAATGAATGCAATTTGCTTCTAATGTTAATGTTAAAATTCATGTTGCAGTGCTGTATTATATGTGAAACTTTTAACTGGGCTCTTCTGATACTCCAAATAATGAACTTCTAGGGACAATATTCAATAAAGATTTATCCTATACCATCTCTGTAGTGTTCAGGGATTCTATTAAAATGAGGATCCAGCTTAATTTGAACAAATAAATCAGAATAAAACATGAATGGATCATATGTCACATATTTCCTAGCAAGAAAAAAAAATCACATTATTTACTGTCATGGTATTCCTAAATTTGAGGAAGTTAACCTTCCTTTTATCATAATCACAACCAGTAATTGCCTTGTTTAATATAATCTTAGCCCTAAGGAAGCAGAGTAGGCATTAAGCATATAATGTAGAATTCTTTTTTTTCTTCAGCCAAATAAAAGGTTTATTAGAATATCTGTCATATTGGGCAGACTTTTAAGAAACCTGAATATCTGTGAGCTATTGGCTAGATTATAAGAATCTGAATAGTGGCTAGATTTTGAGAATCTGAGTACCTTAATGGAGACAAGATAGATTTTATATACAGAAAGACTGTGGGAGAAATGTAAAAGAGACCAAGTAGTGGGGGGAGAGTGGGAGAGGGAGACTGTAAAGCAATAGAATGCCAGGGCCATGGACCATATGGCCAAGGGAGAAGGAAGCATAGCTAGGATTAAGGGTGGGAAGTGACCAGGGGCCATAGGGAGGTAAGACAATGGAGGGCCAGGCTAGGTGAAGGGTAACAGAGATTGGGTGTAGCCACACTGAAAAGCCAGTTGATGAGATTATAGCCTCAGGGAAATGCCAGAGATTTGGCCATGTGGGAAAGTCAGGGGTTTTTCCACTTTGGGGTCTAGGTCCCATCCTCATCATTCCCCCTTCAAACAAATGGGACCCAAATTCTTTTGGGGCAAGGGACAAAGCTCTCAGGTTCTGAAACTGCTTCCTTCCTACAAGGGGCAAAGAGCTGTCCCTGCTTTGAGGGGTCCCAAAGAATAGGTTGACAGGAACAGAGCTATGGACTATAGGTGAATGACCTGTAGTCTAGAAGACACAAATCTGATGGAAAAGACTGCAGTGCCCAGATCCTATATTTAGGGCCCAAATATAAGAGGATAAAATATCCTTAGCTCTGTTTGGATTTAGATAATTCTGTTTTCCAAATTCATGCATGCAAATTCACCTCATAGCCAGACTCAAGAATAGCCAGGTGGGTAACATTCCCTTTTTAAAGGAACATAATGAAGGGGCAACTACATAGCACAGTGAATAGAGCACTGGCTCTGGGGTGAGGAGGACCTGAGTTCAAATCTAGCCTCAGACCAAACAGCTAGTAATAGCTGTGTGATCCTGGGCAAGTCACTTAACCCCAACTGCCTAAAAAAATAAATAAATAAAAACATAATGAGGGAATTGAGCCAGGAGGATCTCATCTTAGACTGAGGTTAGCTAAAATTATCCTCTCAGCTTTTCCCAATGCTGATTTCCCACCACTATCATATTCTCTGAGTAGCTTGTGGCATTTCCCTTAGAAGATAGGTTATTGATTATCAATGGATTATTATGATCCATCAGACAACTCAAAATAAAATCCTATGAGCTTTTACCTCAAACAGCAAGTTTCACTAATCACAGCTTAGGAAAAACTTTTCCAGGATTGGCATCTCAAATTTAAATTTGTCCTGGTGTAAAAAGTCAATAGTAAGAAATTTCTATATACTTGCAAATTCTCAGTAAATCAAAACGCAAACAAGCTTTTTGGCAAGTTCACACATTAAACCAAAAACTGACAATAGCCAAATTGTTTTAGCAGTAACCAAATTATGAAAAGTTGCTTGACATAACTGAGAGAAAAAGTTCACCAATTTGAAACTTGAAATGAACCCATTCTGAATCAAGTGACTTCAATTTTGTTTAACGCATTTCCAAATTACTTTACACAGAGAATCAACATCTCATCATTAACAGTTAAAATTACAAATTTAAAAGAGTGTGCTTACCCAAGTTCAGAGGCCAACTTCTTTACCTTGAGCAGGATGTGCTGAACCTAGGTGATGCTTCCAGGCAAACGTTGCCCTAGGGCCCAAAGCCATTGTTAGTGGGGCCCATGCTGTAGCTGCTGCCCCTCCCACCTCCTTCTTTTCCCCAGGTAGGAGAGGGTGAAATCAAAGGTGAGGGGGAAAGGGTGAAACTCTCTTCTGCTATGAGAGGGGTTAACAGATACCCTCTTGACTCAAGGGAAGGGAGTGACCAAGGTTGTAAGGAGGTGTTTCAAAACTCCTTTATCATCACTTACAAAACCTCCAGAATCTGCCCAAATATTTTTAGCTGTTCTAACTTTTCCCTGTAACCTCCATGAAGGAGGAGTCAGGAGTGTAGAGGGGAGTAAGTAAGCCTCAGGGAACTGAAAAGCAACTGCAGTTTTCCCCAATTACCTAGACAGAATTCAGCATAAGCTTCTGGATACAGTGTCAGTCTTTGTCCTCTATGCTGGGGGAGGTATACTCAGGTCCATGGCCTCACACCGACCCAGTGGACCGAGAGCCTGACAGCATCAGGCTGAATGTGAGACAGCCTTGTAACTGTCTGCCTGAAAAGCACTTCCAAGCCTTCATGCTTGGAGAACAACCCCAACTGCAGAGCAAGAAAGGAGCAGGGGAGGAGGCTTACATACCATCCAGTATTGACTTGAGAAGAACTTGGGGTTAGGCAGTTTCCCAGTACCCTTAAGGAATCTGAACATCTGTGAGCTATTGGTTAGATTATAAGAATATGAGTAGTGGCGAGATTTTAAGAATCTGAGCCATAATGTAGAATTTTTCAGTTTTCTCTCTCTTCACAGTGAGTTCCTTGAGATTCATTACTTTATTTTTTTCTTTTGCTACTTCCTATTGGTAGAAAGCTTTATTGTTGACATATACTTCCAGGTAAAATAGAAAGGCAAAATATCAGGGTCAGTCTAGGCCAGGCTGACAGCAAGGACCAGATTCCAATCAGGTTTCCAGTCAACATCTCTGGATTGACCAAGTACTCTAATAATCCACTAATGGGGCCCACTTGCTGGTCATATAGGGTGATTAGATGGCTGTCAAAGTGCATCAGTAATTTTCTCTCCTCTTCCAGGTAGTGGATCTCCAGGAAGTCTTGGAAACATAGGTCTGTTTGGTGGGAGTCTAAGGCATACAGTTTCAGAAGGCCTGTTTTATACACTTCTCCAGGTTCAGAGCAGCCTCCATGGCTTCCAGGATACTCCTGTATTAATATTGGCCAGGTTTCTGTACAATCTGGAGGAGGATGCAGCCCTCATACTGGTTCTCAAACTATAGAAGGTGCTTAGCTGATGGAAAAAGTGAGACACCCTACTCAGGGTTACTATGTCCCAACTAAAATAGAAACCTAGGCTTTCATAGGAGTAGGAATCCTGCAGGTAGAGGTTGGACAGGTGATTGACATGAGCCTTGACCTCCAGAAATGTTTTGGCAAATCTTGGAAGTAGAGCTCATGGCACTAGTGGCAGGAGTCTAGCTGCAAAGGACATGGGAAAAGAGGTACCTGGTCCCAGTGGTTAGAAGGAAGACAAGAAGTTGGTTGGGTGAAGAAATGTGAAGGTCCAGGACAATGGGTGCTGGGTTGGGGTGAGGAGGGGACTCTGATATGTTTCACCTAAATATCATTGAATCAGAGACCCAGGTGATGTGGTTTCAGTTACTATGTCTTCATCTTTCCACATTTCACTGTGCCTCTCATAGTTCTAAGAACTCATAGTACCAAGAACAAAGTGGCTGTTTACTAAATGCTAATTAAATGAATGAAAATTTGTGCTTGCTGAGAGTTTCAAAACAATGGAAAATGATATTCTATATGAAACAAAAAGCTGCAAATCGATGTACAATGAGTCCAATATGCAGTTTAAACCACAAACTTCATGACATATTGAGAGTACAAATGATAAGATTATAGCTTATATTTGATAGAATAAAATATATATATATTGTGAGATGGGGGAGTAAGGCAATAATAGTAATGGTAGTAAACCAGTCTCAAGGAACAAAAGGCTCTTACAGTGGAGGGGAAATATATTATAACAAATATATTATAACAAAAGATGCTCACATCTCCTAGCTAGTTTTAAAAAGTAAGAGGAACATATATATATATTGTATATATGATATATATACATATATACAATATATATATAAAATACAAAGATAATTTTAAAAGTTAAAGACAAACACAGAAGAAGAAATTTTGAAAAAATGAAAGGAGAATTGGAATTGGAAATAAATCAAATTGTTAAAACAAATGAATTATAGGGTTTTTTTAAGCCTAACAAAATGTATAACCTGTAAGCTTCAAATTTAGAGAAGGAGAGAGAGAGAGAGAAAGAGAGTCAAATTGTCAAAAAGAAAAATGAACATAGGTATATTTAATGTGGAAAATATAAATAATATTGTCTGAACCTATGTAAAAGAAAATTGAGAATTTAAATTATTACCTATAAGTGTTCTTCAAAATTCTTTAATCTGTTATTTGATGGATCTGTTTCCTCATTAATGTGGGTAGACATCACAGATTAGCCACAATCTCTGATCCCCTGCAACTGTTATTTGTATCATCCTAGGAATGTCCACCCAACATTCTTCTAGATCTCTTGATATGGCAGATGCCAAAGAGAATTGTTGGCTGTTTCTTATTCCTGAGTCTAAATATATGATTGAATCACTCATTTTCTGGTTATTTTTTCACTATTGATATAATTTCTCTTAATTTCCAATGTAATTTTTTTTGAAAATAAAATAAAATTCATTTTAAAAAATTATACTAAAGTTGCATGGTTGTATATCATGGCAAGAATCTAATACTCTAAGCTCACAGTCCTTCAAAATTTTCAAATATGTTATTTTAAAATTTTATTTCCTGTGCAGGTTAAACCAGATTACTGCTGAGGTCCTCTCCAAATCTCAAATATCGTGTTGCTGTGATCTGCCTGGTTCCCATGACTGGATCTTTCATTCTACCATAGCTACATATCTTTTGATCTGAACATCACCCACAAATATATTTTCATGATTAAGAACTATAAAATTCCATTATCTGATCAAAATCTCCTATCATATGCTCTGTCATTATGCTTTATTCCTAATAAGCCCGTTCTTTATTTTAATCATGACTTTTAATCCCTCCACGCTTTTCTTTTTTCCCCCTGTTTTAAAAAATTTCTTTATTTTTAGTTTTAAACATTTGCTTCCACAAGATTTTGAGTTCCAAATTTTCATCACATCTCACCCTTCCCCCCAATCCAAGATGGCATGTATTCTGAATACCCCTTTCCCTAGTCTGTCCTCCCTTCTATCTCTGCCCCTCTTCTTTGATCCCCTTCCCCTTCTATTTTCCTGTAGGGCAGGATAGATTTCTGTACCCCATTTCCTGTGTTTCTTATTTCCCAGTTGCATGTGAAAACATGTTTTTAAACATGTGTTTTTAAAACTTTGGGTTCCAAATTTTCTCCCTTTCTCCATCCCCCCCCCCCATTGAAAAGGCTAGCAACTCAATATAGGTAATACATGTGCAGTTATGCAAAACACTTCCATAGCAGTCATGTTGTGAAAAACTAACTCTATATCCCTTAATCCTATCCCACCAACCCCCATTTATTCTATTCTTTCTTTTGACCCTGTCCCTCCTCAGAAGTGTTTGCTTCTGATTACACCATCCACCAATCTGCACTCCACTCTATTATCCCTTCCTCTCTTGTCCCCTTCCCCCCTATTTTCCTGTAAGGTAAGACAGATTTCCATACCCAATTGAGTGTGCATGTTATTCCCTCCATAAGCCAAATCCTATGAGAATAAGATTCACTCATTCTCTCTCACCTTCTCATTTCCCCTCCACTCTAAGAGCCTTTTCTTTTGTTTTTTTTTCTGAAATAATTTACCCTCTTCTACCTCTCCCTTTCTCCTTCTCCCATTGTAATCCTCTCTCATCCCTTAATTTTATTCTCCAGATAAGACCCCTTCATCTTCAACTTGCCCTATGTCCTCTATCTATCTATCTATCTATCTATCTATCTATCTATCTATCTATCTTCCTATACATACATATAATTTTTCCCTCCAACTACTCTAATACTGACAAAGTCTCATGAGTTATAAATATCATCTTTCCATGCAGGAATGTAAACATTTCAAACTTAATAAGTCTCTTATGATTTCTCTTTCCTGTTTACCTCTTCATGTTCCACTTCAGTTTTGTATTTGAAAGTCAAATTTTCCATTCAGCTCTGGTCTTTTCATCAAGAGTGCTTGCGTGTGGTTGGGACAGCTAGGTGGTGCAGTGGATAGAGCACTGGCCTTGGATTCAGGAGGGACCTGAGTTCAAATCCGGCCTCAGACACATCACACTTACTAGCTGTGTGACCCTGGGCAAGTCACTTAATGCCATTGCCTAGTCAAAAAAAAAAGAGTGCTTGAAAATCCTCTATTTCACTGAATTACCATTTTTCCCCCTGAAGGATTATACTCAGTTTTGCTGGGTAAGTGATTCTTGGTTGTGATTCTTGGTTGTAATCCTATCTCCTTTGTCCTCTGGAATATTATATTCCATACCCTGCGGTATCTTATTGTAGAAGCTGCTAAATCTTGTGTTATCCTGATTGTGTTTCCACAATACTTGAATTGTTTCTTTCTGGCTGCTTGTAATATTTTCTCCTTGACCTGGGAACTCTGGAATTTGGCTACAATATTCCTAGGAGTTTTCATTTGGTGATCTCTTTTAGGAGGAGATCCTGAAGAAGAGGATCTTTCAAGAGGTGATTCTTTCAATTTCTATTTTGACCTCTGGTTCTAAAATATCAGGTCAAATCCTTGATAATTTCTTGAAAGATGATTTTTAGGCTCTTTTTTTTTTATCATGGCTTTTGGATAGTCCAATAATTGTTAAATTCTCTCTCCTGGATCTATTTTCCAGGTCAGTTGTTTTTCCAATGAGATATTTCACATTGGTTTCTATTTTTTCATTCTTTTGGTATTGTTTTACAATGCCTCAATTTCTCATGAAGTCACTAGCTTCAAATTTCTCTATTCTAATTTTTAAGTAAGTATTTTCTTCAGTAAGCTTTTGGACTTCCTTTTCCATTTGGCCAGTTTTGCTTTTTAAGGCATTCTTCTCCTAATTGGCTTTTTGGACCTCTTTTGCCACTTGGGTTAGGTTATTTTTTAAGGTGTTATTTTCTTCAGTATTTTTGGGGTTCTCCTTTAGCAAGCTGTTGACTTGTTTTCATGTTTTCTTGCATCACTCTCATTTCTCTTCCAAGTTTTTCCTCTACTTCTCTTACTTGCTTCTCAAAATCCTTTTTGAGATCCTCCAAGGCCTGGGATTGATTCATATTTTTTCCTGGAGGCTTTGGATGTAGGGCCTTTGACTGTGTTGTGTTGTTCTGGCTCTATGTTTTGATCTTCTTTGTTACCAAAAAAAAAAGATTCGATGATCTAACTCTTTTTGCAAGGTTTGCTCATGATTCCAGACAATTACTTGAGTTTTAAATTCTTTGTTAAGGTAGGAGTCTGCCTCCAATGTGGAGAACGTACTTTCCCAGCCTTCAGAGGAATGTATAGCTACTTTCAGAGACACTTCTAGGGACCTGCAAATTTTCAGTTCTTCCATGGTGGCATGATAAGGGGTGAAGTGTTGACTCCTTTCTTGGCCTGTGCTTTAGTCTATAAGTGATCACAAGCACTCTTCTGCCTTGGAACTATGGGGAGGATTCCCTCTCCACTGCCACTACAAGCTTCACCATGCCAGCACTCCTCCTCACTCCAGGATCGCCAGTCAGAACCGTGACCCAGATCCAAGCACAGGCAAAGCAAGAGATTCCTGCCTCAGCACTGGCAAATAGACCCCTGCAATCTCCCTCTGATCAGCCACCCAATTCCCCGTCAGTCTGTGGGCTAGAAGCTCAGGAAGCAGCTGCCACCCCAGGGCTGCCCTGGGGAAATGGGACTGGTACCTAGCCTCTCTCTCTCTCACCACAGAAATAGACTTTTCCCATTGATCTTCTAAATTGTCTTTGGCATTCATGGGTTGAGAGGTCTGGAAACTTCCACAGCTGCCTGTGATTCAGTCCTCTGAGGCCTGCTCTAGTTTTGCTGAGGCCTGCCTTGCCTGCATGCCCATGCCAAATGACACTGCTCTCCAAATCTGGTGCAATATAACTTCTAATCAACCATCCATGTTGTCTTGGGCTGGAAATTTGTTTCACTCTGTCTTTTTGCGGGTTCTGCTGCTTTAGAAATTGTTTAGAGACTTTTTTTACAGGTATTTGGAGGGGTTTGGGAGAGAGCTCAAGCAAGTCGCTGCTTTCACTCCACCATCTTGGCTCTATCCCCCCAACATAATTCTTCAAGGTTATATTTTAGCCTGACATCGTCATCCAAAATTTCTCCACTGCCTTTAAATTGACTTGAATCTTCAGAAAACAGGTATTTTATTCATGATTCAAGTTTAATTTAACAATGAATGAAATTATTTTCTGGATATCACAATATTAGTTATAGAAAATGAGCAAAACAAAATCAGATCATTTGGATTTACAAATAAAGTCATTGGAATATTTAAAAATTAATTGATCCTTATACTGAATAACTTATTCTAAATAAAGATTAGAGTTTAAGGATTTCAAGAAAGAGATCAAAGGCATATGGTTCAATTTTGCCATGGTAGCTAAATCAAGTAGAAATGAAGCAAAAAGAGCTATGTGTATGTATGTGTGTGTGTGTGTGTGTGTGTGTGTAAATACATATACATTTGAAAAATGAGCAGAATATGGAGAACAGTGTACACAATAACAATGCTATGTAATGAATGAGTAATTATAAATTGCTTGGCTACTCTGATAAAGACAATGATCCTAGATAATTTCTAAACACCAATTTATACAACAATATGCTAAAGAAAAACA
This sequence comes from Vombatus ursinus, assembly GCF_900497805.2. Lineage (NCBI taxonomy): Eukaryota > Metazoa > Chordata > Mammalia > Diprotodontia > Vombatidae > Vombatus > Vombatus ursinus. Next base: position 29,889,153 of record NW_020954569.1, on the reverse strand, counting down.
ACTTTGAAAGCTTTAAGAACTATGATCAATTCAATTATCATCCATGATTCCAGAAGACTGATGATGATGAAACATAGTATCCACCTTTTGACAATGAGGTGATAGATTTTTAATACAAAATGAAATATATGTATGTTCTGGTTTATATCCAAAGAGGGAATTTGTTTTCTTTGAATATGCATATATATTACAAGGGCATTGTTTTACTTTTCTCTCTTTTTTTATATCAATAAAGCAAATATTGAAAGGAATGGAAAATGGATTTTTATTAATTAAAAACACAATAAAAAAGATTGTAGATGTCACAAAATTGGAATGTTTTATCTACTTTCAAATGAGGTCATTGTATTGATAGTTTTGCTTAATTGTCTTACTTTGCTACAAGAGATCTCTCAGAGAGTTGAGATGAAAAGTAAAAATTTGTAATATAAAAATAAAACATATCAATAAAATTTAAAAAAAAGAAAACTCTAGACAATTAAGAAAAAAGCAATTAAGTACTTTTTGAAGCTGATAAACTAAAAGAAATTCAATAACGTACCAGCATTTCTTTATATTGCTAAGAAAAACTAAAAGAAAAAAAAAGAAATCCAATCAAATATAAAAAGAAGGTATAGAATATATGGGAGAAAAATTACCACAAACAAATAGCACTTATATAACTTCAACTTTAAAACAATATTAACAGAAATAAGAAAATAAAGGATAAACTAATCAATTGGACATTTAGTCAATTTTCATGCCTGTGGTCAATGAATATGATGTGTTACATGATTTTACAACCTAAATTGCTGAATGCCATGCCAATCAAATGACAAACACAATCATGTTAGGAAAATGAATAACAAAGTTCATATTAATCTACAAAAAAAAGCCACTAAACATTAAACCTAATCTCTCTTCTTTCAGATCTCCATTGGAAAGTGAACTAACATAACTTATGTCATTTTATTAAACTCTTGAGGTTTTGAGCCCCACTTAAAAAGGGAAGGGAAGGAAATAAGCATTTATGTAATATCTTCTTTTTCAGTCATTCATCTAAAAATGTTTACAAGTGTAAAGCACTGGATTCTTACCAAGCTTTAAGGCAGGTTTTATTGTTATCTCTTTTTCACACTTGAGGACACTGAAGCAAACAGAGATTAAGTGATATACCTAGGGACACACAGCTAATAAGTATCTGAGGACAGATTTTAAGGTCCTCCTGTCTTTAGTCCTACCACTCTATCTATTGTACCACCAGATGATTAAAATGAATATATCTTTATCTAATAAGCTCATACCTCTTATTCTTTTAATCCCAGTGATAAAGAATCCTTGTCTAATCAATTTCCTCCACTATTTCCTGTTCTCTCACAGACCTGTACCTTGGTCCTTCACTACTAGATCCCTATCTGGCTTTGCCTGCCCCTTCCATTAGGCCTTTTGGAATGCCTTTTCACTCATTAACCAAATAAATTTTCTTTCATTCTAGATATATTCCTCTTATGTTTTCCTTCTTCTGTATACTGACAGAAATATATATACTTGTTCCCATTTTTACCCTCAAACTCCAAGGGCAAAATCCAGGGGTGATCAGAAGTGGATTGCAGGCATCTATTTGCTGGTGTAGGATTCTCTTGCTTTTCCCATGCTTGGATCTGGGTCACAGTTCTGGATGGTGGTCTTGGGGTGAGGTGGAGTGCTGGCATGGTGGACCTTGTAGCGGTGGAGAGGAAATCCTCCTCACAATTCCAAGACAGAAAAGAGTGCTTGTGGTCACTCATAGAACACAACACATGCCAGGAAAGGAGTCAACACCTCGACCTTTATCATGCCACCTTGGAAGAATTAAAAACTTACGAGTCCCTAGAAGTATCTCTGAAAACAGCTACAGAAAACCCCTGAAGCTTGGGACAGTACATTTTCCACACTGGAAGCAGACCCCTACCTTAACAAAGAGCTTGTAAGTCAAGTAATTGGCTGGGATCATGAGCAAGCAGCACAAAAAGAGTAAGATCATAGAATCTTACTTTGGTGACAAAAAGATCAAAACATACAAGCAGAAGAAGACAACAAAGTCAAAGCTCCTCCATCCAAAGCCTCCAAGAAAAACATGAATTGGTCCCAGGACATGGAAGAGCTCAAAAAGGATTTTAAGAAGCAAGTAAGAGAAGCAGAGGAAAAACTGAGAGTTATGCAAGAAAATCATGAAAAACAAGTCAACAGCTTGCTAAAGGAGACCCCCAAAATACTGAAGAAAATAACACCTTAAAAAATAGCCTAACCCAAATGGCAAAAGAGGTCCAAAAAGCCAATGAGGAAAAGAATGCATTCAAAAGCAAAATTGGCCAAATGGAAAAGAAAGTCCAAAAGCTTACGAAAGAAAATATTTCCTTAAAAATTAGAATGGAGCAATTGGAAGCTAGTGACTTTATGAGAAATCAAGATATTGTAAAACAAATTCAAGAGAATGAAAAAAATAGGAAACAATGTGGAATATCTCATTGGAAAAACAACTGAACTGGAAAATAGATCCAGGAGAGATAATTTAAAAATTTTTGGACTATCAGAAAGTCATGATCTAAAAAAGAGCCTAAACATCATCTTTTTTTTTTTTTTTTTTAGGCAATTGGGGTTAAGTGACTTGGCCAGGGTCACACAGCCAGTAAGTGTCAAGTGTTTGCTCTGAGACCAGATTTGAGCTCAGGTCCTCCTGACTTCAGGGCCTGTGCTATATCCACTGCGCCACCTACCTGCCCCAAACTAGACATCGTCTTTGAGTAAATCATTAAGGAAAACTGCTCTGATATTTGAGAACCAGAGGGTAAAATAGAAATGGAAAGAATCCACCAATGTCCTCCTGAAAGAGATCCCCGAAGGAAAACTCCTAGGAGTATTGTAGCCAAATTCCACAGTTCCCAGTTCAAGGAAAAAATATTACAAGCAGCCAGACAGAAACAATTAAGTATTGTGGAAACACAATCAGAATAACACAAGATTTAGCAGCTTCTACATTAAGGGACCTGAAGGCATGGAATATTATATTCCATAGTGTAAAGGAGATAGAAATACAACCAAGAATCACCTACCCAGCAAAACTGAGTATAATCCTTCAGGGCAAAAAATGGCCATTCAATGAAATTCAGAAGTGAAGTAAAGGTGTCTGTCCATTATTACCACTGTTATTCAATATTGTGTTAGAAATGGTAGCTGTAGCAATAAGAGAAGAAAAATCAATTAAATGAATTAGAATAGGCAAAGAAGAAACAAAGCTATCACTCTTTGCAGATGATATGATGGTGTATTTTGAGAATCCTAGAGAATCAGGTAAAAAATGACTTGAAGTAATAAACAAATTTATGAAAGTTGCAGGATATAAAATGAACCCACATAAATCATTGGCATTTCTATATATTACTAACAAAGCAAGAATTAGAAAGAGAAATTTCATTTAAAATTACTGTAGACATTATAAAATATTTGGGAGTCTACCTGCCAAAACAAAAGCACGAAAATACATGAACACAATTGCATAACACTTTTCAAATAAATAAAGTCTGATCTAAATAATTGGAAAAATATCAGTTGCTCATGGGAAGATTGATAGAATATAAGAAAAATGACAATTCTACCTAAATTAATTTACTTATTCAGTGCCATACCAATTGAACTACCAAAAATTATTTTATAGAGCTAAAAAAAGCATTAACAAAATTCCAGAATATCTAGGGAACTAATGAAAAGAAATGCAAGGGAAGGTGAACTAGTTGTACCAGATCTTAAATTGTATTATAAAGCAGCAATCATCAAAACTACTTGGTACTGACTGAGAAATAGAGTGGTGGATCAATGTTATACATTAGATATACATGACAGAACAGTCAATGACTATACTGATCTACTATTTGATAAATCCAAAGACCCCAGTTTCTGGGACAAGGAATCATTATTTAACAAAAACTGCTGTGAAATTGAAAAAAAATATGTGGTCAAAAACCGGGCAGAGATCAACATTTTACACCCTATACCAGATAAAGTCAAAATGGGTACCTGATTTAGACATAAACACTGATACTGTAAGCAAACCACAAGAGTAAGGAATAGTTTGCCTTTCAAATCTATGCAGAAATGAAGACTTTATGACCAAACAAGAACTAGAGAACATTATCAAATGCAAAATGTATAATTTTGATGACAATAAATTGAAAATTTTTGCACAAACAAAGCCCATTCAACCAAGATCAGGAGGAAAGCATAAAACTGGGAAACATTTTTTTACAAAGTGTCTCTGATAAAGACCTCATTTCTAAAATATGTGGAGAACTGAGTCAAATTTATAAGAATGCAAGTTATTCCCCGTTGATAAATGGTCAAAGGATATGAACAGGAACTTTTCAGAGGAAGAAACTAAAGCTATCTATAGTCATATGAAAAAATGTTCTAAATCACTACTGATTAGAGAAATGCAAATCAAAATGATTCTGAGGTACCACATCACATCTATCAGATTGACTAACATGACAAATCAGGACAATGATAAATGTTGAAGAAGATGTGGGGAAACTGGAACACTAATGCATTGTTGGTGGAGTTGTGAACTGATCCAACCATTTTGGAGAGCAGTTTGAAACTATGCCCATGAATTATAAAATGTTGCATACTCTTTGACCCAGCAATACCATTTCTAGGTTTGTACTCCAAAGAGATTGTAAAATGAGAAAAAGATTCATATGTACAAAAAATATTTATAGCCACTCTTTTTGTGTGTGTGTGTGGTGGCAAAGAATTGGAAATTGAGGGGATGTCCATCAATTGGGGAATGACTAAACAAGTTGTGATATATGAATGTAATGATATATTATTGTGCTATAAGAAATGATGAACAGCCAGGCTTCAAAAAAAAAAAAACAACCTGGAAAGACTTACCTGAACTGATACAGAGTGAAATGACCTGAACCAGGAGAACATTGTACATAGTAAAAGCCACATTGTGTCATGGCTGACTTTGATAGACTTGGCTCTTCATAGCAATGCAAAATCAAAGACAACTACAAAAGATTCATGGTGGAAATTGCAATACACACCCAGAGAAAGAAATATGGAGTCTGAATGCAGATGGATGCATACTATTTTCTTCCTTTTCCTTTGTTGTTCTGTTTTATTGCTTCATTCTTGTGGTTCCTCCCATTAGTTCTAAGTGTTCTTTACATCATGACTTATGGGAAAATATACTTAATATTAATTTATAAGTAGAATCTATATCAGATCCTATGCCATCTTAGGGGTGGGAGAAAATTTAAAACTCAAAATCTTATGGAAGTGAATGTTGAAAACTCAAACTAAATAAATTAATTATTAAAAAAAGACTTACTTCATCTAAATATGCTATCTAATCCATAACCTGGCAGCAGTTATTTCTAAGTCCCTGGGATATTCTTCATTCTTTCTCAAGGAGTTTAAAGTTTTCCTTTCGTGTTACTCAATCTACTCAATTTCCATGACTTCTTCTTTCTATTTCAATCACACACAGGAATAATCACAATTTTGATCCCTCTCAATAATCTACTTCTATGATTAAGCATTCTGAATTCCCTTTATCAGACCATGAGCTCCTATTATTCTTTTTCTTTCTATGACTTATTCCTCTTAAATCTATTTTTCACCTTTTATTTTTCATCCTAACTATTATTTTCAGGCACTGAAACTCTTACTACTCTTACAAGACAGTACCCCTGCTCTACCTTAATTTTTCTTTCTTTATAATCTTGATTTAAATTAAAAATTAAAAATCATAATTTTTACTAATCTTGAATCCCATGCTGCCTTCTCATTGTCACTCACATTTTGCCAACCTTAAATTAATCCTACCATTTTCCGCTCTACTACTGCTCATCTGCACCAAAAGGATGTGAGAGAAAGGATGTAGCTAAGTGGTCTGATTGGGTTCATTACAAATTTATGTTATCTAATCTCACCTGGACAGTCATAGTTCAAATTGTCAATAAACCTGTGATGTCATAGGTTCCATGAACTCTCTCCACCAGAACAGATGGAAACTCCTTCACCACTTCTTTTACTATACTATTTGCAGCCACATGTTCCCAAAAATCCTCATCAGAATACATATGAAATATTCTGGAGGATTTCATTTTTTTTTTGTTTTAACATTCTGTGGTTACCATTGTAGTACCCTGGCTTTCTATTATATGGCTTATTCTTACAATCTGACTGGAATTTTACTGGAAATGCATATATTTTATCATGTTATATGAAAAATTGGTGTCATTAGAAGGATCCTAGATCCTCCCACTCCAAACATTTCATGTAATATAGTACTTTATTAAGAGAATTACCTCTAGAATCTCCCACCCAGTATATGTATTAAGAGAGAGACAAAGACAGAGACAGAGAGAGAGAGAGACCCTTTGAGTTCTAAAGAGATCAAAAAATAAATAATATGAATCATAAACTAAACATAGGGCAGAGTACATGAGGTCCCTGGAGCTCTGAGGGCTCCACCTTGTCATCTATCCATCCTCACTTATTAATTGTATGATCTTGGGCAAGTCACTTAACCACAATTTACCTCAGTTTCCTTAAATATAAAATGGTAGAAATGATAGCACCTATCTTGTGGGGTTATGAGGATCAAATGAGGTAATATTTTATAGTGCTTAATACAAGTTCTGACACATAGTAGACACTATATAAATGCTTATTCCCCTCCTTTTCCCGTCCCTTCTTTTATGACCAATTTTAGCACTCCTTCTCTGAGCTCAGCAGTGATCAAACTGGGACTATCCTAGCCAAGACCATACCTTTCCTGAAGCTGTGGCTGCTGGAGAGTGAGTCAGGACCAATCCAGCATGTTGCTCCTTACTTGTGCCAAACAGACTTGTCCAAGTCTGTGGCTGACTGCCTGATCTCAGTTTGAGAAAGAGCAGCTTCCAGGTCTTCTGCGAAATCCTGTGCACCACTAAGTCTTAGGCAAACTGACTCTAAACAGTGCCTTAATCCAGTCCTAGTCAATTGACCTGGACACAAGGATTGAAGGACTATTGGGAGGAAATGAAATGAGACATAGAATAACAAAACTAAAGAGAATGAAATTGCTAGGTAAATTAGCACACTAATAATATTTTCTCCCCACTTACTTTTGGTCACCTGAAATTTTGTTTATGCTTGTGTTATGGAATTTTAAAATATGACAACATCAGAGAAATAATGATCTTAAAAGACAGGCTTTGACAGCAGCAAGCTATTTAGGATCATTGAAAGTTTTCCAAATAAAGTTCAGCTGAGTACCCTCCTATTCATTTCTGGGTCCAGTGAAGTGACTTTCTGATATAAATCAATTGATAAACTTAATCATTGGGTTGCCCACTCAACTACATTTTATGATGTGGACAATACATTTTCTTCATCCACTTGTTTTTTTCTAGTGTGGATGACTAGGGTTGAGTGAACCTGAATTTCATTAAGGAGAAAGGATTTCTAATGTTCCAAGGTTTCATGATATTAGGACAATGGCATCTGTAAAGAAGAATATCTAGGGGACATCCAATACTAGAAGGAATTTAATTTTTATTTATATTTTGTAAAGAATATATTTCATGCCACAAATAAAAATCTTAGTGAAAATGTCAAACTGTTTCATGCTGTGCTTAATATTGATATTCAGAAGACAGCTGAGTGAAGCTATCTTTCTGGTCATAAATGTCAAAGAATCAAATATGCATCCACCTTGTCAGCATTAGTCATAGCAAAAATGGTAACATCTTCTATGGAAAGAGAAACAGAAAACAAATATATAATACATAGAAACACATAAAGTGATCTTGTAGTTAAGCATGCCTACTTCTATGTCCTTGCAAATATAAAATGATTCAAATTTAATTTTGTTTGGTCTTTCAAAGAAACATAAATCTCTTTAGAAATTTATGCAAATTTAATTGTACCATAAAACCTTTCTATAATTAAATGTAAACAACTATCAAAAAAATTTTTAGATTTTGATTTTGAAGACAAATAATAGCTCCTTTGAAAAAACATATATTAATCATTCAGTAGTTATGTGCTGAATACTGACTGGACTCATTCCCAGCTCTGTATAACTTGCTGCTATAATGAGGGAGTGTGATACAGTGCAAATAGAACTGATTTTGGAGTCAAAGAACCTAGGTTCAAATCCCACCTCTAATGTGTTACAACCTGTGTGGCGCTGAGCAAATTATATAATTTCTTGTGTGCCTCTGTTTTCATGGCTACAAAATTATGGAGTTGAATTATATGTCCCCTGAAGTCCCTTTACATCTATTGTAATATCATCATTTACTAATGTATTAATTCATCTTTTTGAATGCTTTATTCTAAATATTAGAAAAAATGAGAGAGAATGAGAGCAATATTTATATGAGAGACAGAGAGAAGAGAGACACAGACACATACACACACACACACACACACACACACACATTCACAGAATTTCACATTTGAAAGAGGCTTAAGCCACCATATAATCTATCCCATACATGACTGAGAATCTTATCTATAACATCCCCAAGAATTGATTATAAAACTTTCACTCAGAGTCCCCTAATAAAATGTTCAACTTATTCAAAAAGCATTTATTAATTACCTACTATGTCCTGGTTACTATAGGGATAAAAAAAAGAAGCAGAAACAGTCCCTTCCCTCAAGTGTCTCACATTCTAATGGAAGAAACAAACATGAAAATAACTAGAAACATTTAAGATAGGTAAACAGTAGATGGAAGATAATCTTAAAGGAGAGCACTAGCCACTTGGGAAGTAAGAAATGGCTCTAATGAGAGAGGACAGACTCTTTTTTTTCCCTCACACCCTCTGAATTATACTCCCACTCTGGCTCCTAATGGGTGAAATTACTTAAGGCTTAGGTTTTATAGTGATCTTACAAGAGGGGAGTCTTGTGTAATTTGAATTCATTAATGGGCAGGTATTTATTTCATACATATAGAAGAAATCTAAAACATTAATTCATGAATTGCTAGAAAGCTTTATATACGATTTTTTTAAAGCATCCATACTAATTACTGCCATACTCTGGCAGGAGGTAGATACTAAAAATTCATCAAGGAAAAAAAAATCCTGGGCTGCTGAAAAAGTATTTGTTCTTTTTACTTCACCTCTGCATTATCTTCTGAAAGTCTATATCTACTGCCCATTCAGGCCATCCTGTTGTTGATGGCCATCTTCTTGGATGAAAAGATTTCCAATGCCACTGGTCACTCACTAGTTGCCTCAAGACCTTTAACCTCTGAAACTTTCAGAGGTAACTTCAAAACTGGCTACATCAATATTAAAAGTGTTGTTTGTTCACCTAAGATCAAGCAAACAAACATAAACATAGGCCAACAGGGCTGAACCTGACTAAAGTCTTCTCAGACAGGACATGTTCCTTGGCTGCATGTACTTCACCATTTCTTTTGGGACTGGAAAAAAAGGAAGCCCTTCTCCCCAAGACATTATAGGAATATTTCTTGTCACATTGAGAATCTAAGGAAGAAGAGAATCAGGGTCAGTTATTTTTTTTTAATCCACTGATCTTCTAGTTCTTTCCTCTCAATGGACAGAAAGTAGATGACTTCGTCATCTCCAAAATGTCCTTCATTGCTGAGTTTTCAGATGCATCCTAGGGCTTCATCAACACTCAACACCAGAAGATTGAGCTAACACATATAGTTGGGAGGAGAAGAAGATCTGTTTGCTTTTTGAAATCCCACTTATTTCTACTTTTTGGAATATAGAACTTTTCATCTTGCATCCATGAATGTGTTAACACTTAATCTAAAGGTGGCCAATTTATCTTCTACCCAATTTCTATGTTCAGTGACTACTTACATACAATTAAGAAACTTTAGGATGGTCAACATTTTCTCTACTGGTTAAAACAACTGACTTCCATAATTTATATCTAAATGTTCACTCAAAGCAGTATTCAGGGATTTGTGTCAGTATCACCTCTTTGTCCCTGAAAGTATACTTCTGCATGTAGTGGCTTTCCTTAGAGAACAGGGATCTCAGTAGATTACAAGTTATAAATGTTTTAAAGTAGTAATACTTCTGATGAAAAGAACAATTAAGGGGTACAATATAAAATTCTGATGGGGTTTGGATACCTGTCTATGCCACCTAAGAAAGTATCACCCACATGGAAGATGCTAGGGGAGAGTTTTGGGGAGATGGAGATAAGGAACAATTGTAGACATTTTACATTGGCCTACCATCTATTGGCTCAGGAGATAGAATGGTTGGTATATTTAAAACAGCAAGACTTAGCAATGACAGAGGTTCTTTGATACATTTGAGTCTGAGAAAGAAGGCAAATTCTTTACCTACAGTTAAGGAGACCATGTGTTAAGTGGGGCAATTCCTAGAGACTCCTTCCCTTTTCTCCTTAAGTCATGTGGTCTTGAAATACTGCCTAGCTCTTTAGTTTTTATTGTTGTCATAGTTTATTCTTTCCATTCTAAGTCAGAGAGTAGATTCTCTGATCTTACCTCAGACCATGAGATCTGGAAATCTATGAATCTAGACCACATCTCTCATCAAGCCTAGTAGCAAACCCATGAATAAAATGAGTCTAATATCCCAGTTCACCAAAAGCTTCTAGCCCAGAAGAATCTGTTACTACCAATATTGATCTTGAACTTGATGGAATTAATTCTGTGTAGGACCTGAGCTAAGCTATGAGCCTAATTCCACCACCCTCCCCTCCTCAGAGATAGAGATTGTATGGAGGGGTGGGGGGGGTTATGACCTTGAAGTGCTAAGGGAAATTTTCTTTATTTGCCCTTGCTATATCTTTAAAGCAGATGTACATTTTTTTGGGGGGGAGGTATTAATCTAATGTTAAATGATTAAATGAGCCTCCTGAGCTGGTTCCCAGGACTGGACTCCTTTAAAAAAAAAGTAGGATTAATACAACCATTGGAGGGCTTGAGCCAAAGGCAGACATAATAGATCCTCCTCTCCCCCTGCATAAGAACTTTGATGAGTGTAAAATGTAAGAGATCTGACCCTGAGAAAATGGGATCAGAATCAACCATATCACACTAATAAAATTGGAAAAAGAACTACAGCACATTTCAAGCTAAGTAACAGCTATATGGTTCTTCCTTTAAAAAGGGGAGCTGTCACCTGTCAGGAAAGAACTTCTTGATTTCTAAATAAGTTGGTTTGGATTTCTAGATAGCATCAAGAGAAAAGACATCCTGTGAGAGTCAGAGGAAGAAGAGAAAAGTAATGGGGGACTGGCAAGTACATGCTGAGGAGTCCTAAGGAAGTTATTTGTTATCCTGTTATTAACAGTGCAGACATTTCTCTTTATGGGACATGACATTGGCATACAGTTAAGAGCTTCTTGAAATTTGTCAAAACTGACAACCATGACCCATTTCTAAGGACAAATGATATTACCAAAAGGAAACTACAAAGGATTGGTAAAGATTATTTAGACCTGGACAAACTACTCACAACCCTAAGGGCACAGATATTTTCAGTTTTCATCAATGATCTTGAAGAGAGGTAGAATTTTCACAAGAGAAAGATACATTTGGGAAATGAACATTGAATTAAGATGGCTTCTTACAATAAAATTTGAATTTTTACATAATAATTTAAAGTGTAAGACTGGTAGATTCTCATACAGGAATAGAAGACCTAAGAAAGGTGGGCAAAATAGTTATTTGTCTGTAATATATTGAGTCTGATAAAGAAGGATTTAAACTGATAAAAGGAAGAAGAAAAAATGTCTACATTATTTATTCTTTCTAATCTACCACCCAGATAGCTGCTAGGTCCTAAGTTTCCAAATCCAGGGCTCTTTCTATTCAGACATACTTATAAACATCTCTATTAAAGTTTTTAATAATTATGTTATGAAATAGATGACACTGGCATTGTTGTTCATGAAATATTTTTGTATTTTAACAATATTTCTATCCAGAGCTTTATTATTAATTGATTAAAATTAAACAACCAACTTAAAGGTACATTTCTTGATGATGGCCCTGTAATGTGATATAGAAAATTGATCAGGAAAGCCTCTTCAACTTGATGAGGATAAAGTGTAGTTATTCAGTTACGTCTGACTCTTCATGACTCCTGGATCATATTGTCTATGGGGTTTTCTCATTAAAGATATTAAAGTGGTTTGCCATTTCCTTTTCCAGTGAATTAAGGCAAATAGAGGTTGTGACTCTCCCAGGGTTGCACAGCTAGTAAATGTCTGAGGACAGATTTGAACTTACATCTTCCTGACTCCAGGCCCAGTGCTCTATCCCTACATTAAAATTAAAGGGAGGAGGCAATTATTTAGGACTTTTATTGTGGTCAGAGGGGATTTTCCTTCTCCCTTCTAGTCGAGTACAAATATCCTCACAGAACTGATAATATCTCTCATGCTTCTGTTTAGTAAAATAAGTGCCTTAAGTTTTGATAAACCCTTTTTCTAGACATGGGTTTCCCACCTATAGGTGCTTTAATTGAAAAGTAGAACTCATCAGATGAAAGGAGAATCTCTTGTTCATTATGAGATTCTATGACTCCTTTGCATTTTCCTTATTCTACATAAAATGGCCTGTATCTGATTTTCATTGCTGTTTTGAAAGCTTTTGCAATACCTCCAGCCCTTTAATCTCCACCTGTGGAGAATTAGGCATGAGCTATATATTGTGAGACTCTATGAGGAAATTCTGAATGGGGTCATGTGAACTAAATTCAGACAAAAGCAAAACAAGCCAAATGCAATGTTTTTGATAGACCTCCAAGACTGAACCTAATTTAAGTAAATCGGGAGCTTGAGATTTGATGCCATCGGTAATAGTAAGTTTCTTAGTTAGTGACCATGGGATAAATCTATCCCTAATAGATTAACCTCTGTTACTATAAACAAAGAAAACTTTTGAGTAGCTTATACAGGCATTAACTGAATATCTCAGAGTTGGTAAAAAGCAAACAATTAAACAAATATGCATTAATTTTACTGTTTATGCAATCTATCATCTATCTATCTATCTATCTATCTATCTATCTATCTATCTATCTATC
>NW_020954569.1:29816349-29876070 GCF_900497805.2 Vombatus ursinus | reverse complement strand
ATCTATCTATCTATCTATCTATCTATCTATCTATCTATCTATCTATCTAATCTGTTTCCTGGTCTTTCTTTATCTGTCTTTCTGTTTATTTATTGAAGTTGTATTTCCTCATCTTGCCCAGACTGGTCATTCATGGGTCTGATTTCACTTTTATTCATCAGGGAGCTTTAATTTGATAAGTTTTAAACATAGGCCAATTTGCTCCTCCTCAGGTAACCTGGTTCAACACTCCTGCATGCATACAAGAAGCACACCCTATCATGTTTTTTTCTGAGACATGGAGACTCACGGTATTGATGTTGGACTTAGTCTAGATACCCAATCAGCTTAGCCCACTCTAGTTCAGAGCACTGAAACTTAAGAGATACATTGAACTAATCCTCCCTGGTAATAGATATGTGCTGTCACACCTAGACTATTTGTGCTTTTCAAATGTATATTAACAGACAAGAAATGACTATTTAGAGATAGAAGTCATTTCAGAATCAGCCATCTCTATTAACTTAGCTCATCAAATGATTAAAACAAGAAAGGTTTAAGTTAAGAAGAAAATATTGTGCTCAAAGGCAAGCAGTGCAGCTAAGTCAATTTAGACGACATTAACTTCAAAAAATGAGAAATAGATTAAAGTAAAGGTGTTGACTTTGACCAACCAGCAATCCTTAGTGAAGTTTAACCAAGCAAAATAGTCACTAAAACAAGGAAGTGTAAAGAACTCAGAAACCATTTTTTTCAACAAACATTTAATTTTAGTCCCAAGTAGAGAGACAAGACAGGCAAAGAAAACACAATTTTAAAGGACAAGTACTTTTATAAAACAACACAGTGAAGGAGAATAGAAAATCACGAGCAATATTGACTTACAAAATGAGATAGACAGGGAGAGAAACAGAGATAAAAAAAGACAAAGATGGAGACAGAGAGATAGAAAGAGAGAAAAAAAACAGAACGAGACAGAGATAGAGACAGAGACAGAGACAGAGATACAGAAAGACAAAGGCAGACTGAGAGAGATAGAGAAAAAGAAATAAAGATGGAGACACATATAGAGAGACAGAGACAGAAAAAAAGGAGAATGAGTGCAAAGTTTGACATGAGTTCCCAGTTAAACCAGATCATTACATTTACATTTACATAATTAATAATGGAATACCAAAATCATAGGATAATAAAATAATAAAAAAATTCCAAGTCACATAAAGGGTAACAGAAAGCATTGTGTTAGGACAGCATAATACCATCATGCATCATTACAGGGGTAGGGATAGGGTAAGGGATTTTCCAGAAACTGATTTTTGGGGCATAGCAGGAGAATTATTTTCCCAAGAATTCCTTGAATTTTCCAATAGTATAAATAAACACAGAGCTACTATGTTTCCAGAAAACAGGAATCAGGTCATACCAAAGAAGAGCTGCTGGTTTGAAGATATCTTCTTTTAGCAATGCTTTCTACTTCTAAAGTAACTTCCAGATCTAATTTCCTCATGGTGTTGATATACTCAACAAACAGAACTTTGTTTTTAGAATTAGAGAGAAGTTAATTGCTTCCATGTTATTTCATTTAAAAAAAATCTTAGATTTTTCTGACATTCACTTACTGGAAATTTAAGATTTAAATATATGGTAAATATTGTTTTCCATATTAAATTAAATTTCCATGTATGTATGCACAGTGCTAAGAGACAACACAGAAATCATCCCAGGTCAACCCTTGGAAGAATTGCAGCATGTGTCCCTAAATCAGTGACATAAGTCATAAGTGTAGTAGAATTGAGGGTGAATGTATATAAATGAATATTTAATAATATGTAAAAGTGTGGGTTTATGATTCATCTCTGAAACATACTGGATCTGTGACTCTGGACAAGTTGTTTAAACTTTCAATGAATAAGGCAACTGTCTATGACAATAACATACAGAGGAGATACTGGTCTACATTGATAAAGGGAGTTTCCTTATTGGGAATTTCCTCCATCAATGGAATCACAGACCTAGTCCTCAAATAATGATGATGGGGGCATAGGATTTTATTAGAGTGAGAAGCCAATATTATATTGATTAGCAACACCACCTCCACGTTTCTTGGCTTAGTATAAGAAGTTGAGGAAAGTTAGGTGTGTCTGATGATTTAAATAAATTATACAAGATAAATTTTATTCTAACAGCTCTCATTGTTTGCTGTGTGTGGACAAGGGAAACACAGAAGATACAAGCAATCAGACCACACACTTTAACAAAAGTAAACACTCTGTGTGTGCATGTGTGTGTCTCTCTCTCTCTCTCTCTCTCTCTCTCTCTCTCACACACACACACACACACACACACACACACCAATATGATCATATAAGGGAAGAAAAATCAAGGCAAGTGTTAGAACCAGAGCTAATCCAATAGAATGACTCCAAGCCTTTACCTTTATACCTCTTCCCTCTCCCTCCCTTCTTTCTCACATCCGTCTTTCATTATTAGTCATTTCAAAATATACTCCTATATAAAATACCTAAAAACAATATTTTTGCATCTATAGAAACTATCAAAGTCTCTAAAGTAGGTAAATGACTTGAATTTATAACTTATTGAGTCTAGGGCTGTTATGGCACTCTGGGCAAGGTAGTACTCTCCAGTTGAGTATCATTTCCTTTAAGGAAGCATAAGCAGTGTCATGGAAATTTGAAAATTACTATAATACCTAACATCTAACATTTACAAAGACCGATACACAAATTCTTGTGGGAAAAAAAACAGTATAAGCAAATATTAACATTATATTTTTAAAAATCTGTTTATAAGTAAATATTCAAAGTAAATATGTATTGATTGATTGATTTCCACATCTCTTTCTGAGTTACAAAATATCTGAAAATATTTTGCTAAGTGAAATTTATTTCTTTTTTTCCCCGTATTTCAAAATAGTAAATGCCTGGTTTTAGAAAATCAGAATGCCAACCCATAGTCAGTGCTGTAGATGTTCAAAATAGCTTCCTGTTATGCTGGCAGCACTGACAGTTATTGTCTCCTTTCCAAATTTACATTTTTAGGAAAAAATCATCCACATGGATCATTCGTTGAGATGCAGCTTCAGATTTCCTCATCTATCTTTGGTTCCTTTGAATTTTCATTGGTCAGTCATTTTTCAGACTTTTTTTTAATTGTCCTAGAGAAACTAAATGTTTATTTTTATAAATGTTTCATTAATTTGTTTTGATTTATCAACAATAACTTCCATAAGATTTTGAGTTTTAAATTTTTCTCCCCCTCCCTCCCCTCCTTCCTGCCCAACTTGGCATGCAATCTGATATAAGCTATACACATACATTCCTATTAAATATATTTTCACATTAGTTGTGTTGTTAGGAAGAATTAGAACCAATAGGATGAACCACCAGAAAGAGGAAACAAAACAAAATAAAAGAAAAAATAATAAATAATATGCTTCAATATGCATTCAAACTCCATAGTTCTTTCTTTGAATGTGGATAGTGTTTTCCATCATGACACTTTTGGAAATGTCTTAGATCTTTGCATTGCTGAGAAGGTCTAAGTCTATCAAAGTTATTCACTGCACAATGTGGCTGTTACTGTGTACAATGTTCTCCTGGTTCTGCTTACTTGGCTCAGCATCAGTCCATACAAATCTTTCCAGTTTTTTTCTGAAGTCGACCTGCTCATCATTTCTCATAGCACAATAGTTTTCCATCACATTCATATACCACAACTTGCTCAGCCATTCCCCATTTGATGGGCATCCTCTCAATTTCCAATTCTTTGCCACCACAAAAAGAGCTTCTATAAATATTTTTGTACATGTGGGTCCTTTTCCCATTTTTAGGATCTCTTTGGGATACAGCCCTAGAAGTGCAATTGCTGGGTCAAAGGGTATGCACATTTTTATAGCCTTTTGGGCAAAGTTCCAAATTACTTTCCAAAATGTTTGGATCAGTTCACAACTCCACCAACAATGCATTAGTGTTCCAATTTTCCCACATCTTATCCAGCATTTGTCCTTTACCTCTTTTGTCATGTTGGCCAATCTGATATGTGTGATGTGGTACCTCAAAGATGTTTTGATTTTCGTTTCTCTAATCAGTAGTGGTTTAGAGCATTTTTTCATATGACTATAGATGGCTTTAATTTCTTCCTCTGAAAATTTCCTCTTCACATTCTTTGACCATTTATCAATTGGGGAATGACTTGTATTTTTTTTTTTTGATTAGGGAATGGGGTAAGTGATTTGCCCAGGGTCACATAGCTAGTAAGTGTTATATGTCTGAGGCTGAATTTGAACTCAAGTCCTCCTGAATCCAGGGCTGGTGCTCTACCCACTGCACCACCTAGCTATCCCTGGAATGACTTGTATTCTTAAAAATTAGACTTAGTTCTCTATATATTTTAAAATTAGGCTCTTATCAGAGACAATGGTTGTAAAAATTATTTCCCAGTTTTCTGCTTCCCTCCTAATCTTGGATGAAGTGGCTTTGTTTGTGTAAAAACTTTTCAATTTAATGTAATCAAAATTATCCATTTTTCATTTTGTAATGTTCTCTCTCTCCTGTTCGGTCAAAAATTCTTCTGTTCTCCATAAATCTGATAGGTGAACTATTCTTTGCTTTCCCAGTTTTCTTATAGTATCACCCTTTATATCTAAATCATGAACCCATTATGAATTTATTTTGGTATATGGTGTGAGATTTTGATCTATGCCTCATTTCTGCCATACTCTTTTCCAGTTTTCCCAGCAGTTTTTGTCAGAATGAGTTCTTATCTCAGAAGCTGGGGTCTTTGGGTTTATCAAATAATAGATTACTGTAGTCATTGACTACTGTTTCTTGCATACCTAACCTATTCCACTGATCCACCACTCTATTTCTTAGCCAGTAGAAAATAATTTTGATGATTTCTGCTTTATAAAACAATTTAAGATCTGAAATGGCTAGGCCACCTTCCTCTGCATTTCTTTTCTTAAGATCCCTTGATATTCTAGACTTTTTGTTATTCCAAATGAATTTGTTATTATTTTTTTAGCTCTCTATTTTTTTTTTTTTTTTTTTATTGGCATGGCACAGAATAAGTAAAGTTGCTTAGGTAGAATTGTAATTTTTATTATGTTAGCTCAGCCTACCCATGAGCAACTGATGCTTTCCATTTATTTAGACCTGACTTTATTTGTGTGAAAAGTGTTTTGTAATTGTGTTCATATAGTTCTTTGTTTTGTTTTGGCAGGTAAAATCCTAAATATTTTATCATGTCTGCAGTAAGTTTAAATGGAATTTCTCTTTCTATATCTTGCTGTTGGGCTTTGTTGGCAATATATAGAAATGTTGATGATTTATGTGGGTTTATTTTATAGCCTGCAACTTTGCTAAAATTGTTTGTCATCTCAAGCAGTTTTTTCAATTGATTCTCTAGGATTCTCTAAGAATATCATCATATCATCTGTAAAAAAGTGATAACTTTGTTTCTTCTTTGCCTATTCTAATACCTTCAATTTCTTTTTCTTCTTTTATTGCTAAAGCTAAGATTTCTAGTACCATATTGAACAACAGTGGTGATAATGGACATCCTTGTTTTACCCCAATCTTAGTGTAAATGCTTACACCTTCTCCCCATTATATATGATGCTTGCTGAAGATTTTTAGGTAGAGATGCTTATTATTTTAAGGAAAACTCCTTTTATTCCTATGCTTTATAGTGCTTTTAATAGGAGTGTGTATTGTATTTTGTCAAGAGCTTTTTCTGTATCCATTGAGATGACCATGTGGTTTCTGTTAGTTTTGTTGTTGAAATGATCAATTCTGCTGATGATTTCACTAATAGTGAACCAGCCTTGCATTCCTACTATAAATTCAACTGTTCAAAGGGTATTATTCTTGTGATAAGTTGCTGTAATCTCTTTGAAAATATTTTATTTAAAATTTTTGCATCTATATCCATTAGGGAAATTGGTCTATATTTTTTTTCTCAGTTTCGACTCTTCACAGTTTAGGTATCAGCACCATATATCCTTGATAAAAAGAATTTAGTAAGACCCCCTCTTTGCATATTTTCCCAAATAGTATATATAGTGTTAGAATAAATAATTCTTTAAATGTTTGATAGAATTAGCTTGTAAGTCTATTTGGCCCTGGAATTTTTTTTTCCTAGGGAATTCATCAATGGCTTGTTCAATTTCTTTTTCTGAGATGGGGTTATTTAAGCATTTTACTTCCTTTTCTGTTAATCAGGGCAATTAATATTTTCTAAATATTCACCCATTTCACTAAGATTGCAAAAATTTTTGGAATACAGTTGGGCAAAATAGTTCCTACTTATTGCTTTTTTTAATTTCCTCTACATTGGTGGTGAATTCACCCTTTTCATTTTTGGTACTGGTAATTTGGTTTGTTTTTTTTTTCTTTTTTTATTAAATTAAATTGGCCAAAGGTTTATCTATTTTATTGTTTTTTTTCATAAAACCAACACTTAGTTTTTCTTATTAGTTCAATATTTTTCTTAATTTCAATTTTATTAATTTCTCCTATTTTCCGTATTTCTAATTTGGTATTTAATTGAGGACTTTTAATTTGTTCTTTTTCTAGTTTTTTCTTTAGTTGCATACCAATTCATTGATCTCCTCTTTCTCTATTTTATTCATGTAAGCATTTAGATGTATAAAACTTCCCCTAACAGGGACTTTTGCTGCATCCCTTTAGTTTCGGTATATTGTCTCATCATTGTCATTCTCTTGAATGAAGTTATTGTTTCCAAGATTTGTTGCTTGACCCATTCATTCTTTCTAGATTAGATTATTTAGTTTCCAATTAGCTTTTAGTTTATCTTTCAATGACCCTTAATTACATGTAATTTTTATTGCATTATGATCTGAGAAGGATGCATTTAATATTTCTACATTGGATTATAGGTTTTTATGCCCTACTAGATGGTCAATTTTTTTGTAGGTGCCATGTACCACTAAGAAAAAAGTATATTTCTTTCAATACCCATTCAATTTTCTTCAGAGGTCTACCATATCTAACTTTTCTAAAATACTATGCACCTCCTTAATTTCTTTTTTGTTTATTTTGTGGTTAGATTTATCTAATTTAGAGAGGAGGAGGTTGAGGTACCCCACTCATATAGTTTTCTTGTCTTTTTCTTCCTGTAACTCTTCCTGAACTTCTCCTTTAAGAATTTGGATGCAAAACACTTCGTGCATAAATGTTTAGTAATGATATTATTTTGTTGTCTATGGTGCCTTTTAGGAGGATGTCATTTCCTTCTTTATCTCTTTTAATAAAATGCATTTTTGGTTTTCCTTTTCTGAGATCAACATTGCTACCCCTTCTTTTTGACTTCAGTTGACGCATAATGTATTCTACTCCAACCTTTTACCTTTACTCTGTGTGTGTCCCTCTGTTTCAAATGTGTTTCCTGTAAACAACATATTGTAGTATTATGTTTTTTTAATTAATTTATTTTGAATTATCAACAAATACTTCCATAAACTTCTGAGTTGCAAATTTTTCTCCCTTTCCCTTGTCACCACCCTCCCCAAGACAGCACACAATCTGATATACATTCCTATTAAATATATTTTCACATTAGTGATGTTGTAAGTGAGAATTAGAGCCAATAGGAGGGACCACCAGAAAGAGTAAACAAAACACAATAGAAAAAAATAGCAAAAACTATGCTTCAATCCACATTCAAACTCCATACTTCTTTCTTATTTGAGGATAACATTTTCCATCATGAGACCTTTGGAGATGTCTTAGATACTTGTATTGCTGAGAAGAGTTAAGTCTATCAATATTAGTCTTTCCACAATGTGGCAGTTACTGTGTACAATGTTCTCCTGATTCTGTTCACTTCACTCAGCATCAGACCATACAAGGCTTCCCAGGTTTTTCTGAAGTCAACCTGTTCATCATTTCTTATAGCATAATAGTATTCCATCACATCGATATAGCACAACTTCCTCAGCCATTCCCCAATTGATGGGTATCCTCTCAATTTCCAATTCTTTGCCACCACAAAAAGAGCTGCTATAAATATTTTTGTACATGTGGGTCTTTTTCCCATTTGTATGATCTTTCTGAGATACAGTTCTAGAAGTGCTATTGTGGGGTCAAAGGGTATGCACATTTTTATGCCTCTTTGAGCATAGTTCCAAATTGCTCTCCACAATGGTTGGATCAGTTCACAACTCCACCAACAATGCATTAGTCTTACAATTTTCCCACATCTTCTCCAACATTTATCATTTTCCTTTTTTGTCAAGTTGGTGCAATATAATAGGTGTGGTGTGGTGCCTCAGATTTGTTTTGATTTGCATTTCTCTAATCAATAGTGATTTAGAGCATTTTTTCATATGACTAATATATAATTTCTGCATCTGAGAACTGCCTGTTCATATCCTTTGACCATTTATCAATTGAGGAATGACTTGTATTCTTAGAGATTTGACTTAATCCTCTATATATTTTAGAAATGAGGCCCTTATCAGAGAGACTGGTTGTAAAAATTCTTTCCCAATTTTGTACCTTCCTTCTAATCTTGGTTGCATTGGCTTTCTTTGGGCCAAAACCTTTTCAACTTAAAGTAATTAAAGCTATCCATTTTGCTTTTTATAATGTTGTCTATCTCCAGTTTGGTCATGAATTCTTCTGTTCTCCATAAATCTGACAGGTAAACTATTCCTTGCTCTCTCAGTTTGCTTATAGTTTCAGCCTTTATATCTAAATCATGAACCCATTTTGACTTCATTTTGGTATATGATGTGAGATTTTGGTCTATGTCTAGTTTCTGCCATACTCTTTTCCAGTTTTCTCAGCAGTTGTTGTCAGAGTGAGTTCTTATCCCAGAAGCTGGGGTCTTTGGGTTTATCAAAAGGTGTATTACTATAGTCATTGACTACTGTGTCTTGCATATTTAACCTATTCCACTGATCCACCACTCTATTTCTTAGCCAGTACCAAGCAGTTTTGATGATTTCTGCTTTATAATACAATTTATTATCTGGAATGGCTAGGCCACTGTCCCTTGCATTTCTTTACATTATTTCCCTTGATATTCTGGACCTTTTGTTATTCCAAATGAATCTTATTATTTTTTCTAACTCTAAAAAATAATTTTAAGTAGTTTGATTAGTATGGCACTGAATAAGTAAATTAGCTTAGGTAGCAGTGTCATTTTTGTTATATTAACTCAGCCTATCCATGAACAACTGATGTTTTTCCAATTATTTAGATCTGACTTTATTTATGTCAAAAGTGTTTTGCAATTGTGTTCATATAGTTCCTGGGTTTGTTTCAGGAGGTAGACTCCTAAATATTTTATAATGTCTACAGTAAGTTTAATGGAATTTCTCTTTCTATCTTTTGCTGTTGGGCTTTGTTGGTAATATACAGAAATGCCAATGATTTATGTGCATTTG
Source organism: Vombatus ursinus (assembly GCF_900497805.2). Taxonomy (NCBI): domain Eukaryota; kingdom Metazoa; phylum Chordata; class Mammalia; order Diprotodontia; family Vombatidae; genus Vombatus; species Vombatus ursinus. Next base: position 29,866,658 of record NW_020954569.1, on the reverse strand, counting down.
TTTTATAGTCTTTAACTTTGCTAAAGTTGTTTACTATTTCAAGTAGTCTTTTATTTGTTATGTGTCTGAGGCCTGATTTGAACTCAGGTCCTCCTGACTCCAGGGCTGGTGCTTTATCCACTGCCCCATGTAGCTGGCCCTCTTCTCTAGGATTCTCTAAGAATATCATCATATCATCTGCAAAGAGTGATAGTTCATTGTAAACAACATATTATAGGATTATGGGTTTCTAATCCATTCTGCTATCTGATTCTGTTTTTTGGGAAAGTTCATCCCATTCACATTCACAGTTATGATTACTATCTGTGTCTTTCTCTCCACCCTATTTCGCCTTACAGAACTATACTTTTCTTTCTCCTTTCTCAATTTCCCCCCCCACTAGTGTTTTGCTTTTGACCATTGCTTCCCTCAGTCCCACTTCCCTTCTATTAGCCTAATCATTTTTCTTCCCCTTTACGCTTACTACATCTTCTCTTCCTTCTATTCTCCCCTCCCTTTTATTTCCTTGTTTCCCTCCTACTGCCAATAGGGCAAATTAGATTTCTATACCTAACTGACTATGTTATTCCCTCCTTAAGCCAAATCTGATGAGAGTAAGGTTCAAAAAATACTCATCTCCCTCTCTTCTTTCCCTCTACTGTAATAGATTTTTGTGCCTTTTCCTGCAACATATTTCACCCTTATCTGTCTCCTCCTTCCTTTTCTCCCAGTACAATCCCTTAATTAGATAAGATTAATCCATCTACTTAGATCTATTTAATACACTTGATTAGATTTTTTTTATCATTGCATATAAAGTCAACTTATACCCACCCCCTCTATGTATACTCTTTTAACATGGTGTAATAACAATACAGTTCTCAAGAGTTATAAGTGTCATCTTCCCTTGTAGGGATGTAAACATTTTGCCCTTATTAATGACATTTTTTTCTGTCTTGTTTACCTTTTTATGTCTCTCTTCAATCTTGCATTTGAAGATCAAATTTTCTAATGAGCTCTGGTCTTCTCATCAGGGAGGTTTGGAAGTTCCCTATTTCCTTGAGTATCCATTTCCTCCCCTAAAATCTTATGCTCCTTTTTGCTGGGTACTTGATCCTTGATTATAATCCAAGCTCTTTTGTCTTATCCAATATAATATTCCATGCCCTCCTGTCTTTTAAGGTAGAAGCTGCAAGGTGCTGTGTAATCCTGACTATGGTTACATGATATTTAAATTGTTTTTTTTTTTCCTGGCTGTTGTAGTATTTTCTCTTTGACTTGATCATTTTGGAATTTGGCTACTATATTCCTTGGCACTTTCAGTTTGGGATTTCTTTCAGGAGGTGATTAGTGGATTCTTTCTATGACTATTTTACCTTCTGCTTCCATGATCTTAGGGCTCTTTCCTTGATGATTTCCTGAAAGATGCTCTCCAACATTTTTTTTTCCACCATGGTTTTCAGGTAGACTAATAATTTTTAAATTGTTTTTCCTGGATTGATTTTCCAGGTCAATTGTTTTACCAATGAGGTATTTTACATTTTCATCTACTTTTCATTCTTTTGTTTCTGTTTGATTCTTGCTCTCTCACAGAATCATTAGCTTTCACTTGACAAATTTTAATTTTTAATAAATTGTTTTCTTCTTTTAGATTTTGTACATCCTTTTCCATTTGACCCATTTTATTTTTAAGAAGTTCTCCTCAGTGAGTTTTTGTGCCTCCTTTTCCATTTGGCCAATTTTGATTTTTAAGAAGTTGTTTTATTCAGTGTACTTTTTTTTTTCCATTTGGCCAATTGTATTTTTTAGGGACTTGTTTTCTTCAATGTACTTTTTTTTTCAATTGGGAAATTTTATTTTTAGGGACTTTTTTCTTCAGTGTACTTTTTTTCTCTTTGGTTAATTGTATTTTTTAAGGACTTGTTTTCTACAGTTAATTTTTGTCCTTCCTTTTCCAAGCTATTCACTATCTCTTGCATAACTCTCATTTCTTTTCCCAATTTATCTTATACCTCTCTTGTTTGACTTTTAAATTCTTTCTTGAGCTCTTCCAAGAAGGCTTTTTGGGTTTCAGACCAGTTCATATTTTCTTTTAAGATTTCAGATTTGTGTTTATTGACAATGTTATCCTCTTCAGAATTTCTGCCTTGATCTTCATTGTCCCCATAATAGAAATCTATGGTATGCTTCTTTTTGCTCATGGTATTTGCTTATTTCCTGGCCTTTAAAAAATTTTGAATTCTCCTTCTAGGGAGCAGGGGGCACTGACCCAAGTTTCTTGTGTAGGCAGCCTGGGGCCTGGTCACTGGCTTCATGTTTTGGGTGCTCAGATGCTGGCAGTTGGAAGCTGTAGGGTTCTGACAGCTTACATGGTGTTGGGCTGGAATCAGCAATACTGGTATTCTAGGGATAGGGGTGGAGAGTCTGGCCCCTGGAAGTTGCCTGCTAACCCAGGCTTTTTGATTTGTTTGGCTTCTTGCAGATGGATGTTTTGCTGTTGCCAGATGTTTCTCTGCCTGGGGCTTTTCCTCTTAGAGTTGTATTATCCCAGAGTTTTGCTGAAGCAACTGGCGACTCGACTCCTGGAGAATGCAGTGGCATTTTGTGGTTTTCTGAGCTGGTTTGCATTGGTTCCTCTGTCCACACTGAGGCACTTGGGGGTCATGGTATTGGTGCTTGCCTACTCTGCTACCTGGTGTTCAGGATCTCCCCCTAGTATGCTAAGGTGGGGCTTTCCACTTGCTTGCTGGGAGGTCTCCCATTCTACAATGCCCTCATCCCAGCCCAGGGCAAGAGAGTCCCTTCTCATTAATCCCTCAATCTACCTGGGCTATAGGATTGCTGCACCCTGTCTTTCTGCTGGTTCAGCTCTTCCAGAGTTTTCCTTGGGGCAATATTTTCTGGGCTTTCAGAGGTTAATACGGGACAGTGAGAGCAATTTACTTCTTACTTTGCCATCTTTGTTCCTGGATGTGAAAATCCCATTTTTCAGTCTTGTCTGACTGCTTGTGACCCTGTTTGAGGTTTTCTTGACAGTGTGGTTTGTCATTTTCTTTTCTAGCTCATTTGATAGGTGAAAAAATTGAGTCAAACAGAGTTAAATAATTTATCCAGGGTTACATGGATAGTGAGTATCTGAGGCCAAATTTGAACTCAGAAAGCTGCCTTTAGACCTGACACCCTATCCACTGCACCACCTAGCTTCTCTTCTACTTTCAGTTTAGTTGAGGACATATTTGACCAGAAAAGAAAGTCAACCAGTTATATAGCAATAGATATGCAATATAAATGTAGCATTAGTATCTCTGTGATTATAGGAATAACAGAATGATTTTTCAATAATAATAGTAATAATAATAATAATAATCTAACAAAGCCCAATTCATTTTCCATATAGTGAGATGAAGTAGGGGTGGTAGAGGAAGGTTGTGTAGAATGTTACATTAAGAAAATTCTAGCCAAACTTATTCATTATGAGTAATTTGTGTGCACTCAGACATGAATGGTTTCCACATTTATGAGACTTTAGATAAGTTATCTCCTAATCCTATAGTACTCCTTCTCCACTCTTTATCTTGTAAAACCACAGATTCCTTTCAAAGCTTAGGATATGTGCCACCTACTCTGAGATCTTTCCTGATTCCTCCATTTAACACTATTTTATACACTCAGAAATTATTTTATAACATATGATTCTAGTTAATATGGAAGTTGAAAATGATAGGATAATTTGTTGTTTCATTCTTCTAGATCTTCAGTATACAATAATAACCTGCCCCATAACTTTGACTTAAAAGATTTCAAAAAGCATGATGCCTTTGTCACTCCAAATTTTGGTTTGGAGGGAGTAACATAAAGTTAAATAGCAGAGTAAGGTTGTTTTCCCTGTAGGAAAACAAAACTAATACAACTGGGTTTATTCTTGCAAATGGCCCTCATAGGCCAAAATATAACTGATACTTGGAAATTGTTCCCCTCCTGGTCATGTTTCTGACTTTCTCTGTACTTCAAAGTCATCTCTCTATTTCTGTCTCATCCTGGAGCTTCCCTTAGCATCTGAGACCTTCTCATTCTTGAACATCCTAGTACAACTCTAGCCAGAACACCTTGCCCTCTGAAATGCTTACCTTCTTTTTCTTTCCTATTGGTGAGTCCTTTCTGCAACCTCCATTTTGCAAAAGGATCTAGGACCTCCTGCTTCCATTTCCTTCCCAGCCCTGTTCTTGTTTTTTCTTTGAACTTCTGGTTATCCTAATCCCCTCTCCATGACTTTTAAACTACATTTCATGTATTGTTTTCTCCAATTAGAATGTAAGTTCCTTGGGGGGACAAGGAAGGTCTTTCTTCTTACTTGTATTTGTATTCCCAGCACCTAAGAGAGTGTTTGGCTCTTCCTTGATGTTCACAAGTGAAGTGCTCCATTTTCAGTCATCAGCTATTCATGGCCCAAGTCCTGAGCATAACATTCTTATATCAGGACATACCAAAGTCCTATCACTCTAAAAGTCAATAGTATTTAATTAAAATCGAATAGCCAGAAATATTTTTTTAATTGAATCAGGTCATGTATGTTTACACATGTGCATAAAAAGCTTGCCATCTCCCATATCTCCATAAAAATTAAGTCAAATTCATCTTTATTTCCTCTTTTTTTCCCCTCTGTTGCAATAAAGGAAGAAGACTAATTAGATTCATGGTAATAATAGTAAATATTAGGGTCAAAAGTCAAATCGCCTCTTCACTTTCTTTCTCTCCAGTCTTAGGGAAACAAGTGAGAGAAGGTTAATTGTGGATACTCCTTGCCTCACCTCTCTCTATAACCATGATAACATGCCAGTCCATGTTTTCTACCACCTGTGTTTTCTATCCAGTTTTTTCCATGCAATCACACTCATGACTTTCATTTCTATTGTCTTCCTCCGAGTTTTCACTGCCAGTACCTGATAACTGCTCTATCTCTTTTATGTGCTCTTCATCCAAGTCTCTATCACTTGTTTTTCTTTGCCATAAAGTTGATTATTTTTCCTTTTTTATTATCATACTGTGCAATCTAATTGCTAGGAATAAAATAGCCTAGACACTTCATTTTCCAAAATATATTTCAATAAATGTTAATCTCAACCATCTTGGAATTGTAGGATAACTGAAGCTTCATCTGAAGAGTCCATTAACAGTTTTGATGATATCTTCCCAAATTATATACTAAAAGTTTAATACTTGTTTTTTTTTTCCCTAAGGCAACAGAATTAATGGTAACCCAGAATTATTAGTCATTGGTTGTATGTGCCATCAAAATATTCAATCACTACTCTACTAAATTAAAAGTTTCTTGGGGAAAATTATAATATTTTATTGTTATCTTTACACAACATTTCTATTATTTCCCTCAAAGACTTGAACAGTGTCTTGCATTTAATACACTGAGTAGGTATTTGTTGAATTAATAAACTTCTCCAATTGAAGTGACTTACCTTACTCCAGAATAGACTTAGTGTTATAATGGGTTTAAGCAACATGTAGAGAAAATAAACAAACAAACAAACAAACAAAAAAGAACTGGCATTTTCTATCACTGAAAGTTGAGTACTGTAGTTCAATAAAAAAAAGATCCCTAAAGAAGATCTTTATAAAGAATGAAAAATAGCATTTCTCCCTCCCAGCAGAGTCCCCTCAAGGCTGTGAATAAGTAAACTAAGACCTTATAAATAATAAAATAAATAAATAAAATAAATAACAGACACTAAGAAATGAAAGTAATTCCTCCAGGTCATATATCACACATAAAAATGTATGACATAAAAATCAATGAGAGAATGAATGAATGCAAATCTAAGAAACTCAGGATATTATGTGAAAGATTTGCTAACAGGTCAACATATATGAATAAAAAGAAGCACAAACATCTTCCATTTGTCTTTCAGAACTATCATAGCATTGAAGCAACATAAGAGATTCATCCTTTGAAGCACAATTGTCTAAAAATGGAGTAAAGTAATCTAAATTTAACACAAGGATGAGAAAATGATAGAACTCCAAGGCAGATCTCTTTTCTGTAATTTTGCCAAAACTTAATGACTCTATAACTATACGTCAAAAATTTTATAATGTGTTACTACTTTCTGGAGAAAGGTATAGTAAGAATACTGAAAATAATTTTCTGTTTGAATTTTTCAAATGATGAAAAGAAATAACTGAAGAACATTGATTACACTTTTTAAAGGAATTAAGAGGGTTTAAGTCTCTCTATCTATAAAGTCTAGTGGGTTAGGGGAGGGCATTTTAAATTACATTCATAAGCTTTTCATGTTCAGTGAGTCATTTGAATAATTTAAAAAAAGGTGGAAAGGGAGCATTTCAGAGCTGAAGGCCTTTTTTTAGGTAATTTCAAGTTATTTTCATAGTTTTAGATACAAGAATTCCTTCTGATGGTTAGAATTATGTATTTACCTGTAGTTTGATGATTCTTTGCCTCAGTTTCCATTTTAGTAATTATTACCATCTCTGCAATGTTATGATTTTGAAGATATTCTAAGAATTGCACAAAAGGAATTATGGTTTAACAGATTACAAAAATCAAATATAAAAATCTCATAATAAAAACAAATATTTATTTGATTAATGTTAATTATTAAAAAACAAAATGACTAAAGTACAGATGTCATATGGAACTGGATACGCTATCCTACTTGAATCAAATAGGTATAATATGGCCAGCTAGCTTTGAAGGTCATGGTCACAAATTTGAATTGAATCTGTACAAAATGAAAAGAACCTGGAATCCTATACTGTTCTGCAGTGACAAACTTAAAGTTGTGAGAATGGAAAATGAGTCTGATAGTCGTCTTTAGAGGTTTCTCCACTGACTAGAAGGCGAGCAACCAGGTAAAAGAAAGTTGAGGTAGTAACATGGGGATAAGATGAAAAGGGCCTAGGCAAGTGAGTAGGCAATAATTTCAATAAATCACTATATAGTTAGTAAGTACCCTAAAAACAATAAGCATTAACAAAAACAATAATTTCTCACAGCAATAATAATAATGAGAATATTTGATAAACATAAAAATAACATATACAGGTATATACACAAACACATATATATAATTAGTGATACTTTATAATGCACTTTTAAAAATAATATCACTCAAAATTAAAAGATAAATCCATATTTATGATACCTTATCTAATCATCAATCATAGGCTTAGTTCTTCCACACAATATTTATATTTTTTGAATGATTTAGTTGTTCTGGTTATATTTGTACTTTAAAGGGAGAAAACTTTTAAGGTAAAAAAATAGGACATACAAAGAATTAATAGTGTTTTTCCCTGTGCTTCAGTAAAACTGATTTTCACTGTAATTGTCAGCTTTATCATGTTCCTTATAGCATTTTGACGGAAATCTCAAATTATGAAAATCTATCATCTTGTCTGAAAAGGACATTCTTGAACCCTGTGTGGTTTAGGGAAAGTAGTTTGAGCTCTTAGTGCCCCAGACAACTGCCTAAGTATAAGGATGGGACTGAAACTATCCAAACCCATTCTTCATACTTAATTAAATGCAAACATATCTCAATCATTTCAGTCACTCCTAGTTCTTAGGCTAAGTGCTAAAAGGCCTTCAAACTATAATGATATTGGACATTAATTATGTTTAGCTAGGCTGAGGAAACTAGGAGAATGTGTTGTATACATTTATTAGGATCTTTTGTAAAAAGAGTTTTTACTATATGTATTAAAATTGTATCTTGTACCTGAGTGCTACCACCTTCTAGTTGGTATAGTAAGTTTATAAATAGCCAATATAAAGTTACTACAGAAAACAAAATTGCAAAGGGGAACCTAGAAGTCACTTGCAGACTGTTTCATACATTAAAGGAACATAACGATTACTTCCAAACCATATTATATATTAATTAAACATCACATCCTGAGACTATGTGCTAAATCATGGGAAGCTAGCTAGGACTTGCCCTAATGACTTTTAAGTACTGCTAACTGTCATGCTGTCTAAGCCTTAAGTAAGCTCAAGACATTCACAGCAAGACCAATAGAACACCAAATGTTGATAACTTTGTGATGATATGGATGTTAATAAACTAAGACCAAGGTGTCATGGATCAGAATTAATCTGTCCCCTATCAAAACCTTATAACAATGAGACCCTTAACACCTGACCCATGAGTATTCTATCTCTTAAGGGTCCATGCTGCTCAAGTACTCCCTACTTTGATCCACAGTTACGTAAGTAATTTCTCTACCCCCATTCTCTTCTCCTTGCTGCCTGCCTTCCTCCCCTATCCCATTGCCATCCTTACATCATCTGTATCCGTACCTCCACCTGTAGCATGCACTCTTATGTCTTTGGTACTTTATTAAAGTGTGATTGAAGCATTATTCTCTATTGCCATTCTGGTCTTTCTTGATAAGTACTCAAAGAATTGGGCATATCTGCCCTCACTTAATTTAATGAGTTCCCAAAAGAAAACTTGTTTTTTTTCTTTCTAAATGGCATGAAAGTTATAGCTTATATAAACTCTAGCTAGTTAAGTAATTTGATGTAAAGAAACCTAGTAATATAACAGCAATTTCAGTGTCTGTAATAGTTGAGGACATGTCATCTTTGTTTTTTGGAAAAGTGATATTAATTTGATGTCTCTACTCTTTAGAAAAAAAAAAACAATGTAATATTACAATTTCAATAGGGATTTGAGTTAAGCCTCCATTGTTAAATGACATTTTCCCTGAGAAGCGCTAAAATGCATTTAAAAGAAAATTCAAGGATGTTAAACTTGCTGAAGTGGGTGTGTGGTGGGAAGTGATATCTTCAATGCTATACTTAGGATATTTTGAAATAATATGTAATATCGGTCTGGAAAGCTACAAATTCTCAGCACATTGTGATGCATAAGCAAATATCTTGGACATATCTGATGCAAGCTCCAGTTTTTCCAACCACTTATAACCATCAATTAGTTCTATAGAATGTGTGAATCACACCATACAGAGAGGATGATTTTTACCATCTCAGCCAAAGCCTCAAATATTTTTAGATACAAAAGTAATTGATGTTAATTCAGTGGTGGAATTTAATTCATGATCTGAGAATCACTCTTTAACCTTCCATATTTTTGCTTCCATGTCCAATATTCTACTACAACTCCTGCCTTGATTATCACTAGTGACCTATTTTTTAAAAAATTTAATTTTTTGATTGTTGTTTTTGTTTTTATATTTTATCATCTAATCTTTCTTGAAACTTTCCTCCTTTTTATCTTTATAAACTTTGATATGCGTGGCCTATTTTGTAACTTTCTGAATGATCCTTCTCATTTTCCTTGTTTTATTTCCTTTTCCTAATATCTAACCATACTTTCTTTCAAATATTCTCTACAACTCTGGAATGACTTTTTTACTCAGGCATTAAAGGTGACTTTCCTAATGTCACAAAGCTTGCAAATACTAAGAAGAGAGTTATGTAGTATTCTGATTCCAGAGATAGTGTTAGGAAGGGCTTACCTTTTTGTCTTCATTTCCAACTTCTTCTGCTATTATTTGAGGAAGGAGAGAATGATTGGAGTCAAGGAGTGAATTCAGAAGGTAATTGTAGAAGATCTTTCTTCCTGGCCATCTTCTTTGGACTCTCCCCCCGCCAAAAAAAAGTGCAGAAGAGAATGCAATTCAAATAAAATAATGAAATGAGGGAAAGGCTTTCATGGGAGAAAGGTATAAAAAAGTCATTTGACCATTTTGAGATTTTTCATTTTTCCTTTAAATGCATAATACACTTTTGTCTGTATTTCCACCACTATATATCATGAGTTTCTATTTTTCTGTCTATGTATCTATCTATCTATCTTTCTTTCTGAGTCTTTTTATCTATCTATATTTTAAAAGCTACTGAGTTTTACTTTATGTGACAAAAAAGAGAAATGAGACATTTTGCTTTTTATTTGATTTTAGAAGCCTTTTACTAATTCTTCTTTTTATTGAAAAAAACATTTCAAATACTAAATAAGAGTAGATATTTTTAAAGTCGTTATTCACACACATCTATTTTCCATTTTAATCTATACTCTTCCTTTGTAGCATAATTGCAAGTTAAATGAATGTAGAAACATTTGTGATTGGTTTGTGAAGGTCATTTAGGAACACATGATTTGAAAACATTCAATTTTATTCATCGCATGACTCATTGTAGTCAAAATTAACCTTGTTTTTCATGACACCTCAAAATTACCATTTTTTTGTGCCTTGTAGCTAGAATTAGGCCTCAAATTGAGAATGTTTTCCTTCTATGTTTCTCTTCAATTGTAATGTTCCTATCTGTCAATAAGTACAGGCAAATCATCTCCTATTTTTCCCCTAAACATGCACACACACACACACACACACATACACACACACACACTCATGAGCACACATGCACATACACATATCCCAAATATATTGTTCTTCTTGAAAAAAATCACAACCTTTTATTGGATCTCATTTGATTATTCCTACTAAATGTACTTTTTAAGATGATTTTAATTTAATTGAAATTATTGAATTACCTCTTTCACCTAATCTATGATGTCAAACACCTATAAAGTATTTTCTTTGAGACCTCATAAAGGATAGAAATGTCAACAAGTTCTTAAAGCCTATTCAGGAGAATACAACTTCCATAAGATCTTAACAAGTTGAAAAAGTTTCAAGAACTTTCCTGGGAATGGATTGTACTTAGCCTAGATAAATTTGGAGGTGTTCATCATTAAAGTGCCTGCAAAACGAATGATGATACTTCCATGGTAACTTGCAAAAACGTATGAACTAAGACATAGTACAGTCATAATATGCATGGGTTGAAGAAATACTCAGCAAAATCCTAGATCCTTCTATTGTTAACATATAGTCAACATGCAAGGAAAGAGCATATAGTTATATTATATTTGTGTGGTAAATTGCATAATCTTTTCCTACTTTTTTTTGCTTAAAATTATCTGGTAGTCTTGGAGTAACATCCTGATCTGACACATCTAGATTTTGATTTGTTTTGCCTTCCATTTCTGATCATATCACATTGAGTTATGTATCTTGAAGATATATTAAGCCACCAAGAAACTACCATCATCTGACTTAAGTATGGTTAGCTTATTATTTATGAGGTGTTATATCATTTTGTACTAATTTTTTTAAAGTGTGGGTTTTTGTAGGACAAAAAATATTTTGCATTGTGGTCAGCCCCCAAAGATTATATCTATATCTTCAACTTATATAAATCAAATTGACAAAATTTTGCCAGCTAGAATCATTATTTATGAAGAAAAATCACCTGACAACAAATTATGAAGACTTTAAAAAAGATTTTAAAATGTATATTGTTAAAGGTTTTTAAAGAAAGTGGAAAAAGAAAAAGAAAAGTAATGTCCTAAAGTTGCATTTTCCTTTATTTATGCAATTTGATCACAGGCTAGAGATGTGACCTTACTGACTCCTTTGTCTCTATGGAAAATGTATTCCAATTTCCTCATTTACAATTTGGGAATCATTGTATCTGATCTGTATTTCACACTGTGACATTTTGAAGATAAATGAGATAATGGAAATGAAAGTCTTTTGAGAAGTTAAAGTATGATATGCATACCCTTTGATTCTATGACATAATGTGGAGTCTTAGTTTCCAAGGCTGAGAGTTCAAATGATTACTTATGGTCACAGAGCAAGGAAATCTCAGAAGTAGAGACTTGAATTCAAATTTTCCTGACTCCAACATCAATACTTTATTCACCACTCCTTCTTGCCCATTGGTACACCATTACTATTTTTAATAGTATTTAAAGTGGCAGTGATAAATTTGATGGAAGAAATTCATAAATTTTAGAGCTAAATGATATCTTAAAAAATCTAGTCTGATTTCTATTGAGGTGAAGGGAATTACTCAAATATACAGAGGAAGGGACAGAGTTGTGATTTTACTTCAAATCTATTACTCCTTCCCTGTTCCACAGAGAACCTCTAGTTTTCTTTTCAAGTCCTTTGTATTAAATACCTCAAGTGATGTTTCAAATACCTTTACCATGAAGTATTCAGGGTTATATATTTATCTGTTTTTATATTTTATTCTCCCATAATATTATTGTTTTGAGATAGTCTTCAGGCATAAGAATGCCCCACTCTTCCCCTATTGACCTTTTTTTTTATTTTCAATACCTGGATTCACAATGTCATACTCCCCTAATATACGTGTGGCTGTCAATAGGTTAACACCTTATCCATGTAGCCAGTTTGTGTCTAAGGAAAGGTCCACAAGCCAGTCAGAGATATCAGGGAAAACAACCTCTTAGTGAGTTCAGGTATTAAGAATAACATGTAAAACAATAGGAATCAGTTCAATGCAAGCAATGGGAAAGAGAGGGAAAGAGAAAAAGGAGACCTGACATACAACTCAGTCATCCACACTGACAAAATACAATTCACATAAGGGCAAGGGCATACTGGGGAGCACAGAAACACAGGTTCATTCAGCATGAAATGGGGTGCTCCAATGTGAAGAGATGATCCTACTAGACAGGAGGGCATGTTCTGAGGTGCCCTTCTGAGAGTGAGATTCTCATACTATGAATTTTGATGGCTTCTGTGGAACTGGCCCAATTTCACATCAGGGGTCAGGTAAAATATTATATTATTTTGGGATTTTTTTTTTATCAGAGAGAAAAACAAAAAAGAAACAAACTGGTTTGCTTGGGAGACACATGAAACTAACCTTGAAGATATTGTCAGTATTTTTGCATGAGAATGTTCTATAAGCTTACAGCCCCCAGCAAGAGGGAACTTTCATGGTAGTCTAAAGACCATCAGGCCTAATTTTACAACAAGTATAAACTTGGAGCAAGATTATGTTTTTTCTCCACTTAGCAACTAAGTAGTGAAATGGTATGTGCACTGAACCTGGAGTCAGGAAGAAATGAGTACAAAACTACCCTCAGATACTTCCTAGCACTGTGATCTTGGACATGTCATTTAACCTCTGCTTTGGTTACCTCAATCCTTAAACATGGATAATAATAGCATCCAACAGGGTCATTGTGAGGATCAAGGTTTTACAAAGCTTAGCACTATGCCTGGCACATAATAGGTGCTTAATAAATACTTGTTCTCTCCCTTCCCCTTTCTCATGTATTCTGCCTGACATCTAGCACAGTGTTCTTGAAAAAAAAGTAGACAGCAATCATTCAGTATTACTAGTCAAAATTCAATAACAAAGACAGCATTTTAGGAGCTTACCTTAGGCATGAAAGCACTCAAAATAATTCCACATGTTATTTTTTTTTTAATAAGAGTCTTCAGAGGAGGAGAATGTATAATCCTTCTTATCATCTCGTTTACGTGCCTAAAATCTCTACATAAAATTAAAATTTATAGGAGCATACCTTCCATATGCTTTAGGGATCATATACAGGAATTTTGCTTCTCTTTTCAGTTATAATAGGAAAGAAATGCTAGTGTACTTTCTGAAAAAAAGCTGACCAAGGATGGAGAAATACTAATTGCAAGGCATTCAAATTGGAGGGAAATTTTGTTTCTTCTTCCCAACAAGGTTGAAGAAGAAAAGGAAATAGTGAAGTGTCTAACACTGCCAATCAGAGCAAGAGAGAACATATCTTGACTGAGAATGGGAGGATGACTGGTAACATTGAGTATCATGGCCTTTAGAAAAACAGAGCTCACTGCTTCATGAGAATAGTAAGGCTTATGAAAATCAGGTGATTTGTTCAAATCAAGAATTAAGTAACTGGCTGAGTCAGGATCGAAATCATCTTCCCTGATTCTGAAATAAAATTAAATGAGAAGTCAGCAGCTTATTTTGGATAGAATACGTCATTGATTGGGAAGGAAGTTAAAAAAAATAAAAGATACTCTGTATCCAGATTTTGAAAGATCTTAAATATCATTCTTTGAAGTTTGTATTTTATCTTACAGACAGTAGGAAGACTATGAAAGTCAGTCCTGTGCTTTAGGAAGTTTAATTTGGCAGCTGTATGAAGGAAAAACTGGAAAGGCTCCAAAAGGAAAAGTTAATAAGTTAATACAATAACAGACCAGTCAAGAGTTTAGGAAAGCCTGATCAAGAATTATGTTTATTATTTGATAAACCCAAAGACCCCAGCTTCTGGGATAAGAACCCAGTCTTTGACAAAAACTGCTGGGAAAACTGGAAAAGAATATGTCAGAAGATAAGCATTGATGAAAATCTCACACCATATACCAAAATAAAGTCAAAGTGGATTCATGATTTAGATATAAAGGTTGATACTGTAAGCAAACTGGGAGAGCAAGGAATAGTTTACCTATCAGGTTTATGGAGAACAGAAGAATTCATGACCAAACTGGAAGGAGACAACATTACAAAAAGCAAAATGAATAACTTTGATTACATTAAATTGAAAAGGTTTTCCACAAACAAAGTTAATACAACTAATATTAGAAGGAAGGTAGAAAATTGGGAAGGAATTTTTACAACCATTCTCTCTGATAAGGGCCTCATTTTTAAAATATATAGAGAATTTACAAGAAAATAAGTCATTCCTCAATTGATAAATGGTCAAAGTATATGAACAGGCAGTTCTCAGATGAAGAAATTAAAGCCATCTATGGTCATATGAAAAATAATGCTCTAAATCACTATTGATTAGAGAAATGCAAGTCAAAACAACTCTGAGGTACCACATCATACCTATCAGATTGGCCAAGATAACAAAACAAGAAAGTGATAAGTGTTAGAGAAGATGTGAGAAAATTTGAACACTAATGCATTGTTGGTGGAGTTGTGAAATGATCCCACCATTTTGGAGAGCATTTTGGAACTATGCCTGAAGGTCTATAAAAATGTGCATATCCTCCTAGGGCTACCCAAAGAGATCATACAAATGAGAAAAGGACCCACATGTACAAAAATATTTATAGCAGCTCTTTTTGTGGTGGCAAAGAATTGGAAATTGAGAGGATGCCTATCAATTGGGGAATGGCTGAGCAAATTGTGGTATATGGATGTAATGGAATACTATTGTGCTATAAGAAATGATGAACAGGCTGACTTCAGAAAAACCTGGAAACACTTGTATGGTCTGATGCTGAGTGAAGTAAGCAGAACCAGGAGAACATTGTACACTGTACTAGTCATGTTGTGTGATGGCTAACATTGATAGACTTAGCCCATCTCAGCAATGCAAGGATCTAAGACATCTCCAAATGTCTCATGATGGAAAATGCTATCCACATCCAAAGAAAGAACTATGGAGTTTGAATGAAGATCAAAGCATACTATTTGCTATTTTCTTTTCTTCTGTTGTGTTTTGTTTCCTCTTTCTGAAGGTTCCTCATATTGGTTCTAATTCTTACTTACAACATCACTAATGTGGAAATATGTTCAATGGGAATGTATATGTATAGCCTGTATCAGATTGTGCACTGTCTTGGGGAGGGTGGTGGGGAGGAAGGGGGAGAAAAATTTTAAACTCAAAAGCATATGGAAGTGATTGTTGGTAAATCAAAATAAATTATTAAACAACAAGAAGAAAAGAGTTATGTTTGTTGAGCAGGAGATAGCTAATGTAATTAGTCATGGACAAGTGGAGTTCAAGAAATAAATTACAGTTGGATATGTAGATCTGGAAGATAACTGTTTAGAAATATACATTGTTCTGATGATATCTGATAAAATATAACTAAAGTAAGAATTTACAATGTTGTAATAAAGATACAATACTAGTATGATGTGGTGACAAGGGTTTAGACAGATAATCTGAGTTTTATTCTAGTGTGGTCATTTATTCTCTTTGTGACTTTGGACAAATCATTTTTCTGGATTGCAATTTCCTCACCTGTAAAATGAACAGATTGTACTGGAAAATTTCCATGTCTCTTCCATGTCTAAAATGCTACAATTCTGTGAAATTCCTTTGCCTTTGAGTGCAATAATTCATAGTTTTCTTAGCAACAGTTGTATCTCTGAATTAAAAAGTGGTTTAGGGCTTGGTACATAGTGGAGACTTATTAAATACTCATTAATTAGATTTAGACTTTTGATGTTGTTGCTTTGCTCTTGAATTTATTTTGCCTTTCTCCAGCTGAAAAAGCAGAATTCAGCACCCATGACAGAGATCATTTAAAATCACATAGGTGGGACAAAGTCCTGGGAAATGATCTCTCAGAAATTCAGTGACATATGTCTTGCTGTTTCATTTTGTCTAGACTTCATATGAAGTTAGTCACTGAAGAAAGTTCAAGCATAAATTAGATAAAGGCATCACCTCTGATTTGCTCTAGTTGGTCCTATACTGTAGCCTGACAGGAAAAAAAAAAGAAATTGCCCATGATTAATGGAAACTAGGAGGCACAAAGTACACTTGAAACCAGAAGAGAAGTAACTGTAATCATTATGACAGAGGTGAGATTGAAATGGAACAACATATCTCAGTTCTCTGTTGTACAAAATAAAAGGAAATATACACTCATAAATGATAATAAAAATGAAGAAATGATAGAAATGAGAAGGCAAGTCAGCCTAAGTTATTCAGTGATAGAAAGGTTTTCATATATTGCTTCACAAGGCAAGACAAACTGTCATCAAATTAGAAACAGACAAGAAAAACAGAGGAAAAATAGTGTGAAATCAGTTTCTTAGACAAAGATATTTGATGTATTGGCTTTTATTTTCCCTTGCCTTGCATTATTCCTTCTTTATCACTTCATTAAAGTACTGAAATCAGAATTTATAGCAATTCATTCACCAAATAAACAAAGTCATTTGATACATTGCCAACATATTTTTTCATAAAATAATATTAAATTATATAAGTAGTCAAGTGTTACTTTAAAAAATATGTGTTGATAATTTCTCCTATCTCTTTTTTAATTACTGTAACTTTCCAGTCTTCTGACTCATAAGATTTTCCTTTATAAAAATAAATAGAGTTTTATACAAGTGAAATAAAAAATATTGATCATATACCCTTATCTGCACCTATAGCTTGCCACCTTCCTTCCAAGAGGTCAAAGACATATTTCACCATAAGTCCTCTGACATGAATAGTCACTATGCTGATAAGAGTTGTGAAATTTTCAAAGTCTTTTCCTTTAAACTATTGTAAGAATTGTCTAAATGATTCTATTTACTTTTCCTTGTGTATATTTTTTTCAAGTTTCTCTGAATTTTTCTATTTATACTTTCTTATGGCATGATAATATTCCCACTGAATCCAGTGCCATCTCCTCTTTGTCTCAGTTTCCTTATTTGTATAATGAGCTGGAAAAGAAAAGGGCAAAACACTCCTGTATCTTTACCAAGAAAAACCCAAATGGAGTCATGAAGAATCTGACACAACTGAAATGAATGATCAACAGCAAAAATATTCAAATAACATACTGTCTAAGGAATTCTAAATCACTTTCTCCTTTACATGAGGTCCACGTTCTAGATGAATGTCTTTGAATTTTCTTCTAAAGTCTCATTCAGGCACAGAGTTTCCATCACCTTTTATTCCTCTTGTAAGTTGTCATTGCCAATTTAGATGTTTGGAGCAAGGAAGAAATTGAATCTCCCCCATTCCCACTCCTTGCTATACTTTAAAGGGGTACCTATAAGGAAAGCAAAATTCAAGTTTTCAAGAATTAATTCCAGAGAGTGGGATCAACTTGCTCCTTAGCTTCAAGAAGTTTCAAATCTTTAGTCCATAATCACTATGAATTAAGAGTCATGAAGTCAATATAAACAATGGTTGCTATAAATATGTAAGTAGCAAAACAACAACCACATGCCAAGGAAAGCTGAATTTTGTAAAATTAAAGGAAAAAATCTGGTCCTAAAGAAGAGAGATGAGAAAACACTCCTACCTTACTCCTTTGCAGGGATGAGAGGCCCACTTTTGTTGAACATCTTATATATTTTCAGATTTTTCATTGTATGGAACATTGAGGGAGAAGAGATGTTGGGAGAAATTCTGTTGATGTAAAAATATATTAATTTTTATCTTAATAAGAATGTTTCTATTACATCAAGGGTAGTGAGCAATACAAAGTAATTTATGTGATGATTTTCTTTTATTTTAAATCAACCACTGTTCCAAATGTCAATTTATGTTGAGAGAAATGAAAGGAATTTTTTTTTCCTGTTACCCTGATATTTGTCTAATTATCTCAGGAACTGATATTAAGTTAGTTTAAATCTTTTATTTAGAAACATTCCCTCAAAGAAATACATAACAGGGAAGTTATGATAACATTTGCATAAATAATTTATTAACAAAAATATTAAAAACATATTAGGTGATTAAAAAGAATTCTACAACACTTTGAGATAGGTAGTTTAACTATCTCCATGTTAAATACAATGAGGTTAAAATACAAAATGGCAGCTAAGATAGAACAAATAGAGTGCCTATCCTGGAGTCAGGAAACTCATCTCCCTCAGTTCAAATCTTCCTTCAGACACTTAGTAGCTATGTGACCCTGGACAAGTTACTTAACCCTGTTTGCCTCAGTTTTCTCATCTGTAAAATGAGCTGCAGAAGGAAATGGCAAATTATTCCCGTATATTTTAACAAGAAAATTCCAAATGGCCTCATGAAGAGTTAGACACAACTGAAAAATGACTGAAAAAAAGATACAAAGAAATTTAGGGACTTGACTATGATCACACCACACAGGTAGTAATTGTCATCAATTCTTAAAATAAAAAAAAAATCAGGCCCCAGATAAATTCATATAGTCAGACTATTTCCAAAATAGAAAACAGATTTATGGTAACAATTAATTATAAGGAAATGACAGGAAAAATAGGTGCCTGATAATAGGAAAATTAAAGAACAAATTTTAAGAAAATTATTTTATGGTATTACAATGGCATTGAATGGTATTACAATAGAATACCGTTGTTGGTGTTGTTGTTCTTTGTCCTTTTTTCTCAAAGAAGCCCATGTCATCAGGGAAATGATGCTGTGACATACAAGTGAATTAGATTTAAGCAAAGGAGGGCTGTGTAAATTCACCAACCTTATTTTCTCCTCTGGAGCCTGTACACAACATTTATTGGTCTGAGAGAGGCCTTTGATACTATCAATTGTAGGTATTTGTGGAAGATCACAGAAAAATGTGGTTGCCTAGAAAAATTCATCAATATGGTATACCAGTTTCATGCTGGCATGCTTACACTGAATTTGTATTATGGATGCTGCTCTCGGGCTTTCACTGTCACCAATGAAAAGAAACTGAGCTGAGTGCTTGCTCCCATGCTTTTTAGCAGAATGTTTTCAGTGATGTTGTCAGATGCCATCAATGAGGATAAAAATAGCATCAATGTCAGCTACCACAGTGGTGGTAAGTTATTTAACTTTCAAAGATCACAAGCCAAGACTAAAGTAGAGGGAGAATTGATGCCTGACTTTGTTTGCAGATGATTATGCATTCTACGCAGCCTTTGAGGCTTAGATGCAACAGAGTATGGATTGATTTTCTGTTGTTTGTGTTACTTTTATCCTGATAATTAGCACAAAGAAAACAGAGGTTCTCCACTAACCAGAACTGTAATATCCATATGTGAAACTATTGTTTAGAACAAATGGCGAAATTTTGTATTATGTGATAAGTTCACTTATCTTGGCAGTATACTTTCCAGGGATGTACACATAGATGATGAGTTTAATGTACACATTTCCCAGAGTTAGCTCAGTGTTTGGGAGGCTCTGAAAGAAAGTGTGGGAGAAAAGAGGTATTAGACTACCTACCAAACTGAAGTTCTACAGATCCATTGTGTTGACCTCTTTGTTGTATGTCTGTGAAACCTGCACAATTTATCAGTGCCATACCAGGAAACTGAATTGCTTCCATTTGAATTGTCTTAGGAAGATTCTGAAGATCCCTTGGCAGGATAAGGTACTGGATACTGAGGTCCTTTCTCAAGCTAAATTGCACAACTCCAATAGGCTGGTTACATTTTCTAATGTCAAATGTACATGTGCTTAAAAGACTATTTTACAGAGAAGTCACAGAAAACAAGTGCTCACATGGAGATTAGAAAAAAGTGATAAAAGAACAGTTTCAAGGTCTCCCTGAAGAACTTTGGAATTTATTGTGAGAGATGGGAAACACCGGCACAGGACTGCTTAGCATGACATGCCTGTGTCAAAGAAGGCACTGTGTTCTCTGAGCAAAGGAGATTTGCAGTAGCTCAAAAGAAACATGAGATTTATAAGTATAGATACATCTCCATTCTAAATGTTCATATGGACTATTTGTGTCTGGCCTAGAGTAGAGGCTTCCAAGCTTTTATTAGTTTGATCATCTGATTTGCCACAGTAAGGCACACTGTATCTTGATCCTGACATAGTGTTGTTATTTGTGCTCTTTGAGCACAAAGGACAACAACCATAACTTATCAAGTAAGTCAAATAACACACCCATGGTCATAAAGCAAACATGGTTCATAGATGATGGGGTATGGGCCCAAGCCAAGACCTTTGCCCATTGACCCCAAAAAGAATTTGGGTCCTGTTTGTCTACAGGCCCCAGAAAACCCTTAAACTTTCTTTGACCTCACTCTGGTCTCAAACAGTTATCTGAGGCTATACTCCACTCAATGGCTTTTCCTTATCAATTCTCCCTATCTCCCTTTGAAAATTTAATGAAACTTAGTCTTTGACCCTATTATATTTCCCACCTTTGATCTTATCCAGACCCCATTTAAACCTCTTCCTTCCAGTTCCCTTCACTACATATTCCCATTGTCTATTCAACCTTCCAGACATTCCCATTGGAATTTTCCCTAAACTCACCCCAGCTTCATTATCTATTCCCATTGTCTATTCAACCTCCCGGATATTCCAATCAGAATTCTCCCTAAACTCACCTCAGTTTCAGGATCTTTCTTCCAGGCCCTCCTCTGAACACCCAAAATTATTTGAATGTATATAAGATCCACTTTGGCCCCCACTCAAACTCTGAGATTTCCTCATGCCTGCTCATCCTTACAAGCATCACTAATATTCAGATTCCTTAAGAGTATGGCCTGTATGGTTTATCCCTAATAAACTATGTCTCTGGATGAAAGAAGATTTGGATTAAATCCTTTCAGGCAGGATCTGATGTGGCATTTTGGGGTCTCAGAACCCTAAGAATCTAAACCTCATCAATAGACAGGATTAAATTCCAATCTTCTGATTCCTAATCTAGTGCTTGATTCCCTTTGTCACACTGTCTTAATGTACACATATACATATATTAATATTAATTATTTCAGTGGATTTTGCCTTCCTCTTCTCTGTCCTTTCAATCTCTTCCTATGTTTCTATTAGCCTCAGCACTGTTCTGGACTCACTTTTCCTTTCAATGTACTAACATATTTTTAACCTATTCAACTAAGTATTGAATTCCACCCTTGAATACCTTGTCATATTATTGTACTCAAATCCTTACAATTTTTAACCCTAAGTCACTTCCATTCTCTACCTTAAAAAGCTTCCAGAGAAGGAGTAAAGAGGTGGCCATTGTTTATCTCCACCTTTCAGATCATTATCTTGCCTTGGACGGCTGTCTAGAAACTTGCAACTAATGTTTCAAAAGCTGCCCTCCTCATTTTCCTCCAAACTCCAAACCTAGCTACCCCACATTTCTCTATTTTTATTAAGGGAGCCACCATCTTCTCAGCTACTAGGTTCAAAAGTGATCCTTTCCTATCCATCATCTGATATCCAATCAGTTGTCATATTCTATAAAATTACCACAGCAACGTCTTTCTCATAAACCTCCTTCTCTCCACTCAGCCCTAACTCAAGTATGTATTACCTCTTACCTAGACCAGAGAAATAGTCATCTTGTTGAGGTTTAGGGGTTTAGGGGTGCTGTAACCCATAAATCATGACATGGTCCTGTCCAAATGAATTAGATCCAAGCCTTCTTTCAACCACAGACAAGGTTTATTAAAGATCTGCCATATAGGCCATACTCTTAAGGAATCTGAACATTTGTGATCTATTGGCTAGGTTCTTAAGGCATATAAGCATAGGTTAGATTATAACAATCTGAGCATCTTAATGGAGACAAGATGGATCTTAAATACAGAAAGACTGTGGGAGAGATCTAGGAGAAACCAAGCAGTCTGTGGGGACTGAGGTAATAGAACACCAGGTACCTGGACCACTTGGCTAAGGAAGAATGGAACTAGCTAGGATTAAGGGTGGAAAGTGGTCTGGGCTAGGCTAGGTTAAGGATATTAGAGAATTGGGAGATTGAGTTTAGCCACAATGGAAGGTCAGTTAATGGGATTATAGCCTCAGTCTTACTCCAGAGATTTAGCCATGTGAGAAAGTGCAGGTTTTTTTTTCCTTTTGGGGGTCCAGATTCCATCCTCATCAATCTCACTGGTTTTCTTGCATTGAGCTCCCCTCCTCCAGTCTTCCCTCCCCACATTTGGAAAAAAAAATAAGCTTCCTAAGGCTTAGTTAGGTCTGTGCTTATTTTTTTTTCAGGATTCCCTTTGTCAACCTGAATTAAAGAGAAGACAGCCAATGTGGCAAAAATTATGATCTTTAGTTGGCGAAAGGGAATTGTAACTGGAGTACCACACAATCTGTGCTAGGAGCTCAAGGAGGGGATGAGTCTGTGGTTATTACAGAGGATTAGAACAGAAGGAGAGACAGAAAGAGAGAGGAGTACAATTTTCTGGAGGCCTGGCTACAGGGGCACAGGGGTTGGATAATCCTGTGTTTTGACTAGATAGGTTATTTTGCATAACAACCAAAAGTCCAAAAAGAAAGCTTGGGAATCTAAGAAGAGGAGAGTTAAGTGTGTGCAAAATAATCAGAGTGTAGCTGGTTAGCCTCAGGCAATTGTTGGGTCTGAGAATGGGGAAAATGGGGGGATATCATCTTTCAGCTGCATTCCACATCTTATTACCATCATCTTATTTCACATTCATTCCTGTCATATATAACACATTCCAAAACTAGAGTATATGAGTTTCCCTGAACTATTATCTTCTACTTTTCATAATTCATCCTAATTTCATTCCCCATGAATACACTCATTTCTAGTCTCTGGTTTTTCAAAACCTCATTTTCCTTCAGGGATCTTCTTAAATTATACATTTATCTTTGTTTGCAAACTACTCAGATTCTACCAGATGAAAACCTCACTCTGTCTCCTTAAATTTCCTAGTGTACTTTATCAAGGCCTCTTTTTTGCTCCCTTCACTCTCTATTGTATGTACTTCTGATGAGGTTTAGTGGTTTAGGGATGCTAGGACCCCCACATCACAACACACAGGTCCTGCCTGAAAGAGTTCAACCTAAAGCCTTCTTTCAGCCAAAGACAAGGTTTATTAAAGATCTGCTGTATTGGCCAGACTTTAAAAGAATCTGAGCACTTGTGAGGCTAGATTATAAGAATCAGAGTGTCTTAATGGAGACAAGATAGACCTTATATACAGAAAGACTATGGGAGGGATCTAGGAGTGGCCAAGTAGTCTATGAGGTAATCAAACTCCAGGGACCTGGACCACTTGGTCAAGGGAGAATGGATCCTAGATAGGATTAAGTGTGGGAAGTGGCCTGGGGCCATATGGAGGTAAGACAATAGAAGGCTAGGCTAGGACAATGGTAACAGAGAATTGGGAGATCAAGTATAGCCACAATGAAAGGCCAATTGATGGAATTATGGCCTCAAGGGAACTACCCAGACCTCCTTGATCAAGTGGGAGAATTCAAGGAGAATCCCTTAGAAAAATGGCACCCAAATTCTTTTTGGGGTAAGGGGCAAAGGTCCCAGTTTGGGCCCATACCCCATCACTTCCTCAAACACCCCCCCACACACACACACCCACTTCACCTTAACCAGGAAATTGTAAGCTCTTTGACAGCAAGGACTATTTTTTTTACATCTTTGTGAAATAACGTGGTGGATGGAAGTAATGTTACAATCTTGCCTAGCCTGCTTGTGAGTCTTGATCCCAAGTTCCAGGCAAGTTGCAGTTTTCTTTGGCATCCCTTTTCCCAGCCCCTAGCTTCTCCCAAAATGGGCAGAAATTAGGATGTGGTTTCAAGTTTACATTTCCTCAGAAGAGGATGACTAATCACTGTCTTCCAGTCTCTCATTGGGTTAACGGATAACTTGGGGCAGGGCAAAGGATGAATCAACAGCTATTGTCTCCAGGATCCTATTGTATTCATTTTGATAGAGCATAACACAAATCCTTGCAGGTTTTAAGCATTTGATTATTTTAAATTAAGTTTTAGTGATAAATATGTGGTGTAAAACTCTACCCTATTTTTTTTCCCCAATTTTGTCACTTTAGAGTATTAGGTCATATAAATTCACATTACAGTACTTTTCTCATAATATTACTTCTTTTATATTTAATAACACATGGATTGTTCAGGATAATGATGTGGGGTGATAGTAGTAGGCACAGTAAAGGTGTGTAGTACTCTGCCTATTAAGAAACAGTATTAAATATTGTAATAATGTTTCATGCAATGAATTTCAGTAATAAAAAATAATTCAGGCACAGGAAGAACACTCTAAACAAAAACTTCTATATAATATATCCACACACAAACACAATTGAAATTTGTAACATACAAATTGGGGGAAATAAATTGTGTCTTTAAAAAGTTACAGCTTGAAGACTCTATGAACTAGACAACAAACATATGGCTAATTTAGCTTAAGGAAATTCCATAAAGATAGTGAAAGGTCATAGCATGAATTGGGTATCCATTTAGTATTCTTCACTTAGTGTACCTACTGTAAAATTATATGTTTGCAATATCAGACAATCATTCCTATGTCCATCTCTCTGTTTTGTTACTAAGTGTATTCATATGGAAAGGTTATCCTAATAGTCTTACTGACAATCCTCTTGTTGAGATAACTGAAACAAGGAAAAAAGGCATATGAGGATAGTTCTGACTTATTAAGTAGAATTGGAAAATTCAAGTAGAATCACTTCATATTCTGAAGACATTATGGCTATGAGAAGCTCAGAATGTAAAAGATAGACATGGATAATGCTGTAATGAAGTTGAATGAAAAGTTCTGAGGTAAAAAATAGGGGTAGTTAGGTGGCAAAGTTGGTGCAGCTAGGTGTTGCAATTGGGGCAGCTAGGTGGCACAGTGGATAGAGCAATAGCCCTGGAGTCAGGAGGACCCGAGTTCAAATTCAGACACATAACACTCACTAACTCTGTGACTCAGGGCAAGTCACTTAACTCCAATCGCCTCATAAATAAATTAAATAAATAAATAAATAAGCAAACAAAGAAACAAACAAATAAATAAATAAATAAAACAACTAAATGAATGAATGAATAAAAAAATTGTGAAAGATTAAACTAGTCTATTAAATAGGCTATATTAAGGTTTAAAATCAGTTGCAAAATTTTTGAGATTTCATCATGTCTTTCTCAAGTCAACTTCTATTTTCTATAAAATCTTCACAGTACCTAATGCAATATTTTGTATAAACCGACTGCTTGATTAATGTTCCTGGTTGACTGATTCGCTCTATTTTCTCATTTTGGTACAATTTTTTATGCACAATGCTACCCTTAATGTTTATCCTTGTCTCCTCAAAATAAACCCTCAATTTGTGCACACTAATACCTTAACCTCATGTATTTACCATCACGTATTCATGATCTTAGATAATGAAATACTCCAGAATATTTTTCAAATAATATAAAATGAATGCTTTAAATTCAGACAAGTAACAAGCATAAGTTTAAAAAAAAAGTCTTTTTAAAAGATGGGAGAAAATGAAATGATTATGTCAATATGTACCTTTGTACCATCAATGATAATTGGAAGTGGGTGACAATGCAATAAGGGAGAAGACCAAGCAGTAGAAGGCAAATGGTTAAATGGTTGAAAAGATGAATTTTTATGTAATACAACTAATAAAGACTACTGTTTGAGTGAAATAACAGCATGAATATATAATATATATGTAGCCAAACATTTATTACATATATTTAAATTAACAATATTAAGGCATAAATAACAATCTTTAATTATAATATTGATCTTGGCAAGATTACATGGACTCAGCCAAAAAAGTCATTGTTTGTGGCTTACTATAATAAAAACTCTCATAAGTTACCATGTTCATTGCAAAATCAGCTTTCAATTGTCCTTTCAAACTACAAGAAAATCTCATTTTCTTAAGAAGTAGTCCCTCTGAAATCAATTTGAACTTTATATAGTGGTAGAAAAACACAAGGGGTTTATGATTTTTATTCTTAAATTATGGGGCTATTTTTGATCAGTTATCAAAATGAAAATAGTTTGAAGAATATAATGCAATTCTTCCTAAAATTAAAAATCAATACAAATTTGCATGTTTTTTAGTACTATTCTTCTTTGGAATGGAATTTTAAAGTAAACAATACTAATGTATTTTAAAAAATACACATGGGTCTCCTAGAAGAACAATTAAGAAAAATGTAGGAAAGAAGTTATTTTTATGTTAAAAATGATGAGATAATATTTGATAGTTAAATGTTTGAGGGGAGATTTAATGCTTCTTTTAATTCTCATTGAATCAAGCTGATTTTTGCCCCATGGTTGGGGGATTATGGATATTTTCTTTTGAACTCTAAATCATTTAATTTCACTCCATATTCATTATTGATGCAAAATAAAAAAGGAGACATCTCTTTTTCTGTCAAGAGTATACTCCTATCACTATTTTAAAAGGAAAATGAATGCCAATAATTTACAAGTTATTCTCAATAATTCACTCTACCAATTCAAGTCAACAAGTAAAGATGCAGATAAATGCAAAAACAAAGCAAACACAAATAGACTCTTTCAAAGAAATCATAGTCTAACATGGGAAACAAAATGCAAATGACTATGCATGTGTATATATATAGACACATGTATAAACACAAAATATTATAATAGGAAAAGCATTAAGATTAAGGAAGATCAATGAGGTTTTAGTAGAAGGTGATACTTGAGCTGAGACTTAAAGCAAACCAGGATACAGAGATGAGAAGGGAAAGGGACAACTGCAGTGAAAATATCTGGAATTATGAAGTGTATTGACATAGGCAAAGAATAGGAAGGAGGTCAGTATCCCATAAAAGTCTGGACTCCTTTTATGAGACAAATGTATTCCCAATAACTAAACCTGGGAAGAAGAAACATACAACAATATTAATAAATATGCTTTCAAAAATTTTAAATTAAGTCTTATCAAACACACTATGCTATACCATCCAAGGAATCACAGAACACAAACAAGTTGGATTTATGTCAGGTATGGAAAAATGATTTGTCATCAGATAAAAAAAACATAATCAATAATATATATTTTTTTAAATTATCCCACCAGGGACTGAAAAAATAGATTACAACAAAGTAAATTCATTTATCCTAAAAACACTACAAACTATAAACAGAGTGCCCTTCCTAATATTATAAAAATAGTATATATGTAAAATAAAAAGCAAGCATTAAATTCAGTTGAGATATCCTGGAATATTTCCCAATAAGTATAGGAGCAAGGATGCTTACTCATCTCATTATTATTTGATGTAGTCCTAAACAATTTAGCAATGGTAGTAAGACAAAAGAAATTAAAAATATTAAAATAGGCAAAGAAGAGATTAAAGTATCATATTTGATGACATCATTGTTTACTTAGAAAATCCTCAGGAATTAGCAAAGAAGCTAGTTAAGAGAGTTATTGGTTACTGAAAAGATCCACGATATAAAAAAAAAAACAACACAAAAATAAAAGACATTTCTATAACAACAGCCAAAGAGTAATAGTATAAAATATCTGGGGATCAATCTATGAAAGTACACATAAATATGCATAAATTACAAAGTGATCTTTAAAGAAATAAAGAACAATTTAAATAGCTGGAGGCATGTTATAACCTGTATCTTTTTTTTTTCCTAAAAGACACTAGAGCTAGAAAGTTTTTTTCAATTTTTATTCCTTCCTTGTTTCCTTCCTTCCTTCCTCTTTATTTTTCCCCTTTTCTTTCTTTCTGTTCTTTTATTACAATTACCCCTTTCACATTGTGACATTCCCCATTGTGGTTTTTCTATATCACAGGTCTACATTATAAATTAAGTGAGAATTTTGGGGAGTTTTGGAGAAACCATATACCACAAGCAAAGGCCAGCAGATGACACATAACCTACAACCAAATACTTCATCCATATTTTACAATAAGGTTTTGTAAACACTTTATGAAAGAAAAAGGAAAAAAAAATCAAACCATCTCTGGTACAAAGGGAGGTCCAAATTTTTTTTTGGATTTTCCAGATCACAGGGGCACCATGATCATAAGAATACATAAAGAATTATCAAATCCTTAATATGAATTGGTATTAGTTTTTTTCCAAGAGTGCTATGATTCCAGTTCTGTAAAAAGTGAAGAATGTACTTATTTGTATTATCATAGGAATAAGTGCTAAGACTACTGAAAAAAAGATAAAATTGCTATATATGAGGGCAGAAAAAGAGAAAATGATAGCCATTCAAGTTTTGGTTATGGTATTTAGGAGCACTTTGTGGCACAAGGGACAGATTGTGTTGTTTGCTGTTTTTTCTCAAATAGGATCATGACAGTAGGAAGATGATGCTATGACTTTCAAGTAAATTTCATTTGAGTGAGGGAGGGCTGTCCAAAGTCACCAGCCTTACTTTCCAGAACCATCTGAGTCCAGGGGCCAGATATAGATCAGTACAACTAGAGATGTCCCAGCATAAGGGATAGAACACTAGGCCTGGAGTCAGGAAGACTTGAATTATAATCTGGCCTCAGATACTTAGTAGCTATGTGACCCTGGACATGTCATAACCCTTATCTCATTCAGTTTTCTCAATCATATAGCTTATATAGCACCTAATATGTACTATATTAGTGCTTATTGCTTTCCCTCTAATATTGAGGTGGAGGGAAGGAGAAAGCAACAGTTAACTAAGCATTTACTATATTACAGGCACTGTGATATGATTTCATTCTGTTCTCACAACAATCCTGTTAGGTAAATACTATTATTGTCTCCATTTTACAGATAAGGAAAAATGAGGCCAGCAGAAAGTTAAGTGACTTGCTGGGGATTACTCAGTTAAGAAGTGTCTGAGGCCAGATTTAAAATGCAGATCTTCCTTACTGCAGACTTAGCGCTCTATCCACTGAATCATGTAGCTACCTTACTAGCAATAGTGATGATAAAATTTATTACCATGAGGATCATTGAAGACTAGCATAATTTTTACTAAAAGAGGTTGAAGGTACTCTTGCTATGAAGATCTTTATAAATCATAGAAATTCTTATCTAACTGAGGAAAGTTGTTTCACAAGTCAATAAGAATGGACATCAATTACACATTTAGCCAACCCATATTGTCCAAGAAAAAAATGTTCAAGGCGAGACAAGCATTGTGATGATTTGGGCAATCCCAAAATAATTCTGTCAAAGAGATTAGACTAATATTCTCAGATTTTATATATTTCACTCCATTTTCTAATGACAATATGGAATTATTTTTCCTAAAAATAGTATTAAGTTACCAAGTTTGGAATCATTGAGTAAACCAAAAACAATTAAATTAGTATCATTGGGTTGTAGAGGAAAGTAAGGCTGGTGACTTTGGACAGCCCTCCCTCACTCAAATGAAATTTACCTGAAAGTCATAGCAACATCTTCCTACTGTCATGATCCTATTTGAGAAGAAACAGCAAACAGCACAATCTGTCCCTTGAGCCACAAAGTGCTCCTACATACCATAACCAAAACTTGAATGGCTATCATTTTCTCTTTTTCTGCCCTCATGTATAGCAATTCTATTCTTTTTCAGTAGTCTTAGTGCTTATTCCTATGATAATACAAATAATTAAGTACATTCTTCATTTTTTACAGAACTGGAATCATAGCTCTCCTGGAAAAAAAAAAAAAAACTAGAAAAACAAAGAAAACCCAGATCAAACTTCTGTTTAGTAATGCAATTTGATTATAATGAAAGTGGATATTGAGATATGTAACATTTTCCCTCTTGGCTTAAGGCATGATTTGCATTTAAAATGCATTAGAAAAACAGGTTAATTCACTTTTTTGAGACATTGGTGTGGGAAATAATGAGAGAAACATTGAAATATCTTCATGACTGAGTTTGCTTTTTTTTTTCAAACTATGTATGACCCCTTATAAAGCTGTCATTCTACTCTTCTTAGTAAATGAAATCTGTTTTCTAAAGAATATTTTTTCCTGCCCCATGATGGTTTTAAGATGCATTGCAAGAGGGAGCCAAGATGGCAGAGTAAAAGCAGTGACTTGCTTGAGCTCTCCCCCAAACCACTCCAAATACCCATAAAAAATGACTCTAAACAAATTCAAAAACAGCACAACCCACAAAAAGACAGAGTGAAACAAATTTCCAGTCCAAGATAACCTGGATGGTTGATCACAAAGGTATATCACACTGGGCTGAGAGAAGAACACAGTTTGGTATGGGCACACAGGTTTCAGCGAACCTGGAGCAAGACTCAGAGGACTGAATCACTGGTAGCTGTGGTGGTTTCCAGACTTCTCAACCCATGAACACCAAAGACAACTTAGAAGGTCAATGGGAAAAGTCTGTTTCTGTGGTGGTGAGAGAGAAGCATGGTGGAGTTCCAGCCCCAGCCTCTGAGCTTGGCCAAGAAGTGGCAGCTGCATCTTGAGCTTCCAGCCCATAGACTGAGGGGGAATCAAGTGGTTGATCAGAGGGGGATTGCAAGGATCTCTCTGCTGGTGCAGGATTCTCTTGCTTTGCCCATGCTTAGATCTGGGTCACAGTTCTAGGTGGTGGTTCTGGGGTGAGGAGGAATGCTGGCTTGGTGGAGCTTGTAGTGACTGTGAAGAGGAAATCCTCCTCACAGTTCTAAGACATAAAACAGTGCTCATAGACCAGAGCATAGGCCAGGAAAGGAGTAAACACCTTGACCTTTATCATAACACCTTGGAAGAACTGAAAATTTACAGGTCCCTAGAAGTATCTCTGAAAACAGCTGCACAAAACCCCTGAAGATTGGGACAGTACATTTTCCACTCTGGAAACAAACCCTTACCTTAACAAAGAGTTTATAACTCAAGTAATTGGCCAGGATCATAAGCAAGCAGCACAAAAAGAGTCCGACTATATTATCTTACTTTGGTGACAAAGAAGATCAAAACATACAACCAGAAGAAGACAAAGAAGGCAAAGCTCCTACATCCAAAGCCTCCAAGAAAAATATGAATTGGTTCCAGGCCATGGAAGAGCCCAAAAAAGATTTTGAGAAGTAAGTAAGAGAAGTACAGGAAAAACTGAGAGTGATGCTAAAGGAGACCCAAAAAAAATACTGAAGAAAATAACACCTTAAAAAATAGCCTAGCCCAAATGGCAAAAGGGGTCCAAAAAGCAAATGAGGAAAAAAAATGCCTTAAAAAGCAAAATTTGAAAAATGGAAAAGTATGTCCAAAAGCTTACAGAAGAAAATACTTCCTTAAAAATTATAATGGAGCAAATGGAAACTAATGACGTCTTAAGAAATCAAGAAACTATAAAAGAAAATCAAAAGAATGAAAAAATAGAAGGCAATGTGTAATATCTCATTAGAAAAATAAATGACCTGGAAAATAGATCCAGGGGAGATAATTTTAAAAGTTATTGGACCACCTGAAAGCCACTATCAAAAGAAAAAAGAGCCTAGACATTATCTTTTAACAAATTATAAAGGAAAACTGCCCTGATATACTAGAACCAGAGGGTAAAATGGAAAGAACCCACCAATCATCTCCTGAAAGACATCTCTGAAGGAAAACTCCTAGGAATATTATAGCCAGATTTCAGAGTTCCCAGACCAAGGAGAAAATATTGCAAGTATTCAGAAAGAAACAATTTAAGTATTGTGGAAACACAATCAGGATAACACAAGATTTAGCAGCTTCTATATTAATGGATCAGAGGGCTTGGAATATGATATTCTGGAGGTCAAAGAACTAGGATTACAAACAAAAATTACCTGCCCAGCAAAACTGAGTCCAATCCTTCAGGGGAATAAATGGATATTCAGTGAAATAGAGGACTTTCAAGCATTCATGATGAAAAGACCAGAGCTGAATAGAAAATTTGACTTTCAAATATAAGATCGAAGAGAAGCATGAAAAGGTAAATAAGAAAGAAAAATCATAAGGGATTTATTAAATTTGAACTGTTTACATTCCTACATGGAAAATGATATTAGTATCTCATGAGATCTTTTTCAGTATTAGGGGAGTTGGTGGGAACATATATAGACAGAAGGCACAGGGTGAATTGAATATGAAGGGATGACATCTAAAAATAAAAAAAAATAAAAAGTGAGAGGATTTTACTGGGAGGAGAAAGGGAGAGGTAGAATGGGATAGATTATCTCACATAAAAGAGGGAAGGAAAAACTTTTACAGTAAAGAGGAAGAGGTAGAAGGTGAGAGGGAATAAATGAATCTTATTTTCATCAGATTTGGCTTAAGGCTGGAACAACATGCACACTCAATTGGGTATAGAAATTTATCTTACTCTACAGGAAAATAGGGGGGAAGGGGATAACAGAGCATAGGATGATAGAACAATGAGCAGATTTGGGGAGGGGTAATCAGAAGCAAACAGTTTTGAGGAGGGACAGGATCAAAGGAGAGAACAGAATAAATGGGGGGTATGATAGGATGAAGGGAGATATAATTACTTTTTCACCACATGGCTATTATGGAAGTGTTTTGCATAACTACACATGTATAATCTATTTCAAGTTGCTTGCCTTCTCAATGTAGGTGGGTGGGCAGGGAGGAAGCGAGAGAATTTGGAACTCAAAGTTTAAAAAATAAATGTTGAAAATTCTTTTTACATGCAACTGGAAAAAAATATAGAGGCTATGGGGTAAAGACATCTATCCTTTCCTACAAGAAAATAGAAGTAGTAAGGGATAAGAGAATGATGGGAGATAGAAGGGAGAGTACATGAGGGGAAGGGGTATTCAGAATGCATGCGTCTTAGGGTGGGGGACGGGAGATATGGGGAGAAAATTTGGAACTCAAAATCTTGTGGAAGTGAGTGTTGAAAACTAAAAATAAATTAATTACTTTAAAGGAAAAAAAAAGACTGAAAAGAATCTGATATAAGAGAAGCTAGTAGTCTCTATCAGTCATTATTCCCAGATTGTTACATTACAGATTTTGGGGAATTTTCCCCTTGGGCAAGATACTCTCTCTTTCTCTCTATTTCCATCTCTGTCTTTGTCTCTGTCTCTCACAGTCTCTCTGTCTCTCTCTCTCTGTCTCTGTCTCTCTCTCTCTGTCTCTCTCTCCCTCTTTTTCTCTCATTCTTTCTCACCTCACTCCCAATTGGAAAATTCTTTCAATCTGTGTTTTATGGTACATATTCTCATAAGTATGCTTCCTCTGATTCCTGTTTTGTTATTAACTTGGATAAATGGATTTCTTTGCTATTTCCTATGTGTATCCACTATGGAACTAATATTTGGTGCTATACAAGCCTTGGCTATATAGTCTTCATTTTCTCATTAATGAACATTAATGAGGAGTTTAACTTGACCTTGAAAAATACATTCCTAAACCGACAATTTTTAATTCTACCCTACTTTTTCTCTCTCTGGAGAGCAAAATGATCAACCTATCCCCTCTGTTTCCTGCTTCCTTTCCTAGAAGAAATTATATTCTCTCTTGGAGAGAGATGGGAGAAGGGGAAACCAAATATATACCCATTCTGGCCTTTCTGTGAGTCACACAGGGCACCTGCTATGTGTAGTTGCCCAATGATCCTCATTTTACTCTTGTGTTTCATGATTATATATGAGAATTATGTTTGAGAAGAATCAATATGTGTTAAATTTATTTTAGCTTCCTGCCAGGCAAGTGTTGACAAGATAGATAGAAAATATATACATTCATGAAAGACTCACATAGGTCTGTCATGATTTCATTTTTAAATAACAGTGAAAATAATAATCATTATTATGTATTATTTATACAGAGATAATATTTTAAGTCAGAAAAATAAGGTGTTTTTGGAATGAGGCCATATTTGGTATCAGTTGACTTGTAAATCACGTTAAGTAATGATTGTAGTTACAAAAATCTCCTTGTAATCAAGTTAATTATCTAGTTTACTAGGTGATTATCAGAAAAGAAAATACTACCAAAATTCATATCTTCACATGACTCCCAAAGTATAGGAAAGACTGTCATGTATCCTCTTCTTTATGAGTCATTTTTCATTAATTTAACAGTAGGAACTTTAAATGATTTTTGAAACATTAACATTTTGATGGATATATGATTTTATTGCTATATTCCCTTCTACAGATCAAAATATAATATCTTGTCACTCTGTACAATTTTTGTACAGGGATTTCTATAAATCTTTAATAAAGGTTGTATCTAAGGGTCTTGAAACTTTCCTCTGATTAAAAAAAACCTCTTAGTAATACCAGTTTACCACATATGTTATCCATCTGTTATCTCTTCATCTTACTGTATAACTGGCAAACTTGCCTTTTGTGCTTAGAAATCCCTTGGAAATCTTTTATATTACTTATTTGCAAGTAATTGTTAATTAGGAATATTCTTCATGGTAGGTATACTCATTAGTTTTTCTATTAAAATTTAAGTCATTTAAAATTTTAAAAGGTTATGGTGTTTTATAATTCATAGTCATGTAGCATGAATGGAAGAATTACTATCATTTAAAATTTGTTTTTTTTTAATTTAATTAAAGTTTATTTTTGTTACATTTGAAGTTATGAACTGTCTTCCTCCCTACTTGCCTTCCCTGCATTAGAGGATACCACCATTTAGCACACACATAGTTCTGCTCATTTCATCTTTTCATTATTCCATGTAGGTGTTTCTATGTTTGTTTTTTAATCAACAACCTCATCATTTCTTATAGCACAGTAGTATTCCATCACAATCAAATACCAGAATTTGTTCAGCCATTCCCAATTGATGGATATACTTGCAATTTCCAGTTCTTTGCCAAACAAACAGAACTGCTACACATATCTTAGAACACACAGGTTTTTTTTTCTTTTTTTCCCCTTTTCCCCTGATCACCTTGGGAAACAGACCTAATAGTGGTATTTCTGGGACAAAGCTTATACACAATTTTGTAACTCTTTGACCATAATTCCAGATTGCTTTCCAAAATGTTTGAATTAGTTCATAGTTCCATCAACAGTGGTTTAATGTCCTGATTTTTCCACATCCCCTCTAACATTTATCATTTTCCCTTCTATAATTTAGCTAATCTGATAGGTGTGAGATGATATCTCAAAATTGTTTTAATTTGCATTTCTCTAATACACATTTTTCCCATATAACTATCTATAGCTTTGATTTAGTCAGCAAAAAACTGCCTCTTCCTACCCTTTGTCTGTTTTATCTATTGTGCAAAGGCATTAGTTAGAAGCATATTTATATTTTTTTCTAAATATGCTATGATAATACTATAAACTAAATGGGTAGTATTGGGAAAACAAGGGAAGCATAAAATTTAGGAAAAAATTGAAAAATGGTACTAATAACTGATGTTTTTCACAGCTGATGCTGTAACATTTATGAAAAAAATTGTGTATTATTTCATTTGAGGTTTCACCAACACCTCTGAAAGACACTTTGTATAAATACTATCATCCCCATTTTTCAGATCAAGAAACTGAAGCATAAAACTTGTTTTTGTTTTTTCTTTGTATTTACAGTTCCTGTCAGTTTTTTTATGTATACTTATTGACTTTAAGAAAACCAAAGGAAGAAGTGTGAGAATTGAACCTTGGCGGGGCAGAGACAAGATGGCAGAGTAAAAGCAGTGACTTGCTTGAGCTGTCCCCAAACCCTTCCAAATACCTATAAGAAATGTCTCTAAACAAATTCTAAAGCAGCAGAACCCACAAAAAGACAAAGTGAAACAAATTTACAGACAAGACAGCCTGGATGGTGGATAAGAAAGGTATATTGCACCAAGCAGGGAGAGGAGCTCAGTTCAGCATGGGCAGGCAGGCAAGGCAGGCCTCAGTGAATTTGGAGCAGCCCTCAGAGGACTGAATCATGGGCAGCTGTGATGGTTTCTACACTTCTCAACTCACTAATGCCAAAGACAACTTAGAAGGTCAGTGGGAAAAGTCTGTGTCTGCGGTGAGAGAGAAGCACGGTTCCAGTGCCAGTCCCAGTGTGCTGCCCAGGAGAGGCAGCTGCTTCTGGAGCTTCCAGTCCACAGACTGAGGAGGAATTGAGTGGCTGATCAGAGGGGGATTGCAGAGATCTCTCTGCTGGTGCAGGATTCTCTTGCTTTGCCCATTCTTGGATCTGGATCACAGGTCTGGGTGGCGATACTGGGGTGAGGAGGAGTGCTGGCATGGTGGAGCTTGTAGTGGTGATGGAGAGGAAATCCTCCTCACAGTTCCAAGGAAGAAAAGAGTGCTTTTGATCACTCTTAGGCCAGAGCACAGGCCAGGAAAGGAGCAAACACCTTTCCCTTATCATACCACCTTGGAAGAACTGAAAATTTACAGGTCCCTAGAAGTATCTCTGCAAACATCTGCATAGAACTCCTGAAGCTTGGGACAGTACATTTGCTACACTGGAAGCAGACCCCTACCTTAAAGAGTTTAAAACTAAAGTAATTGGCTGGGACCATGAATAAACAAAGGTCCAAAAAAAGTCAGACTATAGCATCTTTCTTTGGTAACAAAGAAGATCAAAACATACAACCAGAGGAGAATTGAGCCTAGAGGACTAGTGACAATTGAGAGAAGTCATAAAGAAGTTAAGAGACATAACATTTTTTCTGAGAAAATATGATCAATAAATTAATTAAATAAATACTATAGTGTTTTATAATTTAGTCTCCTCTAATTTAGTTGGTAATATATGTGAGCTTATTGCTTTCTTCCTCAAGTGTCATTCCTTTAAAACAGAGACCAAGGGAGCCTTAGAAATAAACTTTCAGACAGAAACAAGTCTATCTAATTTTAGACCAGTGTGTCTTAATGGGTACTAGCAATAAAACTGAAGCCATATGACTGAATCTTGTTTACTCCCCAAAGATGATGATAGCCTTGTTAAGCCCTTTCTCTAGGGCTCCTACACTCCTGGGAAAATACAAATGGTATTTTTGGTACAAAAGGTACAATGTAGTACTTCCTGTGTCAATTAAAAAGGGGTCATATTTTCAAGAACACACACACACACACACACAGTCTTAAGTAGAAGTCCTAATCATTGTATACCTAGAATCATTTAGATTATATAATTTTTTTCTCATTGATGCTTCTAAAAACATATTTTCTGCTAAAATACCTTTCCTGTAAAGTCAGATAAAGCAATTGAAAATAAGATTTCATGTCTCAGAGATATATCTGATGTGATCTTGCCAGCTAGGCAAACTACTTTCAAGAAGAAGGGAAAATATCATCTCAAGAGAATTTCTCATTTATGTAAAATCAATGAATCTTTTCTACCATATTTTCTGTTTTTATACTTTGTTGAATCTAATCAATTTGATTGCTGAACTCTGTGTGGTGGCTGTCAAACACCTGCTTGCTCACACAGTGTCCTTCTTTAGGGTAATGCATGAACATCGAATTAAATTTCAACCTTCTCTTTGTAGTCTTTTGCCCTATATATCCATTGCTATTCTAAGGTGATCCTAAACACAAATACTGTACTTATTTTTAACTATTTTAATTAGAATTACTAATTTACTGGTGATAATAGCTAGCATTAGTTAAGTTTCAATTTGGCAAAGCACTTTAGGCATATACTCTCATTTGATCCTCACAATAACCCTGTGAGGTAGGTATTTTTATTATTCCCATTTTAAGGATGAGGAGATTGAGGCTGAGAAAAGATAAATGAGTCACCCAGAGTCACAGAGCTCTTGTCTGAGGCAGGATGTGAATGCAGGTTTTCTGGACTGAGAGTTAATTATGTAGATATCTGAATAATTTCTAAATATGAAACAACTACTTTTATCTTGTTGAAATGATCATTAAGCTGACTGAAATGATGAAAATGTCCTAACGATTTCCATTTAGTTGTAGAAAGGGCTATGATCTAAGAATCTCTGGGCATTATTTTTTTTAATTCTATTAAATGTAGGAAGCATAAGGCATGAAAACTGTTTTCATATTCTTGAAGGAATTCCACAAGGAAGAGAGATCAGACTTTCTGTTTGGCCTAAAAGAGGCAGAGTTAGGAGAAATCTGGTGGAAATTCAAAAGAGGAAAGTCTAATCTTGATTTAAAAAAAGAAAAAATCTGAACAATTAATGCCATCTAGAAATGGCATGGGTAGCTCTAGAAGATACTAGATCTTACCCCTCTTATGGTTTTCAATCAAAATGGCCATTTATGAATCTTCTGTATGGGGGGTTCACTCTTGGTTTTTAATCTGAATAGAATTCACTCGGTGTTCCTTCTCTCTCTGAAGTTCCATCTCTTTAACTAGACCATCTTGGAGATGGCTTACATGCCATTATAATATGAGTGGAGTTTTTGCTCTTGTTGTTATGCATGTTTGTGTGAGGGTGGTACTGAGTTTTTATTATTAATGTCATCAAAAGTTTCTAGAGATTCATATATGCTTTCTAGTTGAAATTGCCACTGACTTATACAAGCTACTATCACCATGTTTCACTGTGTTTCTAAAGACAGGGTAAAAATTAATTAAAACAGTGAGCTCGAGAACACTAAATGGTCCCCCTGTACCTTAGATGTTTTGATTTGCCATTTTTGTTAAGAGGAAAGGCTCATAGAGAGAAATCATGACTAAAAACATAATAATATTTGAACCCTTTAAACACTTATTTTTGATTCATTGCTCTCTTATGTATCAATAGAAAATATAGTTCAATCTATGGTTCAGGAGGGAAAACTGTCTTGATTTTTTATTATGGCTTTATTTGAATGGATTCATTCAATTGTTTCTTATGTGTATATTATGTGTATTGTCATATAGCTGCATAGATTTTGCATAATTGT
This sequence comes from Vombatus ursinus, assembly GCF_900497805.2. Taxonomy (NCBI): domain Eukaryota; kingdom Metazoa; phylum Chordata; class Mammalia; order Diprotodontia; family Vombatidae; genus Vombatus; species Vombatus ursinus. The sequence continues at coordinate 29,827,626 of NW_020954569.1, read as the reverse complement.
ATGTAGTGCAATAAAAACATAAAACTTAAGTCAAGATATTTGGGTTCTACTTCTGATTCTACCATTTAGCTGCTTAAGTGAACTTAGATAATTCATTTAAGTTCTCTGAGCCTCAGTTTCCTCCTTTAAATGAATCAGTAGAGGAAAGCACACACTGAAGAATTCCTGATTTGTTAAGAAATACTTGGAAAACTAATAAGCATTTTGGCAGAAATCAGGCTTAAGCCAAGTCTTATAGCACACACAACAATAAATATGAAACCTACATATGAAAGATAACACCATAAAGAAATAGAAGTGAAATTGCTTCTATACTTTTCACAGTAATTGCTGGAGGAATAGTTTTCAAACAAATAAAAAAGAGATAACAAGAAAAGATAAAAATAGGCAATTTCATTACTTTGAAATATTATGGCATGGAATCAACACAACTAAGGTAAGGAAAACAGTAAATTAAGAAAAAAAAACAACCTTTGTATCAAATATCTTTAATAATGGTCTGATCTCCAAGTTATTTAATGAACAAAGATATAAGACAAAATGACATTTTCAAGGAGCTAAGTAGTTAAATGATGTAAACAATTTCCAAATAGACAATTTCAATCTACTAATAACAACTTGAGAAATTGCTCCAAGTCATTAATAACAAGAGAAATACAAATAAAAGCAAAGCTGATGTTTTACCTCATGTCAGTTTAATTGAAAATGATGATTGAATATGGAACTAGTAATTTTAAAGGGATGATGGAATAAGGGGAATTGTTGAATTGTATGAATTATTCCAACAATATTAGAAATCAATTTGAAACTATGCTAAAAATGTGACTAAAATCTCATGCACTTAACTTGCTAAGTATATATGAGTATGTATATTCTCCAAAATATTTATAGCAATACTTATTGTACTGGTAATAAAACAAAATAATCAATCAAACAACCATAGAAATGATGTAAATGCCCATGGATCAGAGAATCATCAAATGAATTGTGATACAAAAATGTAAGGGAAAAGATAGTGGAGTAAGAAGTAAGACACTCTCATCTCCTCTTATTGACCTCAGAAAGCCCAGAAAATATCCCCCCAGGAAAAACCCTGGAACAGCTGAACCAGCAGAAAGATAGGGTACAGCAGTCCTGTAGCACAGGAAGATGGAGGTAATTAACAAGAAAGGCCCCCTCTCACTCTGGGGAATGGGGAGTGGTACATAATGGGAGGTGTTCCAGCAAGCTAGGAGAAATCCCTACCTCAGCATTATAGGGGAAGATCCTGAAACCCAAGGAGGTGGAGCAAGCAAGCACCAACACCAGGACCCCTGAGTGCCTCAGTACAGGCAGAGAAACCAGTAGAAACTATCTTGGAAAACCACTGCATGTCATGGCATTCTCTGTCAGCCAAGCCTCCTGGTGCCTCGGCAAAATTCTAGGAAGCACAACACCAAGAGGTAAAGACCCAGGCTGAGAAACATCCTGCAGCAGCAAAACATTCCTGTTCAAGGTCCGGGTGAGCAAGAACTAAAGAAAGAAGTGTAAGGTCTAGGTGAGCAGGCAACCTCTAGGGGCCAGACTCCTCACTTCTGTTCCTAGAGCTCCAGCATTGCAGATTCCAGCCCAAAACCAAGTAAGCTGACAGAACCCTACTGCCTCCAACTGCCAGCACCTGAGTTCCCAGCACAAAATGCCAGTGGCAAGGCCCTGACTCTCAGTACAAAAAACTTGTGTCAATGCCCCTTGCTGTCCAACAGGAGAGCTCAACTTTTTTGAAAGTTGGGAAAAAAGCAAGCACCATAAGCAAAAAGAAACATACAATGACATTAGATTCTTATTATGGGGACAGGGAAGACCAAGGCAGAAATTCAGAAGAGAACAGCATTGGAAATATACCCACATCCAAAACCTCAAAAGGGAATATGAACTGGTCTCAATCTCAAAAAGCTTTCTTGTCAGAGCTCAAGAAGGATTTTAAAAGTCAAATAAAAGATGTAGAAGAAAAATTGGAAAATAAATGAGAGGTATGCAAGAGAGAGTAAATAGTTTGGGGGAAATAAAGAAGGCAAGAAGAGGGCAGAGACAAGATGGCAGAGTAAAAGCAGTGACTTGCTTGAGCTCTTCCACAAACCCCTCCAAATACCTATAAAAATGTCTCTAAACAAATTCTAAAGCAGCAGAACCTACAAAAAGACAGAGTGAAACAAATTTCCAGTCCAAGACAATGTGGATGGTTGATCAGAAAGGTATATCACACCAAGCTGGGAGAGGAATGTAGTTCACTGTGGGTGCTCAGGCAAAACGGACTTCAGCAAACCTGGAGCAGCCCTCAGAGTACTGAATCACAGGCAGCTGTCATAGTTTCCAGACTTCTCAACCCAGTAATGCCAAACACAACTTAGAAAGTCAATAGGAAAAGTCTGTTACTGCAATGAGAGAGAAGTTTGGTCCCAGCCCCAGTCCTCATGTGTGGCCCTGGGGCAGTGACCGCTTCCAGAGCTTCTGGCCCACAGACTGAGGGGGAATGGAGTGGCTGGAAAGAGGGGGATGGCAAAGATCTCTTTGTTGGTGGAGGATTCTCTTGCTTTGCCCATGCCTGAATCTGGATCACAGTTCTGGATGGCGATCTTGGGGTGAGGAGGAGTGCTGGTGTGGTGGAGTTTGTAGTGGTGGAGAGGAAATCCTCCTCACAATTCCAAGACAGAAAAGAGTGCTTGTGGTCACTCACAGAACACAACACATGCCAGGAAAGGAGTCAACACCTCGACCTTCATCATACCACCTTGGAAGAATTGAAAACTTACAAGTCCCTAGAAGTATCTCTGCAAACAGTTGCACAAAACTCCTGAACCTTGGGACAATCCATTTTCCACACTTTAAGCAGACCCCTACCTTAACAAAGAGTTTATAACTCACGTAATTGACTGGGATCATGAGCAAACTTTACAAAAAAAGTCAGACTATAGAATCTCTCTTTGGTGACAAAAAACATCAAAACATCCAATCAGAAGAAGATAACAAAGTCAAAGCTCCTACATATAAAGCCTCCAGGAAAAAGTGTGAATTGGTCCCAGGCCATGGAAGAGTTCAAAAAGGATTTTGAGAAACAAGTAAGAGAAGTAGAGGAAAAACTGGGAAGAGAAATGAGAGTGATGCAAGAAAATCAGGAAAAACTCATCAACACTATGCTAAAGGAGACCCCAAAAATACTGAAGAAAATAACACCTTAAAAATAGCCTAACCCAAGTGGCAAAAGAGGTCCAAAAAGCCAATGAGGAGAAAAATGCCTTAAAAAGTAGCATTGGCCAGATTTAAAAAGTCTAAAAACTCACTGAAGAAAATTTTTTCCTTAAAAATTAGAATGAAAGGGGACTTCCACTTCCAGGAGCCAAGATGGCACAGTAAAAAGGTAGTCACTCTCACCCTCTCCTATCAACCTCTGAAAACCCTGAAAATATCACCTCAGAAAAAATACTGGAACAACTGAACCAGAAGAAAGACAGGGAGCAGCAATGCAGTAGTCCAGGTAGCTAGAAGGATTAACAGGAAAGGCCCCTCTCACCCTCAGGGAAGAGGAGCAGCACAGAATGGGAGTCACCCAGCCAGCTAGTAGAAAGACCCACTTTAGCACACCCGGAGGAGATTCTGGTGCCTCAGCATTCTACAGCAAATGGGTCTCCCAGTGCCTCAGCAAAAATAAGGGAAGCAGCACTACAAAGGGCCCCAGGTGGAAAAGCACCCTGCAGCCTTCATCTGAAAGGAGCTGAAGAAAGCAACTTAGAGTTGCCCAAAAGTTCCACCCTTGCTGATTCCAGCCCAACACCAGGTAAGCTGTCAGAACCCTACAGCTTCCACCTGCCAACAAGGAGGAGATCCTGAAGCCCAGGTGGTCAAGCAGGCAAACACCAACACCTGAATCCCCAAGTGCCTCAGTGAGGGTGGGGGAACCATTGGAAACCAGCTCAAAAAACCACCAGGTGCCTCAGCATTCTATAGCAAAGGAGTCTCCCAGTGCCTCAGCAGAACTAAGGGAGGCAGCACTGCAAGGGGCCCCAGGCAGATAAACACTCTGCAGCACCCATTTAAAGGAGCTGAAGAAAGCTAAAGGAAAGGAAAAGCAGGCAACCTAGAATTGCCTGAAAGTCCCAGCCTTGCTGAGTCCAGCCTAACACCAGATAAGCTGCTAGAACCCTACAGCCTTCAAACTTCAATTGCCAACATAAGAGTCCCCAGCACACAACAACAGTGACCAAGACCTAGGTTCCCAAGAGTAGAAACTTGGGTCAGTGCCCTCTGCTCCCCATTAGGAGAGCTTAATCTCTTTAAAGGCCAGGGAATAAAGAAATGCCATAAGTAAAAAGAAACATATGATAGATCCATATTATGAGAAGAGTGAAGATCAAGACAGAAATTCTGAAGAGGACAACATTGTCAACACACCCACATCTACAACATCAAAAGGGAATATGAACTGGTCTGAAGCCTAAAAGGCCTTCTTAGAAGAGCTCAAGAAAGATTTTAAAAGTCAAATGAGAGAGGTAGAGGAATCCTTAAAAAATACAATTGGCCAATTGGAAAAAAAAAGTACACTGAAGAAAACAAATCCTTGAAAAATACAATTGGCCAACTGGAGAAGAAAGTACAAAATCTAAGAGAAGAAAACAATATGTTAAAAATTAGAATTGGACAAATGGAAACTAATAACTCAATGAGAGAGCAAGAATCAGACAAACAGAACCAAAAAAAAAAATGAAAAAAAGGATGAAAATGTAAAATACCTCATAGGTAAAACAACTGACCTGGAAAATCAATCCAGGAGAGACAATTTAAAAATTATTACCCAGCCTGAAAATCATGATGAAAAAAAGAGCCTGGACAGTATCTTTCAGGGTATCAAAAAGGAAAACTGCCCTGAAGTCCTAGAAACAGAAGGTAAAATAACTGTAGAAAGAATCCATCGCTCCCCACCTGAAAGAGATCCCAAATTGAAAACACCAAAGAATATAATAGCCAAATTCCAAAATTACCAGATTAAAGAGAAAATACTGCAAGCAGCCAGAAAGAAACAATTTAAATATCATGGAACCACAGTTAGGATTACACTGGACCTTGCAGCTTCTACATTTAAAGACTGTAGGGCGTGGAACATGATATTCCGTAAGGCAAAGGAGCTTGGATTGCAGCCAAGGATCAACTACCTAGTGAAAATGAGCATGATTTTTCAGGGGAGGAGATGGATATTCAATGAAAAAGGGGGCTTCCAAACCTTCCTGATAAAAAGACCAGAGCTCAACAAAAAATCTGATCTTCAAGTACAAGATTCAAGAGAGACATAAAAAGACAAATGGGACAGAAAAACACAATATTTTGTTAATAAGGGCAAACTGTTTACATCACTACAAGGGAAGATGACACTTGCAACTCTTGAGAACTGTATTGTTATTACACCATGTTAAAGGAATATACATAAAAGGGGTGGATATAAGTTGGCTCTGATGTAATGATAAAAAAAAAATCTAACCAAATAGGTTAAATGGATCTGAGTAAGTGGATTAGTCTGATCTAAGAAAATGTACTGAGAAAGGAGGAGGCAGACAAGGGTAAATTACATTACGGGAAAAGACACAAAAACCTGTTAGAGTAGAGGGAAAGAAGGGAGGGGGATGAGCATTGTTTGAACCTTACTCTTATCAGATTTGCTCAAGAAGGGAATAACATAATCAGTTAGGTATAGAAATCAAACTTCCTCTATAGGCAGCAGGAGGGAAAAAGGGCAAAGAAAAGGAAGGGGGGATAAAAGGGAGGGAAGAAGCAGTAAGGGTAAAGGGGACTAAAAGGCAAAGGGATAATAGAAGGGAGGTGACACTGAAGGAGGCAGTGGTCAAAAGCAAAACACTAGTAAGGGGAGGGGAGAAGAAAGGAGAAAGAAAAGCACAAACAGGGGGGGAAAGAATGAAGAAAAAGACACAGATAGTAATCATAACTGTGAATGTGAATGGGATGAACTCTCCCCGAAAGCAGAACAGATAGCAGAATGGATGAAAAACCATAATCTTACAATATTTTGTTTACAAGAAACACATTTCAAAAAGAGTGATACATACAGAGTAAAAGTAAAACACTAGAGCAGAATATATTATGCTTCAGCTGAAGTAAAAAAAAAAAGCAGGGGTAGCAATCCTGATCTCAGGCAAAGCAAAAGCAAAAATAGATCTTGTCAAAAGAGATAAGGAAGGAAACTACATCCTGCTAGAAGGCACCATAGACAATGAAGTAATACCATCACTAAATATATATGCACCAAATGGTATAGCATTCAAATTCTTAGAGGAGAAGTTCAGGGAGTTAAAGAAAGAAATAGACAGCAAAACTATACTAGTGGGGCACATCAACCTCCCCCTCTCTGAACTAGATAAATCTAACCACAAAATAAACAAGAAAGAAGTCAGGGAGGTGAATAGAACATTAGAAAATTTAGGTATGATAGACCTCTGGAGAAAACTGGATGGGGATAGAAAGGAATATACTTTTTCTTGGTGGTACATGGCACATACACAAAAATTGACCATGTACTAGGGCATAAAAACCTCACAATCCAGTGCAGAAAGGCAGAAATATTAAATGCATCCTTTTCAGATCATGATGCAAGAAAAATTATATGTAATAAAGGACCACAGAAAGATAGACTAAAAAATAATTGGAAACTAAATAATCTAATCCTAAAAAATGATTGAGTCAAATAACAAATCATAAAAACAATCAATAATTTCATTCAAGAGAATGACAATAATGAGACAACACACTAAAACTTATGGGATGCAGCAAAATCAGTTCTTAGGGGAAGTTTTATATCTCTAAATGTTTACATAAATAAAATAGAAAAAGAGGAGCTCAATGAATTGGACATAAAACTAAGAAAAAAATAGAAAAAGAGCAAATTAAAAATCCTCCATTAAACAACAAATTAGAAATATTGAAAACTAAAGAAAAAATTAAGAAAATTGAAATTAAGAAAACTATTGAACTAACAAATAAAACTAAGAGCTGGTTTTATGAATAGACCAATTAGATAGATAGACCTTTGGTTAATTTAATTTAATAAAAGAAAGAAGAAAACCAAATTACTAGTATCAAGAATGAACAGGGCGAAGTTACCACCAAGGTAGAGGAAATTAAAACAACAATTAGAAATTATTTTGCCCAACTCTATGCCAACAAATTTGACAATCTTAGTGAAATGGATAAATATTTACAAAAATATAAATTGCCCAGATTAACAGAAGAGGAAGTAAAATACTTAAACAACCCCATCTCAGAAAAAGAAATTGAACAAGCCATTGATGAACTCCCTAGGAAAAAATCTCCAACACCAGATGGATTCACATGCAGATTCTATCAAACAATTGAAGAATAATTAATTCCAATACTATATGGACTATTTGGGAAAAAGTAGGTGAAGAAGGAGTCTTATCAAATTCTTTTTATGATACAAATATGGTGCCAATACCTAAACCAGGAATAGTCAAAACAGAGAAAGAAAATTATAGATCAACTTCTCTAATGAATATAGATGCAAAAATTTTAAACAAAATATTAACAAATAGGTTACAGCAACTTATCGCAAGACTAAAACACTATGACCAGGTAAGATATATACCAGGAATGCAGGGCTGGTTCAATATTAGGAAAGTGTCAGCATAATTCATCATATCAACACCAAAGAAACCATATGATCATCTCAACAGATGCAGAAAAAGCTTTTGACAAAATACAACACCCATTCCTATTAAAAACACTAGAAATCATAGGCATAAATGGAGTCTTCCTTAAAATAATAAATAGCATCTATCTAAAACCTTCAGCAAGCATAATATGTAATGGAGACAAGCTAGAAGCAATTCAAATAAGATTGGGGGTGAAACAAGGATGTCCATTATCACGACTGTTATTCAATATTGTACTGGAAACATTAACTTTAGCAATAAGAGAATAAAAGGTAATTGAAGGTATTAGAATAGGCAAAGAAGAAACAAAGCTATCACTCTTTGCAGATGACATGATGATATACTTAGAGAGTTGCAGAGAATCAAGTAAAAAACTACTTGAAATAATAAACAATTTTAGCAAAGTTGCAGGCTATAAAATAAACCCACATAAATCATTGGCATTTCTAAATATTGCCAGCAAAGCCCAACAGTAAGAGATAGAAAAAGAAATTCCATTTAAATTTACTGTAGACATTATAAAATATTTAGGAGTCTACCTCCCAAAACAAACCCAGGAACTCTAGGAACACAATTACAAAACACTTTTCACACAAATAAAGTCAGATCTAAATAATTGGAAAAAAACATCAGGTGCTCATGGGTAGGCTGAGCTAATATAATAAAAATGACAATCCTACCTAAGCTAATTTACTTATTCAGTGCCAAACCAATCAAACTACCAAAAATTATTTTATAGAGTTAGAAAAAATAATAACAAGGTTCATTTAGAAAAACAAAAGGTCCAGAATATCAAGGGAACTAATGAAAAGAAATGCAGGGGAAGGTGGCCTAGCCATTTCAGATCTTCAGTTGTATTATAAAGCAGCAATCATCAAAACTGCTTGATACTAGGGGGCAGTTAGGTGGCACAATGGATAGAGCACTGACCCTGAAGTCAGGAGGACGTGAGTTTAAATCCAGGCTCAGATCAAACACTTGACACTTACTAACTGTGTGACCCTGGGCAAGTCACTCAACACCAATTGCCTAAAATTAAAAAAATTTAAAAACAAACTGCTTGGTACTGGCTAAGAAATAGAGTGGTAGATCAGTGGAGTAGGTTAAATATGCAGAAATAGCAGTCAATGACTACAGTAATCTATTATTTGATAAACCCAAAGACCTCAGCTTCTAGGATAAAAACCTACTCTTTGAAAAAAAAACTGATGGGAAACCTGGAAAAGACTATGGCAGAAACTAGGCATAGACCAAAATCTCACACTATATACCAAAATAAAGTCAAAATGGGTTCATGATTTAGATATAAAGGCTGATACTATAAGCAAACTGGGAGAGCAAGGAATAGTTTACCTGTCAGATCTATGGAGAACAGAAGTATTCATGACCAAAGAGGAGGTAGAGAACATTATGAAAAGCAAAATGGATAATTTTGATTACATTAAATCAAAAAGTTTTTCACAAACAAAGCAAATGAAACTAAGATTATAAAGAAGGTATAAAATTGGGAAAGAATTTTTACAACCAGTGTCTCTGATAAGGGCTTTATTTCTAAAATATATAGAGAATTAAGTCAAATTTAAAAGAATACAAGCCATTCCCAAATTGATAAATGGTCAAAGGATATGAACACACAGTTCTCAGATGAAGGAATTAAAGCCAAATATAGTCATATGAAAAATGCTCTAAATCACTATTGATTGGAGAAATGCAAATCAAAACAACTCTGAGGTTCCACATGACACCTATTAAATTGGCCAACAGGACAAAAAAGGAAAATGATAGATGTTGGAGAAGATGAGGGAAAATTGGAAGACTAATGCATTGTTGGTGGAGTTGTGAAATGATCCAACCATTTTGGGGAGCAATTTGGAACTATGCCCAAAGGGCTCTAAAAATGTGCGTACCCTTTGACCCAGCAATAGCACTTCTGGGGCTATATCCCAAAGAGATCACACAAATGGGAAAAGGACCCACATGTACAAAAAAATTCATGGCAACTCTTTTTGTGGTGGCAAAGAATAGGAAATTGAGAGGATGCCCATCAATTGTGGAATTGCTAAGCAAGTTGTGGTATATAAATGTGATGGAATACTATTGTGCTATAAAAAATGATGAACAGGCTGACTTCAGAAAAACCTGGAATGACTTGTATGGTCAGATGCTGACTGAAGTGAGCAGAGCCAAGAGAATGTTGTACATAATAACAGCCACATTGTGTAATGACTAATATTAATGAACTTAACCCTTCCCAGCAATGCAAGGACCTAAGACATTTCCAGAGGCCTTGTGATGGAAAATGCTATCCACATCCGAAGAAAGAACTATGGATGTTGAATTATTTTTTTTCCCTCTTCTGTTGAGTTTTGTTTCCTCTTTCTGATGGTTCCTCCTATTGGTTTTAATGTTTACGTATACCATCATTAATGTGAAAATATGCTTAACATGAATGTAAATGTATAACCTATATCAGATTCTGTGCTGTCTCGGCGGGGTGGAGAGGAAGGGGGAGAAAAATTTTAAACTCAAAAGCATATGGAAGTGATTATTGATAAATCAAAATGAATCAATACAAAAGAAAAAAAATAGAATGAAGGAATTGGAAGTTAGTGATTTTATGAGAAATCAGGACAGTGTAAAACAAAATCAAAAAAATTAAAAAATAGAAGGCAATGTGAAATATATCATTGGAGAAACAATTGACCTGGAAAATAGATCCAGGAGAGATAATTTAAAAATTATTGGACTATCTGAAAATCATGATAAAAAAAAAAGACCTAGACATCATCTTTCAAGAAATTACTAAGGAAAACTGCCCTTATACTCTCAGACTAAAGGGTAAAATAGAGATGGAAAGAATCCATTGATTACCTCCTGAAAGAGAACCCCAAAGGAAAACTCCTAGGAGTATTGTAGCCAAATTCCAGAGTTCCCAGGTTAAGGAGAAAATATTGCAAGCAACCAAAAAAGAAACAATTCAAATATTGTGGAAACAAAATCAGGATAACACAAGATTTAGCAGCTTCTACATTAAGGGACTGGAGGACTTGAAATATAATATTCCTGAGGTCAAACGAGATAGGATTACAGTCAAGAATCACCTACCCATCAAAACTGAGTATAATCCTTCAGAGGAACAAATGCACATTCAGTGAAATGAAGACTTTCAAGCATTCTTGATGAAAAGATGAGAGATGAATGGAAAATTTAACTTTCAAATACAAGACTGAAGAGAAGCATGAAGAGGTAAACAGAAAAGAGAAATCATGAGGGACTTATTAAGGTTGAACTGTCTACATTCCTACATGGAAAGATGATATATGTAACTCATGAGACTTTTGTCAGTATTAGGGTAGTGGGAGGTTAAAATTCTCTCTCTCTCTCTCTCTCTTTCTCTCTCTCTCTCTCTGTCTCTCTCTCTCTCTCTGTCTCTGTCTCTCTGTCTGTCTGTCTCTCTCTCTATATATATATGTAAGTAGATAGATAGATAGATAGAGATAGAGATAGATAGAAGATAGATAGATAGATAGATAGATAGATAGATAGATAGATAGATAGATAGATAGAT
>NW_020954569.1:29784052-29816339 GCF_900497805.2 Vombatus ursinus | reverse complement strand
GATAGATAGATAGATAGATAGATAGATAGATAGATAGATAGATAGATGGCACAGGGTGAATTGAAGATGAAGGGGTGATATCTGGAGAATAAAATTAAAGGGTAAGAGAGGATTATGCAGAGAGAAGGAGAAAGGGAGAGATAGGATGGAGTAAATTATCTCACATGAAACGGACAAGAGAAGACTTTTACAGTGGAGGGGAAATAGGGGAAGGTGAGAGGGAATGAGTGAATCTTATTCTCATTGGATTTGACTTAAAGAGAGAATAACATACACACTCAATTTGGTACGGAAATCTATCTTACCCTGCAGAAAAATGAGGGGGGGTGAGGGGACAAGAGAGCAGGAGGATGATAGAGGGGAGGGCAGATTGGGAGAGAGGGTAATCAGAAGTAAACACTTCTAAGAAGGGGCTAGGTCAAAAGAGAGAATAGAATAAATGAGGGATGAGATAGGATTAAGGGAAATATACTTAGTTTTTCACAACCTGACTACTATAAAAGTGTTTTGCATGACAACACATGCAAAATCTGTATGGAATTGCTTGCCTGCTCAATGAGGGTGGGTGGGGAGGGAGGAATGGAGAAAATTTGGAACCCAAAGTTTTAAATACAAGTGTTAAAAATTGCTTTCACATGCAACTAGGCAATAAGATATACAGGAAATGTGACATAGAAATCTATTCTGCCCTACAGGAAAATAGAAGATGAAAAGGACAAGAAAAAGTGGGGGTGGAGATAGAAGGGAGGGCAGGTTAGGGCAAGTGGTATTCAGAATGCATGCCATCTTAGAGTGGGGTGAAGGGGACATGGGGAGAAAATTTAGAACTCAAAATCTTGTGGAAGTGAATGTTGAAAACTAAAACTAAATAAATATATATGTATACACATATGCATATATGTATATGTATTTTAAAATAATAAAAATATCATTGATCTACCTGAAAACCACAATGAAAAAAGAACCTGGATAACATCTTTCAGGAAATCATCAAGGAAAACTGCCCTGAAGTCTTAGAACCAGAGGGTAAAATAGTCATAGAAATAATCCACTGATCACCTCCTGAAAGAGATCCCAAATTCAAAATGCCAAGGAATATGGTAACTGAATTTGAAAAATACCAGATCAAAGAGAAAATACTGTCAGCAACCAGAAAGAAACAATTTAAATATCATGGAACCAGAGTGAGGATGACATGACACAGGATCTTGCAGTTTCTACATTAAAAGATGACAGGATGTGGAATACTATATTCCATAAAGCAAAGGAGCTTGGATTACAACCAAGCATCAACTATCCAGTGAAATTGAACATTAACTCTCAGGAGAGGAGATGGATATTCAACAAAATAGGAGACTTTCAAGTTTTCCTGATGAAAAGCCTGGAGCTGAACAGAAAATTTGACCTTCAAATGCAAGTCTCAAGAGAGGCATAATAAGGTAAACAGGAAAGAAAAACAACAGCAACAACATCAACATGCTATTAATAAGGGCAAACTGTTTACATCCCTACAAGGGAAGATGACACTTGTAACTCTTGACAACCATATTGTTAGTACACCATTTAAAAGGGGTACACATAGAGGGAGTGGGTGTAAGTTGATTTAATGTAATGTTAACAAAAATCTAAGTGGGTTAAGTGGAGCTAATTAAGGGATTATACTGGGAGAAAATGGAAGGAGGCAGACAAGGGTAAACTACCTTACAGCAAAAGGTACAAAAACCTATTACAGTAAAGGGAAAGAAGGGAGGGAAATGAACATTGTTTGAACTTTACTCTCATCAGATTTGGTACAAAAAGGGAATAACATAATCAATTAGGTAGATATATCTAACTTACACTATAGGAAGTAAGAAGGGAAAGGGAAAAGAAATGGGAGAGGGTGAATAGAAGTGAGGAAAGAAGTAGTAAGGGTAAAGGAAAAGAAAAGGATGGGGGCTAATAGAAGGGAGGGTAATCTGAGGGAGATGGTGGTCAAAAGCAAAACACTAGTGAGGAGGGAAAGGGAGAAAGGAGAAGCAAAAGCATAAACAAAGGAAGGATGGAGAGAAAGACAGAGATGGTAATCATAACTGTGAATGTGAATGGGACAAACTCTCCCATAAAACAAAAAACATAATTCTAAAAAAATATTTTAAAATAATGTAATGGAATATTATTATGCATCAAGAAACAATGAAAATGAAGAATTTGGAGAAGCACAGAACTTAGATGAACTGATGGCAGAAATAAATACAACCAGAAAAAAAATAAAACAAGAACAACAATATATGTAATGATTACCTTAATGTAAATGGAAAGAACAACAATGGAAAAAATAAACAGGTAATTATGAGGACCAAGCTTGTTCCCAAAGAGGTACAGGAATATTCCTTTATTCTTTCTTTGTAAAAATGGAGATATATGAGGATGCAACAATAGATATACAGTTAGACTTGTTTAGTGTTATTTAGTTTTACTGAACTTTTTTTTTCTTGATTTTCATCTTTGTTAAAAGGTATGGCTCTCTGCATGGGATAAGAGAAAGGGGCATTTTGGGATATCAAACCAATACAAAACAAAAGAATAATATAAATAAGAAAAAATGGAAGGAAGGAAAGAATCAGGGAAGGAAGGAAAGAAAGGAGGGAGAAAGAAAGAATGAAGGAAGGGAGAAAGAGAGGGAGCAAAGAAATGAGTGAAAAATGAAAAGTTTTTTTCTTACTCTAAAATGCTATGATTCCCTGTCATTCATAAGAAAAAATAATTTATTCCCTTCAAAATCAAAATGTCAAATGAAATCAATACATTTATGTTGACCTTTCTTTTATAGTAGTTGTGGTCACCTTGAATTTCTAATAAGGAGCTTGAAAGAAAGAGCATATTTTCTTGATCAAACTCATAACTCTATGTCTGTAGGTCTATTCTAGAAAGTTCATCCTCTCCTTGTCTTTGCTCTAGCCAATTAAGTTTAGTGCCAAGACATAGAAACTTTAGGGGAAAAAAGCAAAAGAAAAAAAATGAGTAAATATATTCTTTTCCCCTGAAAGGCAATAATCACAGCTCCAATGTCTGTGTTAACCTTCTCAATGGGTTTTTATAGAAGATCAATGAAAATAAAATATCTCTACTTGGGAAGTTCTTTCAGAGTTTAGAAACATAATACTCTCCAAAGTTATTGAAAAAAATCCAACTACCTAGGTTCAAGCAGAAATGCACACACACACACACATACATATACACATGTGTATATAAATATATTTCATATACACATGCATATATACACATGTGTATATATACATATGCACTATACACACATACAAACATAATCATATTTCTGATTGAACCTTGGTGATTGGCTTTTTCAAGAACTTTTTTATATTTCCAAATTCACAAAGAACTTCCCAAGTGTGTCTGTATGTCTATATGTGTGCATAAAATTTTCATTTAATACATATGCATATATGTGTGTATGTGTATGTATATGTATGGGTGTGTATCTGTGTATCCTTAGTGAAAAGCAGAAAGGCATTCACTTTTAGATTAGATAAAGCATTTTGTGTTAAGGAATTACTATTTGCCCAGCCCTATTTTTACAAGTAAATATTCTGTATATATTTTAATGCAATAATGAAAAGTACTTTACTGTGTTTTGAATGCATGTATTATTTTTCATGAATCAATGTAGCATACTCTTATTTTCTTTGACCTATATTTGCTTGAGGATTACAAGTACCTAAAATCTCATCAGGATGAGTACTTTCTTTATTGTCACATATTGTAACATCTGGACCCCACCCACAACAATTTAATACTGTGCAAATTATCCTAGCTATGGCAATAATTCTAATAATTATAACAATAGTAATAATTATGACAACAACAATAACAATAATGATCTAGTGGTCAGTCTTTTTATGAGTAATCTATCCAAACCTGACTTGACTCATCTTCAGATAACTATCTGTTTGAAGCCACATCCTTATAAACTTTCCACCTTTATCAGTATGTGTTCCTTCATCATAATTTTTCAGAACCTAAGATCACTGACACACTAAGATTTATATTAACTGACAGTATTGCCCTGACAATTTCATTATTATTGTGATCAATGATGACTTCCTAAATTCTGTAAATTATGCACTATCACAGAAATGATGAGTTAAATACTTGACTAAAGACATTTTGATAATTTGAGAAGATTTCTTTAGTATGTAACTGTTAGGATTTGTAATAAGAAATTGATTCCTAAGTATGTTCAGGATGTTTTGGGTAGCCTATAACAATTTACACGTGAATTGCTGTGGATCGGTTGTAGATCAACCCCTATTTAAAGTATTTTTTTAGTCCATGGCTTACATTTGGGGTGTATTTAAGGACACATCAGCACATTCTGAAAGTATACAAAAGTAAATGATTGGAGCAGTGGAAATAGGTAACCATAGTAATAAGATAATCTCTAATGTGAGTTGTTCCACTTCCAGGTTATCCCTAGAATAATGGGTAATCTTTAGTGTTGGAAAAGACATTATAATTATGTCATATGGTTTGGCTCTGAATGTATCTCATGATACAATATCATCTTTAGATGATCTAATATTTCAGACAGTAGTTGTTATTGTTGTTACTGTTGTATTTAATCCAATTATATTGCATATATCATAGAGTTATTGGGAGCAAAGCAGTAGTTCATAAAGAGTGCTTTAGGTAAATTATAGAAGAGAATGAATGCTTTCAACTGGCTGAAGCATGGAAGACTTCACAGAAAGGGTATTATTCAAAGATGGTATACCATGATGATAAGATTATATTTTGTGTGTTCATGAGAATTTTTTTAAATTATTACTTTACTTACTATACTGTTTATATTTATCTTAATAAACTCTCACTATGAGTTGTTGTGGTTAAAAAATATCATTTGTCTAATGACCAGCCCTTTGATTGTGGGTCTCTCTACAATTAGCTAACCTAATTCTCACATGGCAGACATCAATAAATTTGAATTAGATATTAGTAGACTATGTAAGAACTATAAAATGAGGAATTTGGTTTAGATGAACTCTATTGTCCATTCTAACTCTAAACAAGGTGTTGTTAAACTTTTGGAGGACATGGATTCTTTGGAATTCTTGTAATGTCTATGAGCTCTTTTTCAGAATACAGTTCATAAGTGAATAGAATAAAACACATAGGATTACAAAAGAACCAATTATATTGAAATATGATTGTGTTTATATATTGTATGTGAATATAGAATGCAAGTTGATATATAGACAAACAAATTGATAAACCCAAAGACTTCTATCCATAGAGGCCTATGGTTAAAATATTTAAACACATACACAAACACACACACACACACAAACACCCATATTGACAGAACCACTGGAATATATCCATAGACCCTTTGTGGGGGGGTGGGTCCATGAAACCCAGGGTAAGAAATTCTGATGTAGAACAGTGATTATTATATAAATTAAGTTTAATTTTCTCTCTTTATTTTTTTATTTCAAACTGTTTTCAATAACAAGAAAAATCTAAATATTTTAAAATAATAGCATGTTTATGAAGTCATGATTTAATGCCTATTAGTGCTTCTCATTTATTATGATTTTCCAAGGATTATTTAAACACGTGTCTCAAAGGTCTGCTGCATACAAATAATGATACTTGAGCATCCATTAAACTATAGACTTCACAGGCTTTGGTCTTGCAATTGTAGAATATGTACAAAACCTTAGAATAGATGGCCTCCCTGAAAGATAAAGATTGTAAATCTTTAAAATTATGACTAAACACCCCACCAACAACTTACTATTCTGAGATCAAATTTCAGCAAAAGTACTTTACATTATTATTTGAGACAAGTCTTCTCAAAGAAAGTCTGTTTAGTATATTAATAAGCCATACCAGTAAGTCCATGGCATTGTTTTTGTAAATTTTTTTTCCATTCATTAAACTAAGTTAGCTAACAGATTGCTTCTGAAAAATGCTGTACTGGTTAATAATACTACAATTGAATAGCTTCCCCAAATATACTTGCAAGGAATTTACTTATATATTTACTTGTTTATTTTTCATTCATTTATTTCTTTATTAATACATTTATGTATTTATTGATCTGTTCATTTCTTTATTTATTCATTTCAAGATTATAGCACAAACATGGTTGGAGAGCTGTCCAAGTATATGTCTGAGCAAAGTAAAAGGCTCCACTGGCTTTTTCAGTGCAGAGCAAGAAAAATTCTAATGCAAACTGTCACAGTGATCACAAGACATCAGCACATCTCTCCTTGATCCTCACAAGTGGTCAAGCTTTCTAGTAATGGCTTTTCTTTTCTATAAAATATACAGAGTTAAGAAGTGTAGCTTTTTTTTCAATAACCAGCCTTGGAGATAGGAAATATTGAATTTACAACTAATTAGATATGGGGATTAAAGGAAACAGAACTGTCAAAGATGTTAACTAAAACTAGTTGACTAGAAATGCGGTGGTTTCCACAGCAACGGGGAGTTTCATGGATTTTTTTTAGAGAAAGTATGAATTCTGTTTTAGACATTTTGAATTTGAGATTCCTACATTGAGGTACAGTTAGTAGTTCAAAAAGGAATGTCAGTTTTCTCGAGAAAGATATAGGATGGATATATATATATATATATATATTTGGAGTCACCTGCAATGGAGATGATCATTAAAACCATAGAAGCTAATGAGATTTTCTAGGGGCAAAATATAGAGAAAAAAGAGAAGGGGGTACAAGAAAGAAACACAAGATGTATAAATGAAGGGGAGGTTAGGACATGCATGATGATCTAGCAAAGGTAACAGAATGGTTAAGTATACAGAAGAAGCTTGGAAAAATATATGACATAGAATGGGGTTATTTTATTAGACCACAAAACTGAATGAACACATACATCTAACCTTCCATGATTCCTATGAAAGGAAAATCTACTTCCCCTCTCCTAGCAGCTATGTAGCATTTCCTTGGCTATTGAATGTTCTGCCCAGTGACCATAGTCAGACCCAGGAAAATGATAAATTAAATTTTGTTTTTAGTATCTTCTAATTTCATTATGTGGGCTCTTTCCCTTGCTTTACTATGACTCCTCTGTGTATTCTGTCTCTCAAGTTTCCAAGTCTCTATTTCTACCCCTTATCAAGATTTTTTCTTTTTCAGCTTTAAAGAAAGATTTTGTGCCATGTTAAAGGAATCTCAGGCCTTTTAATGCAGAATGGGACTACAAAATAGTCTTTGCTGGCTCCATGGACTCAGTAAATGAATAATCACCTAGTTTACACATTAGGTTTTCCCTACTTACAGCTAAGTGTGATTTTAACCATAAGGGAATGGATGATGTGATTTTCTTTTAGGTTTAAATAAGCACCAAGTAGTCTCCTGTGTAAAAGTAAAGGAAGCCTAGTTTCTCTAAACAGGATGATCAGATCTTTAGCTATGGCCTTCTGTGGGAAATTGCAGGCTGAATAGACTTTAACTAGGTTAGTGTTTGGGCAAAGCTGATTTATGCCAATGACATTTTCTTTTTGGTTATATCTCTTTAATGAGTTATTGTGCATGTTAATATTAAAAACAACTTGGGTTACCATCCAGGGCTATTTCTTTTTTTCTACTGTTCTGTTTTCTGTATTTTTCAGATGTCCCTTTTAAAATATTCTGCCTTGGCATTCTAGTTCATTGTTAACAATTTTCTAGATGATTTGCCAAGACCTTTAGATAGGCCTAAAGTTGCATTGCCTTTATGCTGCTTCTATTGGTTACTGCCCAATTGTTTTCTTGTCCTGCTGACACAAGATTTTTCATACAGTTGGTTTATTGTTTTCTTGGCATTCCAAGAGACTTTGCGTAGATCATCTGTTTAAGTCCATCAAAGACAATACAAAGTGTAGCATCTCAATAACTTTCCCAGCACTTAAAGCAGAGCATCATTCATCATGTATAATAGCATCCTTTCAACTATTCAAACACAACAAGCTTAAACACGAAATGAATGTGAATCAAAACATTGAAAAGTATTTTGAAACCCTGTTTGCCAATGATGCACAGTACAAATGTTTAACTCTCCCTCATTTCATCCCTTAACTGAGAGAAGGCTGCCAGGAAGTTTAGTCATTTTTCTTAAATGTAGGATTTGAATGTCTATACTTTTCAAAGCAATCATGTTAGAATAATTTGGTTGAAAATATTCTAATATTTCTATTCAGATCATTCCAAAATGTTTGAGATAAACAATAAATTTTCTTGCACCATTGCAACTGTCTTAAATTTTTAAACCTGAAACGCTACAAGGCTCTCTCTGTCTCTCTCTCTGTCTCTCTCTCTGTCTCTCTCTCTTTCTGTAAAATGACAGGAAAAAGAGATCTCCCAAGGATTCTTCCTAAGTCTAATACTGTGATCCAGTTATACTAAATAGAAAGTGATGTGATGGTCAAGAAACTATGTATTTCCCAACTTTTCAGGGAAGATTCCTAGGAAAAGTTATACTTAATCATAGCAAAAAGCATACAAACTTGATTTTTAAATTATTCCCATGAATGCAAATCAATTTATTATTAGTGCCAGTGATGTTAGGATTAAGAACCTCTAAACATAGACCTTCATCTCTCACAGACAACACACATATACACACAGGGACAAAAGTATAAACCACATACAAAGTATAAAATATAATTGAAGCGGTTTCCAGAATTCATTCCAATGAAACAAAAAAAATACACTGTTTTCAAGCTCCTTTGCAAAATTATCTAACCTCGTAACAATTTGGAGATTGGTTTTGTTGTTGTTGTTTTGTTTCTTTATTTCTTGTTTGTTTGTTTCACTTTCAGTGTATAGCTATAACTATGCAAAAGGAGTCATATTTTTTTAAATTTTGATTTAAGGACCATTCCTCTCTTAGTAGTGGCCTGAACTACACCCATAAAATGTCATTCTTTTTATTCATTCATCAACTCAACAAATATTTATCAAACTACCACTGTGGGCAAAGAATACTGAAAGATAGGGAGAAACAAGGTTTTATTGATACACAGACACTTCCTTCACATTATAGGTTTTACAGTCCAGGAGGAAACGTTAGACTTAAAAAAAAAAAAACAGATAGTTATAATATATTAAACTCCATGATCAGAGCATTAGAGTTACAATAAAATAATAATAATTTTATGTCCAGTGTAGAAAGTTGTTTTTCACAACCAGATTATATGAATGATGAAATGGGGAGCCAGTAGCAACAGGATCATCAATCATCAAATGCAAAATATTGGTTTCTGATGGGGTTTATAGAGCTAGAGTATGTTTTATAGTCTTTTATACTGAGTCTAGGGATGAAAAGAATTTGCTATTTAGCATGAAGACAAGGTGAGATAGATAACATAATAACTGTATAAATAAATAATATTAAAGGAATAACTATTTGATTGAATGCGTACAACTTTCCAATTCATGAAAATACATTGACTTATGTGTAAAAATAAATCTCTTGCCTGCAATTAGACGTTATGAAGTGAAAAGTGAATCCAAGTTAGTTAAGATTGTTTTTGTAAAAGATATAAATTCTGAACTGGATTCAAAAGCATTACAGGCATCCCTGTTATAAAATAAGATGTAATAGTGTAGGTAAATTAGCTAAATAGTGCCAGTGGAGGTACTGAATGAAATGCGTGTGTGTGTGTGTGTGTGTGTGTGTGTGTGTGTGTGTGTGTGTGTGTACAGAGAAGAGGAAGAAGCATAAGTAGAAGATAATCACAGGGAAAAAGCAAAAAAAAATAAAGTTGGACTAGTAAATTAATGAGCTTCAATCCCTAAAGTAAATATGACTGAAAATGGCTATGACTTTGAGGACCGAAATATTTGAGAAAGTTTAAGGCCTTTTTTTATGGATCTCATTGCCCCATCAGCCCCATCAACTTGAGGTCCATAGTAGAACCTTGTCATGATTCAATTACATTCATTCAACAAACATTTGTGAACCACAACAGTCAAGGCATTGAGGGAGACATGAATAATGACAATACATATGATAAAGGTTCATACATAAACTAGCAATGGTAAATCAATGGAGTTTTTGAGGACCATATTAGATCATTTGATTTCTTGGGGTGCAAAACACTGCACATGATATCAGAGTAGATTAATTAGTTTTGCTGAACTTTAAAAAATCCTTTCACTCTTTGTTATGTGATGGCTTTTGGGAAGAAAGGAAAGAACTATATTTGGTAACAGTACCACAGTACAGTTGTTGCTACTTTATTCTAATTGTTATTGTAGTAGAAGCCATCTAAAATAAATCATTTTATATTTCTTGTCTCTCTTAGAAAAAGAAGCATAGTTAATACCTAAAATAATGTCCTTTGAAATTCAACTCAAATGAAGAAGGAAACATCAACTCTGGATTAAACTTCATAAATATGAATAACTTTGACAAAAATGAGTACCTGTACTGTTATGCTAAAATTTAATTTCTAAATAAGCTTAAAAAGACTTGACTTTAATTCAGGGAAAAAAAAACAGCCAAGTTTTCTATGTTTGGAGTCCCAGAGATTTATATCATGCATCTCACAGAACATGATCCAATTTTGATCATTTTGACATTATGCTGATGCAAGAAATTATACATTTTAAAGTAATTTTTGATCTTTCTCAGATAAATCACCACATTTTTTTTGTGTGTGTATGGGAACCAGAAAGTACCAATTCATAGAGCAATAGAGTTGAGTCTAATATAACAAGGTGAGTCTAAACTGTGATTACCTGACTCTTAGAACAGTATTGTTCAATATTTTGACTTAGGTGACTGAGATGTAGCTTATTACACTCTAAAGGAATGGGGAAGCTGAGTGATTAACTGAATGCATTATATTGGCCCTTTCTGGTGTCCTATTATCACCTAAGTGAATTTTCTTAAACTCTGGATGCCTTTAACAAGATATTCTTATTGACATAAAGTTAACAAATGGCATTATGTTCTTTTACACAGCATAAGGTTAGAAAAATACAACTAACCACAGATATTTTTTTCACAATGTCTACATATTTGTATATATACACATGCATATAAACATTACTATTCATTATAACCCAAAACATAAACTATTAGTATGTGAATGTACTTTTTGGGTAGCAAAAGGAATATAGATATTCTCAAGAGATTTTTCCTTCTCTTTATTGTGTATTGTAAACAAAATCAGTTTATTTAGGATAGAAACATCTAGATTTTTCAAACATTTTTCTTTGACCTCCCCTCCAAAATAAATTACAACATTTTAGGTCTTTGCCATTATGCCAAATTAATTACAATTGGCCTAAAGCAAAAGGGAAAAGCATGTTTGGTTTAAAGTCATTCTGTAATGTAGATTTGCAATTCCCTTGCAAATAGTCCTTGGGAATAGCTGACACATTAGTAAGGAGCATCCTTATCCAGAGCTATTTGCCCTTTTGATTAAGGGATGTAATGATCTATTCTGAATCTGCAGAAAACAATGCTGATTCCATTCATTTTTACAACCCCGTCTCACCTTCAAGTATTGAGAAAGTGTAAATAATTATTTTAAGGGTTATTAGATGTTTTGTACAAGAGAGCTCAAATCAGGAAGAAAATTAAAAGAGGCTATTTTCTCAGGACCTAAAAAAAAAAAAAAGACCTAGAAGTACCCCCTGCACCTAAAGAGAAAAATTGAGTTTATTCACAAGGAAATCATGTTTTTATGCCTTTTTGCTCACATTTAAGGTGACCCACTGATAAACAAGGGTGAGTCTCTCTGATCAATAAATAAACAAACAAATAAATAAATGAAATTCTGTAGTTGCTATTGGCTAGACTAACCAGACTGATATTTATGGTAGTGAGGACAGTAGTGTAGAAGAGCCATAGTTGTGAGTTCAAGTAAAAATTATGATAAGACATTTTCTAGGAAACATTTGTGTGAAATATAGATAGGTAGATAAACAATTAGACAGATAGATATAGTTATAGATAGATTTAATGCAATGAATCTATGAAATGTTGGGTCAGTCAACTAGAAGTTGACCACATGTAAAATTTAGCTTTAATCTTCTTATTAAAATAAAATGAAGCCTGTTTTATTTTTATTTTCCAAAATGCAAAAACAGTGCCAGGTATTCAGCATTAGTAATATAAAATTTGTGTGGAAATCAATAGAATGCATGATATTAGGACTGGGAAGATTGATTCCTTGGTTAGGCTTTTTGCACATGTTCACATTTTAAAAAATCTATTCTATATGTGCAAATACTTTAGAGAAACATGTTCCAACAATAAAATCATGGACATTTTAAATATTAGGAAGCCAGTGAATCTATAAAATGACTTGATTTATAAGAAAAATAAGATACTAAGTCAAATGGTGGCATAAAATACTTCAAATGAACATTATTTTATGGTATTTAAGTTTGGCAAAAGGAAGGAGAAAGAATCAGTCATATTTTCTGATAATGTAAATTATTTAAAATTAGATATGTTATTGTTCTAGGATATGGAAAAAATCAACAAGGAAGGGGAGCTCTACACCTGTGATTTAATTAATTTGATGAAATTCCAGTGTAGATGCTTCCTTTGTAACTATAGTTCAGTAACTTATTTGTAACATAATCATAGAGAAATGACTGAGTTACAGGGAAATTAAGTGTCTTTTCCAAAATCACGCAAGTATTATGGGCCAGAGGCAGAACTAAATTAATTATAGGTCTTCCTGACTCAAAGGCCGAATCTATTCACTAAGTGATGTATCTTTCATGGGAAAGATGAAGGTGACTTTTCTCACATTTTTTTAATCTAAGTATCTGAAAATGAGAGTTATGAGGTTAAGAGACTGTTTATATAATTGTTCTTTATTTTTCCCACTGAAAGTTAGAAATAAGGTATCCTTCTGTTTGAAATTATTTTCCTTTGATACTTTTTTTTTCATTTTTAACTTCAAAATTTTTATTTTGTATATTCCAAAAGACAATACATGTCTAATATAGAGTAATTGAAATGTTTTAATTTTCAAATCATATCATATGTCCAGCTTTGTCTCAATTATAGAAGTCTTCATGGGTTTCTTATAGTCCTAACATCAGAATTTCAATTTAAACATAAAATAAGCAACTTCTTTTTCAGAGCTGTCTGTGATACGTTACTTTTTTCTTGTTTCAGCAGATTCATTGGCTATTGCTATATTCATAACAAATCTTTATTAAATCTTCTCTATTCCTCTTATTCTTAATTGTGTTTGAGGTTTTCTTTCTTTTTGGTCATTTTTTGTGTGTGTCTATCCCTATGGCTTTTCCATTTAAAGACATTCTTTTAACCTTCAAACAATCAAATTTCTTTTCAATCCCAAGTTGAATACTCTACACTAGTGTTGAATTACTACCTTTAAACAATCATTTCTTTTCTTTTAGTTCTAAGAGACAATGTTCACATCCCATGATGGAATATCTGATTTTAAAAAATGGAAATCAAATAAAAGATAGAGTCTTTTAATAAAGCTTAAAATGACAATATCAAGGCAAGAAAATAATTTGCTAATGTGTTCTTATAGTCTGAATCTTATAAATTCATTTTACAATATATTCTTACAATAAATGGGAATCCTTAATTGTTCAAAATTCCTCTAACTTATTTTATGATATTCATGTTACAATATTTCTATACCTGATTCCATATGAGTTATTAATATTCTGTTCAATGAAAAAGTCATGTAAATTACTAAATGTTTTATGTATTAGCAACTTCATGTACTAGGGAAATGAATACATTTTGAATGTGGAGAAATCACTGTGATTACACACTTGGACTGGGTAAAACCTGCCACATATTTAAAAGCTGCTATTAAATATTGGATTGTCTAGGGTATGACAGTTCCAAAACAAGTAGAAGGCTAAGTTTATTCTCCCATGTGTGAATGTGTGCAAATGTCCTTTACTTAAATGCAATTTGATAGACCTTCCAGGAGCTAGGCACTGGATAAAAATTGCCAAATATCCATGGGATTCTTGTATCAAGATGTAAGCACAATCACAAGAATAGATAATGAGACATGTCACCTTTAGACTAAGTTGACTGCCCTGAACTCAAAAGCATGTTATCAAGTTATCCAATATGAGATAACTTAATTTTTTTGTTAATAATCTTGATGTTTCTTAGCCATTTACAAAATAACAGAAGTTCATAATTATATATTTGATTTTGAGGTAATTGAAGACTTCTCCATGAAGATATAGGAACTATTTTTTTCAGTTATACATTGACAGCTAGTGGCTCAGTCATGGCCTGGAGTCATAGTTAGCCCCAGATATGTATTAGCTCTGTGATTACACACAAGTCATTTAACCTTCTGTTTTCCTCAGTTCCCTCAAATGGAATGCATCCAAAAAGAAATATTAATAAGGAATATGAAAATATAATGTTTCAAGACAACCACTTTTAAAGGGTGAGAGGAGGATGAGGGAAAATTATGTCAGGATCCAAGACCATCCCTCTCTTTTTACTCTTCTCTTTTTACTATTAGGAGACAACCTGTTTTCCACAGTAAGGCCCACCAAGCAAACTGTGGCCTGAGCTTGGCATAACAATAATCCTTTGTGCTAACCCTCTGGAGGCAATTAAATCATAGACCTGATGATCCCTGACCTTAGGCAAGCACCAACAAACCCAGATATGAAGCCCTGCTATGAATGGACTTTTTGTCACTAGACAACCTTGCCTCACTATTCTGTTATGCCTCACCATTGTTGCTACACTTTGCTGTTTGATTCTTTGACTAGTCACAAATATGTAAATCAAGATTTAGCCCCACTGCCCTGGGTCTCTCACTAGAGGAGGTCCTGACATATGTTTTTAATTTTCCTCCCCCAATGGAATAAAGAAAAGGTTTTTTTTCTTTTTTTCTTTGTTTTTTTTCTTTGTTTTTTGTTTATTTGTTTGTTTTTGTTTTGTTTTGTTTTGTTTTTGCTTATAACCTATGAGCTCTTTGGTGTTTTTGGAGTTAACAGTAGTTGCAAAACCTCAATGGCTCTTTGGTCATTTGTTAGCAGAGTTGAGAATTAATAACAATTCCCTTTCAGATTTGTTGTAAAGATCAAATGAGATTTTTTTTAAGTACTTAGAATACTGTCTGGTATATAGTAAGTACTACATAAATCCTAGTAGTGGTAGTTGAAGTAGTAGTAGCAGCAGCAACAGCAGCAGCAGTAGTAGCAGCAGCAGTAGTAGTAATAGTAGTAGTAGTAGCCTTAGTTCTAGTCATAATAGTAGTAGTCATAGCAGTAAGCGGCTAGGTGGTGTAATAGATAGAGTGCTTGGGTGGAGTTAGGAAGACTTGAGTTCAAATTCTGCCTCAGGCACTAGCTGTGTGACCCTGTGCAAAGCACTTAACCCCATTTGCCTAAGTTTCTTCATCTGTAAAATTAGCTGGAGAAGGAAATGACAAATCATTATAGTATCTCTGCCAGAAAAAACTAAAACAAAAACAAAAAACATAACCCAAATGGGGTCAGGAGGAGTTGGACACAACTGAAAATTACTGAACATGAAAATTATTATTATTATTATCATTATTAATCAATAGTAGTAGTAGTAGTAAAGTAGTGGTAACATTGTTAAATATGATATGCTAATTCCAGACTTTCTTTTAAATCTATATTTACATGTAAGAGTTAGTATATTAAAAGATCTGTAAAAATGAGTTTCATTTTTTTCTAAGATACAGTGTCTCATTGTTCTCTCCCTTACCTCTCTATAGCCCTTTTCATGTCTCCTATGCTAATTCTTCATCCCACTCTTACTCCTTAAAAGTGGGTGTCTTGCAATGTTTTACTTTCATATTCCACATCTCTCATTTGAGATCCATTCCACTGCTTCATTTGTAATTTTTATGCAGATTATTACCAAAATTGGGGCTAGCTGATTGCTATTTTGGAGAGTGCTCATCATACCTCTGAATGCATCTGAAATGTAGATTCTACATAACTGGAATTAGATAACTGGATTAGTAAATAATTGGACAGAATATGTATTTAAAGTAAGAAACTCTCAGATAACAGATTTTGTTGATAATTCTCTCTGTTCCTTCTAAATGACATCTAAGATTATGCTTCTTACCTAAACCTGATTTATGGTACATAAATCAGTGCAAAAATTCCTAACTGAGAATCTTTAACACTTGCTCCAGCTTCTCCTCATAGCTCTTAATCTGCCTCTTCAACTGCTTGCTGAATATTGACCTATGTCTATCCCACAGAAGCGTAAAGTTCAATATGCTAAAAGGGGAAAAAAAAGGGAAATCATTATCTTTCTCTGAAACCAGCTTCTCCCACTAAGTCCTCCATTTTTATGGAAAACAAGACTAACCACCCAATCATTCAAACTTAATATTTTGGATTTACCTTTAACTCTTCCCTCTCCCTTATGCTGCCCAATATCTCATCACATAGAGGCAGGTCTTGCCCCTATCCTTTCCTCTTCACTCACACTGAATACCCCTCCTTAAGTTTCTTATAAAACTTTGTGTGAATGACCACTTATCACATTCTAACTTACAGTATTTTACAATTAACATATATGTATAATACAATTCTATTATATTAATGTCTTATTATGAACAGGATGTGTATCATTTCATTTTTATACATCTAGTACCTTGCCTTGCAGATAAGAGTTGCAAAATATTTTTCTTTTTAGGTAAATTGCATTTTCATTTTTTTGAATCCGGGAGATGTTAGATTTCTCTCTGTGTGTGTGTATCTGCATCTCTCTCTCTGTGTCTCAGTCTCTTTCTCTGTCCCTCTCTCTCTGTCTTTCTCTTTCTCCCTCTCCATATATGCATGTGTGTATATATGTACATATATGTATGCATATCCACACATACATATATAAACATGTGTGTGTATGTGTATGTGTTTATGTTATGACAAACCCAAATGACTAAGAGGTGACTGAAGCTGCCCTGCTCTCCATTAGCAGACTAATGAATTGCTGGGGGGCAGACCAGACAATGTACTTCCAGCCTTTGATTATTTTGTATATTTCCCAAACTCTCCCCTCCAGAGATTACCAAGCTTTATGGACTTTTGCTTGTTATGTAAAGCAACTTACATTTTGAAGCTGTGATATAACTAGCTTCTCCCACCAGCAGCCTAGCCATTCTTTCTATATTAGTACCTTATATAAACCCTGTTTCCAGCCTCCTCCTTGGATACCCCAGCACCTGGTGTGTAGTACACAGTGCTGCAACTCACTTGCCCTGATTAAGCACCTCAATTTTATTGTATTGACTATTTTTCATTTAAAATTCATGGTGACCATTATATACATATATATTCAGTTATTCAAGACTTTTTTTTTTTTGGTGGGAGAGTGGTAGTGATCAATTAATAAACATTTTTAAGCACCTACTTTTAGTTTAATTGTTTCATTCATGTCTGACTCATCTTGACTCCAGTGAATGAAAACGGGCAGAGTCAGCAGATGGAGAAGCTTGCCTGAGAGGCAGAAAGGAGGCTAATACCATTTGAATGTAGAGCATATGAAAAGGAGTAAGGGTGAAATGGTTGAAAAGTTAGGAGGAGTTTAGATTATGGATGCTTGAAAAATCAAACCAAGGAATTTACATTTGCTCAAGTTGATATTAAGGAGGCAATTGAATATACATACATACATACATACATACATACATACATACATACACATATACACACACAGAATAAATTCCAATGGAATTGGAATGTGTGTGTGAGTGTGTGTGTGTGTGTGTGTGTGTGTGAGAGAGAGAGAAAGAGATAGACAGACAGAGACAGGGAGAGACAGAGAGAGTAGAGAGAGAGCACTGGGTCAGAACTGTAGTTTAGGAAGATCACTTTGACCTGAAAGACTGATGTATTGCAGTGGGGTGACACTTGAGGCATGGAGGAAAAAAAATATATGCTATTGAAAAAGTATTTCATGACTGTACCAGGGTAGTGGTAGTAATAGAGAAGAGAATAAGACTTATATGAGAAATGTTACAAAATAATATAAGCAAGACTGGGGAACAGATTGGATATGGTGGGGGAGTGAGAGAGAGTGAGGTATCAAGAATGACCCATTGGTTGCAAGACAGAATGAGTAGATGGATAACAATGTCAACAGTAATATGGAAGCT
Source organism: Vombatus ursinus (assembly GCF_900497805.2). Classification (NCBI taxonomy): domain Eukaryota; kingdom Metazoa; phylum Chordata; class Mammalia; order Diprotodontia; family Vombatidae; genus Vombatus; species Vombatus ursinus. Next base: position 29,798,200 of record NW_020954569.1, on the reverse strand, counting down.
TGAAAGAGGGAATTATATGATGAAAAGATGACAACTTTTGGAATGTTGCATACAAGATGTCCACAGCAAATCAGTCCAAATTGTCCCATAGACAGGTCAAGAGGAGAGACTGGTGGTCAGGAGAGGACTCACAGATAGATAAATCATTCTGAATATCATCTGCATAGAGATGATAATTGTATCCATGGTACCTTGTGAGATAACAAAGTGATATAGTATTAAGAGAGAAGAGAAGTGGTCCAGGATAGAACCTTGTGGGACTCCAACCATTAGTAAGCACATTCTGGATTAAGAACCAGTGGAGGAGGTGGAGCCTGAGTTCTCCCAAACTGCTTCCCAAATAACTTTAAAATAATGCCTCAAAATCAATTCTGGAGTGGTAGAACCAACAAAATGGGTGAGAAAGAGCTATGCACTGGCAGAATGGGAAAAGGAAAGATAAGAGGTAAATTGTACTTATAAAATGTAAATAAAAGAGGCACTAAAGGGCTTTTACAGTAGAGGTTAATATGGGTGTGTACGGGGTGGGGGGTTGTCTCAAAACTTACCCTCAACAGAATTGGTTCAAAGAGGGAATAATACAGTTGGGTGTAGAAATCTATCATACTCTGCAGTGAAATAGGAAGGGAAGGTGATAAGAAAAGGGTAGGGGCTGACAGAATGGAAGGTGGATTGGGGGAGGTAATGGTCAACAGCAAAACACTTTTGAAGAGGGATAAGGTGAAAGAAGAGAAAGAAGAATAAATAAGGGGGAAATAGGATGGAGAGAAATACACTGTTAGTAATCATAACTATGACATACTTTTACAGCATGTGTCTCTGAGAAAGGGATCATTTTTCAAATTTATACAAATGGATTTCTCAAGGAGCTTTTCTATGAAAAAGGGTGATTTTCTACAGAAAAGGATAATTGTATAGTGGGAATAGATGAATTAACCAAGTTAGTTTTTTTCCTCTCTTTTTTGAAGGATGAAGGAAACATGGATGTGTTTTCAGGTCACAGAGAAGCCTCCAGCAGACAGGAAAAGAATGAAGATTTGTGAGAAAGTAGGGGTGATAGACTGAATGAAATAAGATCACTCATGCATATAGGGAGGTAATGATTTATTGATACAGGTAAATGTCTAATGAGGAAACTTCCTCTACCAATCCAGTTAATTCACTGTTTTACAACTGTCAGTCATAGTATTCATTGAGAAATTACATTACCTTCTAAGGGAAATGCATTAAGGATATATTAGAGGTGGGAAATGAACCAAGAAGTTAAACTCTTCTTAACTGCAAGGACAATTTTATATACACAATGCCATCTTGCTTCTCTAAGTCAATACTTATCTTCCTCTAGTTTAATGACTATGCCAACATATACTAGTGTGACTCTTTTAAAAATATATTTAAATAAACATTTCCTTCCATTTATAGAAAAGAAAGATTCCTTTTTTACAAAACTGAGATAATTTTCTTGAATTTTATGTTTTTTTCAAATTTATGTCTCTAATGCAATTTGTAAATATTGAATCTGTAAAATGCTCAGCAGATGTTACTGAGGAGAAAAAAAAATAGATTGGGAAAATGTTTCACAACTAACCCCACCCATTGGGTATGAGACTCAGGTGTGACTTTCTTTTCCTTGAAAGTAGAGAAAACCCAAACTTCCAATCTCTTCAGAAAATAAACCTACCTGCTTGCCTGAGAATGATATTAGCTTGTGTGGATTTCACTTTCCCAACAAAGGTTTGGTTTCTATGTTGCTTCATTTATTTCAAAAGCTATAAAGCTTAAAAAATATAGATTATGATTAAAATTAACAAAGTGTTCTCTGCCCTCAGGGAATATGTTCAATTCCAATCTGGGATGTGGGTCTCCAACCAGTTAGATTTGGTGTAATTACTTATCCACAAGTTTCTTCCCCACCTCCAACCCCCATCAAAATCTTTATAGCAAAAACCCCAACTCAGAGTGAAATTAAGATGATCTTCTTTTTAGCCAGTAAACAATTGTCAAAAATTTTTTCTAAATAATTTAGAAGAGTAGAGAAACCCTTAGTAATATGCCATATCTCCCATTGCACACTAAAATAAAATAGAATGGAGAAAGAACACTAAAATACACCACAACATCCCTTCGAAGAGCAAGGGTTATTTACTCATTGTCCAAAGTAGTCATCTTAAGGAATCATCAACAATCATGTAATAAGAAGAGTACAATGTCAAGTATAAATTTATAGGTTGCCTTAGAGAATACAGTTGTTAGTTCCATGCAGAATATATTGCATCTATATGTCCATGGTAAAACATGTTCTTCCATGTAACAGAAGTAAATATACTTAACATAAAACAAAATTAAAGTAATAGTAACATCATTAGATTTACAAAACAATAAAACTTGTAAAATATCTACATGTGCAAATAAGTAAATAGCAAAACAATGCAAAGTTAATAGACTCATGACCCTATAATACATTTTTCAGTAAACAGAAATAATTATATGGAAGTCACACATGACTTGCATAAACGCAAGCATTATCATATCATTACACGTGCAATAATTTGACAAGTTTTGCTTGCCAATTCATGAGTTAGTTTTGCTACTATTTGGATAATTCTAGCTTTCCTATAAACGTATGTCCTTTCTCACTCTAGAGGAGTGATTTTTGATGTGATTTGATGATTATAACCCTTAATGAAACTACAGTCTTGTTTACCTAAACCTGAACTTATACAAGTCCTAAGATGGCTAGCAACATTACTATGATATAAAGGTTATGGCTGCATCTAGAGAAATCTACATCTGAAATACTGAAGCATTGATATTGCATTGAGGCTTCTTCCATTATTTGGACTGTTTTGGAAATGCAATGAACAGTTTTCTTTCTTAGAAATATCTTCCTGTGCCATTGTCCAGGGGATCTTTGTATGAAAACTCAGTGTTGTTTTTTGTTTGTTTTTGTTTTGTTTTGTTTTTTTCTGGATAGAGTCTGCTGAGGTGAATGTCCATCAGTCTCCCCTACTCACCATGGAGTTAAATTAACACCAATTTGCAATAACTGATTACAGTCAAATACACTTGCAGGGTTCATTCCATCCTCTAGGGACTTTTAAGAAAAATGGAAAATAGCTTAATCTCTCTAAAACTAAACATGAAATAGCTTCCAAATAGTTGACTAACTAGTATGTCCAATAGACACACCAAGATATCTCAGCAAAACATTAACAATGAACTTAAGCATCATATTCTCATCTATTTCTTTCAGGGTTTTTTTATGCTAAGGTTGTAGCTAAGTGAAAAGATTCTTTCAGTTCATTTCTGAACTGAGAGATGTATTAATTGTGAGTGTCCGTAGAATCTCCATCTTTGGAGACTCCAAAGCACAAATCAATAGGTAGTTTTGGTTCATGATCATGCATGAGTAGATGGAATATAAAGCAAGTGGCCTCAATCTTGGTGGAATTGCATGTAGGTGACAAAAAAGCAAAATGCTGCCTTCACTGACACTGTAATTTTGGTTTCATTGCCCCTAATATGTTCAATAGTGTACGGCTGAAGCATTCAGAGTACATATCCCCTTGATCATGATGAAATGTTGGTCTGGACCTCTTGATGCTAATGAAAGCTAACATACCTTTGTGTAGGGTACTTATAATGTCTCTCCCTTGGTCATAATGAATACTGGCAAAAAGTTCATGAACGAAAAAATACTTTTACAATGAAACTTTAGCAACTATGGAAGCATTCTTCTTCCTGTTGGGCATGCCTGTTTATATTTTGGGAATTGTTTAGTCATGAACAATATATTGCTTGTATGATTACCACTTCCTTCCAGGATTAGGAAGTAAATGCAGATGTGTTGCAATGACTTACCAGTACTTAGGATCTCCAAATTTAAAACATGAGTTAGTAGCATTTTTCTTTACATATAATGAACACAAATCTCAGACTTCCTGATGACATCTGTAATCATCTTGAGCCAGTAAAACCTGTTACTCACAGTTTCTAGAATCCTGTCTTGCCCCGTGGATCTAAAGTCATTATGTAAGACTTTCATAGTGATAGTATGATAGACTTTGGAACCACTCTGGGAGTTGAATATTCCAATTATCTGACTAGATATCTGACCTATATCTTTCCTTTTTAAATCTAGTTTTGCCCTACTTTCTATTTGTGGTTTTAATCCATCAGTTTCCCACTCTCATTCATTCTTTATTGCTATCTTCCCTTGCTTTCTATTATTATACTGATTAGAAAAGTTATTCAAAACTTTTAAAGTTCTTTACACAAAAGCACCTTGAATTTACATGTGAATTATTATTCTCCCTTGCATGGTCAAACTTTTACTATTTATGTCCATAAAGGACTACTTTCTCCATGGCAGAGAAATGAATAATGATATTCAATATCCCCTCTTGACAAGATATTCTAGTCAACAATCAGTAAACATTTATTATTTCTTTTTCTCTTTCCCAATGCTGTGTTAAGCTCTGGAAATACAAAATAGGGGTGTGTGAGTAAATATGTCCTTTGTCCTTAAAAAGTTCTAATGGCAAAAAGCTATTTCTGTGTGTGTGTGTGTGTGTGTGTGTGTGTGTGTGTGTGTGAGGGAGAGAGAGAGAGAGAGTGTGCACTGTAAATGAGCATTAATACCATAAGGAAAGCAACCAGCACTGACCGTAAGGGAACAATATTGGAGTGATTCTACTAGAAATATACAGGTTACTATAATATTTTAAGTCTGGCTTAAGAGACCTTCAAGATGAAATTCCCTTCAGATATTTATTTAAACTTTTGTTCAAAAGTTAGCTATGACTATGTTGAAATTAAATTGGAGTCATGAATTCATAAAAATAGTTTGCAAAATAAAGAGTAAATGAGTCACTGGAATGAGAATTAAATATACTTTTCTTATAAAAGAAAAATAGTATATAACCAATGAGTCATATCTTAACATAAACAAAAAAAAAATCATGCACCAACAGTATGTTAGAAAACTGAACTTTTTAATCAGCATGACAATAATAATGCAAGGACAATACTACAACTATAAGGCAGGAGGGGATATATATGTATATACATATTTTTATGTATATACACACACATATATAATTACCTTGATCTCAGATCAAATTCAAGGAATTGTTTCTAAAGCAATTCACATTTCTGACTTTAAGTTTTCCATCTGTCATAAGAATAAGGTTTATAATGAATTTTTTAAAGCTTCCATAATTCTGGAATCTGTGATTTCCTTAATATAAATTGCTCTTTTCATCCATGCAGATCAGCATACCTGTACTCTTAAGAAGATTATCTTCCTGGAATTGTTCCACTAAAATATATATCATTTTGTTTTGTTTTGTTTTGTTTTGGAGCCTATCCAAACTTAAATAGCTTAGCCTTTATATGACATAGTTCACTCCTTAGCTGGAGCTAACATCACTGAAAATCTTCCAACTTGGTAGGACCTACCAAAATTTGCCCCTGGCATACATAGCCTTTGAGAACCAAAGACATCTATAAAGGACAATGTATCTTTAGAAAATAACTGAATTGAATAACAACATCAGAAATACTATAAAAATTATTAAAATACAGTAAAAAATAAATGATAAATAACCAATAAAATTTATGGTAAGGATCTTCCTAGTTTTGTTCAAGTATAAATAGATAAATGTCTAATTTATATTTGAGACAAGACAAATTATTTGGGGTCAATAAAATATTACATGCATATCAAAAAAGGGAAATTTGATTCATCAAAAGTGCAAATGATGATGGACCAATCATGAAAAAATAGCTATATAATTAGAGAATTGGCTGTACCAACTGCTGAAATAATGTGCTGTACATTGCTAAAATAATTCATTTGCAATTAGGACTTAACTCTACATCAATGCATGTGTTTAGTCATGATAATAATTTTCTACTAGAAATAGTAAGCTAAAAATAATTCAGAAAATTGTTCCAGGATGAACTGATGAGCCCCAAAGTTTCTCCAGTTGACCAGTTACTTTGTACCTGACAGAACTACTAATGATATATGACTAAATGGGCACTTGCTCTACCACAGAATCAAAAAGAATAAGTGTGTAATTCAAATAATTATGTTCCTGACTATGAGAGGGAACTAAATTAGATGCAGAAAGTGAGGAATCATGTGATTTCCTTAATATAAATTGCTCTTTTCATCCATGCAGATCAGCATAAATGATTTTTTTCATTGATTGGAATCAACCAATTTAGTTGGATAACTTGTGGGACTGAGAATAAATCAGATTTTGACATCCAGTCAGAAGATATTACTTGTAGTTAATTGTTATTTGAGATTTCTATAACATTACTATATCAGAACACCCGTCCCTCATGAATGAGAGACAAAGAGGGAAGAAAATGTTTAAATTTGATGAATATGGTCATAGGGAGAGAGGCAGTTAGATGGTGAATGATACAAAGAGATGAGTTCAAACACAGCCTCAAATATTTACTAGTTGTAACTTTGGACAAATAATTTAACCTCTATCTCCTTCAGTTTCCTCATCTATAAAATGGGGATAATAATAGCCTTTATCTCCCAAGAGTGTTGTGATGATAAAAGTAGACATCTCTCAAGTTCTTTGCATGCCTTAAAACACTGTATTAAAGTTATTACTATTATAGCGATTATTATTAATTTACAAATAAGGTGAAGAGGACATAGTTATATATGAAAGGATATATAGAATGCTGTGCCATCACCAAGCAGAAGATTTAAAATATGTACAAATATGTAAGATTAGTAAAGAATTGTGAAATGGAAACTAGAGCAGTGGAACACTGTTCAGAAGTTGAAAGAGAATGAGCAGGGAATGCTTTATGAAGGGTACAACACAAGCTATCAATTTTTTGCTTATGTAAACTTAATGCTGAAAAAAAGGGTTCATTTATGTCAATACAATGCTTAACAAAGTTTCCCCCAAAACCATTTCTTCTCTCAATGTATGTGGTCAATAGAACCACCACCACTATCATCATCATCATCATCATCATCATCATCATCATCATCTCCTATTATGCACTGGGCACTTTGGTAAGTGCTTCAAAATATTTTACTTGATACATATAGCAAATCTGAGTGGTATGTGCTATTATTATCTCTTTCAAATTAAGGAAACTGAGGCAAATACAGGGTAAATGACTTGACCAAAGTCACAAAGCTAGTAAGTGAGGTCTGAGTTGCAGTCAGATTTTCCTGATGACAGGTCCATTACTCTGTCCTCTGCACCACCTAGACACCTCTAGTTTAATTTAAGTTACAAAATCTTAAGCAAAGGATTTAAATGTAAGAAGAGAGAGGTGAAGCAAGGATGGTGGAGCAAAAGTAGTGACTTTCTTGAGCTCTCCCCCAAACCCCTCCAAATTCCTATTAAAATGGTTCTAAACAAATTTTAGAGCAGTAGAACCCACAAAAAGAAAGAGTGAAACAAATTTCTATCCCAAGACAACCTGGATGGTTGAGTGGAAAGCGCTATTGCACCAGGCTCAGAGAGGAGTTCAGTTCAGCGTGGGTGCACAGGTGAAGACCAGGACTCAATGAACCTGGAGAAGGCCTCAGGGGACTGAATCATAGGCAGCTGGGGCAGTATTCAGACTTCTAAAACCACAAACTCCAAAGACAACTTAGAAGGTAAGCAGGAAAGTTCTGTAACTGCAGTGAGAGAGAAGCTTGGTCCCAGTCCCCATCCTGGCTCAGTGGCTGCTTCTAAAATTCTCCACCCATATATGGAAGGGGCATTGAGTGGCTGATCAGAGGGAGATTGCAGGGATCTCTTTGCTGGTGTTGAGGCAGGATTCTGTTACTTTTCCTGTGTTTGGATCTGGGTCGCAGTACTGGGTGGCAGTCCTGGGTTGAGGAAGAGTGCTAGCATGGTGGAGCTTGTGGTGGCAGTGGAGAGGGAATCCTCCTCACAGTCCCAAGTAGAAAAGATTGCTTGTGGTCACTCATAGGAGCTTCTACATTAAGGGACTGGAGGGCTTGGAATATAATATTCTGGAAGCCAAAAGAGATAGGATTACACCTACCCATCAAAACTGAGTATAATCCTTCAGGGGAAAAAATGGACATTCAGTGAAATAAAGGACTTTCAAGCATTCTTGATGAAAAGACCAGAGCTGAATAGAAAATTTGACCTTCAAATACAAGATTCAAGAGAAGCATGAAGAGGTAGACATGAAAAAGAAATTATAAGGTACTTATTAAAGTTGAACTGTTTATATTCCTAAATGGAAAGATGGTATTTGTAACTTATGAGACCTTTGTCAGTATTAGGGTAGTTGGAGGGAAAAACATACATACATATATATGTAGATAGATAGATAGATAGATAGATAGATAGATAGATAGATAGATAGATAGATAGATAGGTAGGTAGATAGAGGACATAAGTTGAGTTGAAGGAGTTGAAGATGAAAGGGTGATATCCAAAAAAAATAAAATAAGGGGGAAGAGAGGATTATACTAGGAGGAGAAAGGGAGAGGAAGAATGGGGCAAATTATCTCACATAAAACAGACAAAAAAGGCTTTTACAGTGGAGGGGAAGTGGGGGAAGGTAAGAGAGAATGAGTGAATCTTATTCTCATTGGATTTGGCTTAAGGAGGGAATAACATACACACTCAGTTGGGTATGGAAATCTATATTACCCTACAGGAAAATAGGGGGGAATGTGATAAGAGAGCAGGGGGATGATAAAGGGGAGGGCAGATTGAAGGAGTGAGTAATCAGAAGCAAACACTTCTGAGGAAGAACAGGGTCAATAGAGAGAATAGAATAAACGGGGGAAGGGATAGGATAAAGGGAAATATAATTAGTTTTTCACAACATGACTACTATGGAAGTGTTTTGCATGACTACACATGAATAACATGTATTGAGTTGCTTGCCTTCTCAATGAGGGTGGGTGGGGAGGGAGGAAGGTAGAGAATTTAGAACTCAAAGTTTTAAAAACAAATGTTAAAAATTGTTTTCACATGCAACTGAGAAATAAGATATATAGGCAATGGGGCATAGAAATCTATCCTGCTGTATAGGAAAATAGAAGGGGAAGGAGAGAAAGGAAAGGGGGTAATAGAAGGGAGGGCAGATTGGGGAAGGGATATTCAGAATGCATGTCATCTTGGGGTGGGGGAGGGGCAAGATGGGGAGAAAATTTGGAACTCAAAATCTTGTGAAAGTGAATGTTGAAAACTAAAAATAAATTAATAACAAAAAAGAAAAGAAAAAGAAAGGGAGGGGGAAAAGAGAAAAAGAAAGAAAAAAAGAAAATCAGAAAGAAATCTTATGAAGATAGATCAATACATCAAAAATGAGATTAGAAATATATACAATGTTATACAATCATGGACCTATTAAGAAGTTGGGAAGATGAAAAGTGTCTTCTTATGTATTTTCTTTTAGCGGCATACATTTCTTGTTGAGACTACTTTCTGAAGAACTGAGCAGTCCATTTCAGTCAGTTCTATGTATCTGGTTGTTTCTTTAAAAAAATAAACATTTTGAAACCTATTTCAATAAAATTCGTTTCTGTAAAAAACAAAAAAACAACCATTTAAATTAAAATGACATGTATATAATTATTACTATGACTTGGTTGATTCCTTTAGCATATATATACTTGTAAAATCCTCAATTATGAGTTATTCAAAATTTACAATGTATGAAAAAATAAAATTTTACAAAATACCCAAGGAATTGACCTATACTATGACCTCTTAATCTATGTGTAAGATTCAATGAGGATTTTCTTTTTGTGTGTAAATGGATGAAGATGTGTGACCAACTGACCCCAAAATACTAATTACTATTATCACTGAGACCTTTTGGATTTGAAAATTCTCTAAAAACATTCAGACAAACCTTTTGAAGAGTTGTGGTTTATATTTTTAACACAAACATCTTAGCCATCAGTTCATATCTTAGCAGAAATTGAAAGTAGAATCCTAAGTAGAACCTAAGAAGAAGAGAGCATCAGTAGGGAGAAAAAGAAGCACTGAAAGATGGAATTGAGCAAATTATTTTGATCAGGTTCCCATGGTCAAGAAGTGTCTGAGACAGGACCAAATGTAATGTCTTGATAACTTGAGGTCCAGTTTGCTATTTTCTCTTCAGGGTTTTTTAAACTTTTTCCACTCATGAAGTGCTGCATGCTACCTCTGAAGTTAAATGACTTCCCCAGGGTCACACAGTCAGATTGTGTTAGAGTCATGTCTTAAACCCAACTCTTTTGACTGTCAATTGGTTTGATCCTTTTGTAAATTATGGACTTCTTATATTCTAAGTGAATTGGAATTATTTTAACAAGAGACAAAAAGTCTCTTTTTCCAAGCTATACAAGACACAGCCTTAGATAAAATCCAGAGTTAAGAGATGTGATAAGTATTATGAAACAACAAAAGAGGCAAACAAGATAGTCAGGTGCGTGGAGAATCAGGAAAGCATAACATTATGTAAATATAGTGTTGATGTTGCAGAAAAACCAAAAAGTTTGGGGATTAATTTTTTTAAAAATAGCAATTAAGTGATCATTGGTAACCTTGAGATTTTGGATGGGAGAATATGGAGATTTTGACTAATAGTCCATTTTTTTCTTAGTAAAGTATTATGCCAGAACTTTTTCTGAGGTACAAGAGGAAGACTTGATATGGAAAGCTTGAGGAGAGAAGGTTTGGAAGACTTACTGTGTGAAGTGAAGCAATTCTTCCTTTTCCATCTTTAATTCTGCTTGAACTCCAAAAAAACAAAACAAAACATGATTTTCCCATTCTGCATACCCCGTAGTGGCCTCATGCCCTCCTCCTTACTCACTTTCTAGTTTATTTTCTGGTGTTTTCTTCCCTCACTAGATTGTAATCTGGTTAAGGACAGAGACTTTCTTTTTCTTTTTGGTATCCCCAGCATTTAGCATAGTGGCTGACACATAGTAGGTGCTTAATAAATGTTTATTAAATTATTACTAGAAACATAATATAAACTCAGCTGTGGTGAAATACAAATAAAAGATAAGAATGAGCATGTCCTAACTACAGGGTGTACTAGAGTTTTAGCTTGATTTGGAGCAGAACTCAGTTTGAGGGACAGAATCATAAGAGGCAGCATGTTGGAGTGAAACAGTTTCTGCATTCATAGTCAAATGCAATTTAAATCCCACTGACTGACTCGTGGTAACTTGGACAAGTCATTTACTTCTCTAGGTCATAGTTTCATCATTTATAATATAAGGGATCTTCCTTACAGTTCATCCAACAACTAGGTCAAACTTTAAGGTACCTCTTTCCAGTACTTCTGTCTACACCATTAAAAATCATTATCCAGTAGGCACTATCCAGAGGTTTTGGACAACAAGCATATTTAAGCAAGCTTTCTTTTTCACTGCTTCAGCTGCAAAACTTCATGTAGGAGGTGTTTAGTATTATTTAAAGGAGTGATTTAGGATTATTCTCTAGGGATTAGCTTCTTATTCCGGAGCTTTCCTTTGCCTATGATGGAATGGCAGCAGAGACCTGCTGATAGAATATAAAAATGATTCCTTTTGGTTGAGGGATACTTTCTCTCTAAAACCAAGACAATGTGATGCCATATTTCTAAATATTCTGTCTTTGAGACAGTTTAAGTATCATATCCCACAAGCTAAATGTTCAAAGCACAGCAGTTTGAACCACATGATTCCTGTGAATCTTAATGAGGAATACATTTAAATTAACAGTCTACTTTGAAGTCATATTCTTTTGCTCTGAATCATCCATAGGCTTTGTTTTGTTTTGTTTTTAACTCAGATCTATTTTTTAAAGTTGCACAAAAAAGCTTTGTTTTTCCTGCCCATTAATTTCTTCAATATTCTTCATGAAGAATAGTTCTCTGCCCTCCTGTCATAAGGGCCATTTATGGAAAATGATTTTTATGAAACAGGTACATTTGGAAGTGTTTACAGAAAAGATTCTTCACTTTTAAAATACATCTGACATGGAATTTCTTTCAATAGTAACTCCTGTAGTGCCCTTAAATGCTTATTTAAACAGCATTAATTATAATGCACAGTGGCTAGGATAGGGGTTAGAGCAACCAAATACAATGGTTACTCTCACTTCCAAAGAAGATTAACAAAAAAGAAAAGAAAATATCCATATGAAGTGCTACTGAAAGTGAGAAAACATTTTCCTTTATTTATTATTCTTGAAATTATGTACATGGTTCAAGGACCATACACACTACATTGCATTTAATCAAGGAATGCTTATAAACACACTTGATTGATCTGAATTACAATTTCATCTTTGCCATTTATGGTCTATGTGAATGTGGGCAAATCACTGAATTTCTCTATTCTTACTTCTGCTATCTGTGTATGAGGAATGTGTGGTGCCCATGTATACTTTATGTTTCAACATAAGACTGTCTAGGCTTGGCTTGCAAGAAAGTATGAATATGAATGCTTTCCTCTACTCATCTTGCTACAGAGGAGACTGAGGCCAAGGTGACACACTGCATTTTGGGCCATCACCAGTCATACTGACTTTTGTGTTGCCACTGGACTTTGGTGACTTCAGGAGAGAGGAAGAGTGTCAACTTTGTGTAGCTCTACCTCACTCAAATCCAATTCACACACAAGTCAAGATATTAGCCTTGTGATATCACTGGAGAATGAAAAATGAACAACAACATCAAGGGTTCTGCATAAGGTCTCTACAAGAGGGAAGGATTTCAAGAATAAGTGATGTGAGTTAAATCTTGTTACACATATTTCTTACACATGTGCCTCACTATTATTATGGTCTAACTTTAAGCTTATGACTCTTATGGATGCTATGTGTATTTGCAGGAAGAAGTGAACCAGATTCTTAGGAAAAGGTTTTGTATTAACTGTTTTGTTAACTTTTATCTTATTTCTTTAAAAGCTGGGGCAATTTACTTGTTGCTTTGTGCAGTATTCATTTTTTAATTTCTTGAAATATAGCTGTTGAAAAATAGGCTTTCAAAAAGCTACTGTGTTTTAAATGGAGCTATTTGACTGAACCTTTAAACCAAAATCATTTTGACTTTCATTGAGTAGCCAATAATAACCCAGACCAACTTCTGAAGCTTATTGTTTATTTTTGATGGCTTAGAATGAGTGTAAATAGCAATTGTTTTCTGTTCTGGACAGAAACTCTGAGAACTTTCCCCTTCCAGATTGATATTTTTATGATGGTAAATTAGGCTATCTATTGTCTCATTTCTTCCCTAACCCTTAGTCATTGAATGCACAGACCTGGGAAAGACCTTAATTTAGAAAGGTCAAGGTCACCCACTGCATCTGGGTCGTCACCATTCATCTTGACCTATGTCTTGCCACTGGATTCTGATAACTGTATGATATTGATAATATTGTACAGCTCTGCCTCACTCAAATCCAATTTACACAAAAGTCAAGATATCACCCTCATGATGTCATTGATCTTCTTCAAGAACAAAGGGCAAAGTATAACAACTAAGGAGACTGATTCTTGCTAGGAGGGGAGCAGGAGAATAGGTCATAAAGCTGGTCATTATGCTGTCTTCACAGAGAATGTATTGATGTTCAGTCATTTCAGTCATGTCCAAATTTTGTGACCCCATTTGGGGTTTTCTTGGCAGTGATACTGTAATGGTTTGCCATTTCCTTCTCTACTTTATTTTATAGATGAGGAAACTGAGGCAAACAGGATTAAACTACTTTCACATTGTCACATAACTAGTAAGTGTCAGAGGCCAGATTTGAACTTATGAAGAGGAATCTTTCTGACTACAGGCCTGCCACTCTCTCCAATGTGCCACCTAGCTGCCATCAGAGAGAATGTAAAAGGTTTAAATTACACCCAAACTTTCTTAAATATTGTTAGTCTTTAGGAAATAATTTTAATATTTCATTTATTTTAACATTAAAAAGAATTCCAAATTATCTACCTCCCTTCAGCCCTTTCCCCCCACTGAGAAGGAAAACAATACATCAGTTATACATGTGAACTCATGAAAAACATACTTACATGTTAACCAAATCAGAAAAGAGAAAAAAATAAAGTTAAAAAGCATGCTGATTCAATCTGTAGTCAGAGTTCATCAGCTCTCTCTCTCTCTCTCTCTCTCTCTCTCTCTCTCTCTCTCTCTCTC
>NW_020954569.1:29774813-29784042 GCF_900497805.2 Vombatus ursinus | reverse complement strand
TCTCTCTCTCTCTCTCTCTCTCTCTCTCTCTCTCTCTCTCTCTCTCTTTCTCAGTGCATAGTATTTTTCATCATGAGTACTTTGGAATTATCTTGGATCACTATCTTGATCAGAGAAGCCAGGTTGATCATTGTTAAAATACTGATGTTACTGGGTATAATGTATTTTCTATTCTGCCCATTTCGCTTCGCATCAGTTATATATGTTTTCTCAGGTTTTTCCAAAATCATCTTCTGCATCATTTCTTCTAGCACAATGATATTCAAGCATAATTTTATACCACAATTTGTTCAGTCATTCCAAAATTGATGGGCATTTGGAGAAAAAAAATAATCTGACCTCCTTGTCACTATCCCATGAAAGGGAATGAATACTTCCAAAATTTCCAAATATTTCCAGTATTTCCAAAGCTGGACTCACTTCCCAACAAATTGCAGTTATACAAAAATTATGCATAGTGAATAGCGAAGAAACCCATTTATCCAACCCAAGAACAAACATAAACTAGTGAAGTTATACAGATCAGAGTATGCCAGGTACAATATAAATGAACTCTTCCACTTGTAGTGAGATGTATCAGCTCAACCAGAAGAAAGTCACAGACCTCATCCAAGAAGAAATTCTGTGACTTCTCTAATGTGGTAAGTTAAGAAGAAAAGCACAATTAAGTAGCTGATTCTTCTACATGTTGTTTCCTTCTCAGTTTCACTCTCTTTTTAGAGACCTGTGCCTGAATATAATTTATGATCACATCTTATTTCTTGAAGGTGAAAGTCAGAAGATTAAGATCTTTCTATGCCAACCCTTCACCATCTTTGAAGGCAGGGATCATATAGGCTCATAATATTTAGTAGTCAGTCTCTACTAATGCTGCTCACTTCTCTCCTATCTCACTCTTCACAGTGGCTGCTTTGCCCCTGTATAGGTTCCACTCCACCTTCTATGGCCTCTTTAGTAGTTGTCTTCCTTCACTAAAATGTAAGCTCCTTAAGGGTATAGACCATATTGTTATCTAAGTTTTGTAACCCCAGCACTTAGGAAAATATCAATACTTAGTAAATGTGGAACTTTTGAGACACCTATGGGACATCCATTTTCAGATGGGGAAGAGTCAGCTGGAGAACATAATGCAAATGTGCTTCAAGACCTTGGTTACACATAAAATGAGAAGGATGGACAGCATAACTTCTAAGTCCCTATCAGCTCTACTATATGATACTAAGAACCTGTTTCATCAACATTTTAAAAAACTCAGTTTGTTATAACCATTAATTAAAAATAACCCACAAGTTTTATGAATCAATTCCTTTTAAAGGAATTGCACTTCATGGGATATTTTTGCTCATTTTCATATTTTTTTTCCAGATTTGATGCAAAATCTTCCTGTGATTGGTATACTGTGTGTACTAAAATCATGTATACTGATTTTGTTATTGTTAATGTGAGAGAGTTATATACAAATAGGAAGGGGAATAGTTATGTAAATCCCCTTACTTCAAACTTAATATTTAAAACAGGGGAAGTAAAATATTATTTCTGTTACTATTTCCAATTTTCCCCATGATGTCCTGCTTATTACCAAAAACATTTTGAAAGATCTCTGTGTCAGCAGTTATTCTTTTGGTATGTGTTGATTGAGAAAAGGGATAATGCTGAAAGGTTATTAAGGATTTAGTAAAGCTTTGAAGTGATTCTATACTGTATTAATCATGAGTGTCTACATACATTTGAAAAGTAATACTTCCTACATTCTCAAGACATATTCCTCAGTCAATAGAACACATGTTTGTTTATTTATCATATTGTGTCATTTCAAGATATGAACCCCATGCAATAATTCTATGGTTTCCAGGGCTGTTTGATTCCTACATTAAGAATCATTGACATGCCAATTATACCAGCCAAGTAGGAGAGGCTAAAGAGTGAAGCAAATCATTTCAGACAAGAGGGATTTTTAACAATTATAGAATCATATAATTTATTCCACTGATAGCAATTCTACTGAAAAAAAAAACAGAAGGAAAACCTTGCCTATGTTGATTTCTTGTTTTGGTGTTTGTTTGTTTGTTAACTTGTTCTTCCTGAGGGTGGGACAGTTGTATGGTTTTCTGACTTAATATCCATCACAATAAATGAATAAAAAGGTTTAGAGAGAAAATGAAAATCATTTAAATGTAAATTAGAGTTTGATGCTCAAAGCAAAAAAAAAAAAGAATGCTAGGTATGTAATGAGCTATAACTAGGCTTAAGAACTAAAAAAAAAAATAAAGTAAACCATGTCAAGTGAAACACAAGTAGGAAAAAATCATGATTCTTGTTGGCTGAATTAAACCACATCACAAAAATGTTCACTCTACCACCTTTACACTTGTTGAGTCCCTATTCATCCTCCAAAAACTCAACTCATTTGGTATCTATCTATCCATCCATCCATCTCTCTGTTTACATATCTATCCAGATTGATAACCCTGTTTTCTGAATTCATAAAAGTTTTATATATTCCTTATTATCATTGTTGTTCTTGGTGATTTGTGAAAATATAAAGATATTCAGGGAAAATATTGGTGGTATAGTGTACTGACCTGTATACAGAGTGTGGGTATAAAGACCTAGGCTCAAATCTCAGCCTTGTTACTTATTTCCTGCATGACCACCTTTTAGTAACTTAGTCTATCAGTCTGTTTTCTTATTTGTAAAATGGGGGAAATTAATTAAATAACCTCTAACTCTAAGTTTTATTACATCTCTTTTTTATTAATTTATATATTTTTAGTTTTCAACATTCACTTCCACAAGATTTTGAGTTCCAAATTTTCCCCCATCTCATCCCTCCTCCCATCCCAAGATGGCATGTATTCTAAATATCCCTTCTCATAATCTGCCTTCTATCTCTTCCCCATCCTTCTCTTATTCCCTTCCCCTTCAATTTTCCTGTAGGGCAGGATCGATTTCTATACCCCATTGACTGTATATCTTATTTCCCAGTTGCATGAGAAAACAATTTTTTTAAACATTTGTTTTTAAAACTTTGGGTTCCAAATTTTCTTCCTTCCTTCCTCTCTACCCACCCTTATTGAGAAGGCAAGCAACTTGATACAGGTTATACATATGTAGACATGCAACACACTTCCATAGTGCAAAAACTAAGTATATCTCCCTTAATACTATCCTGTCCCCCATGTATTCAATTCTCTCTTTTGACTCTGTCCCTCTTTAGAAGTGTTTGCTTCTGATGACCCCCTCCCCCAATCTGTCCTTCCATCTATCATCCCCCTGCTCTCTTCTGCCCTTCCCCCTCTATTTTCCTATAGGGTAAGATAGATTTCCATACCCAATTGAGAGTGAATGTTTTTTCCTCCCTAAACCAAATCCAAAGAGAATAAGATTTACTCATTCCCTCTCACCTTCTCCCATTTCCCCTCCACTGTAAAAGCCTTTTCTTATTTATGTGAGATAATTTACCCCATTCTACCTCTCCCTTTCTCCTTCTCCCAGTATAATCCTTTCTCACCCCTTAATTTTATTCTCCAGATATCACCCTTTCCCCTTCAACTCACACTGTGCCCTTACATACATACATACATACATATATAATATATATATACACATATATTTACACACACATATATATGCATATACATACATACATACATACATATATATATATATATATATATATATACACATCTTTTCCCTCCAATTATCCTAATACTGACAAAGAACTCATGAGTTACAGATACTATCTTTCCATGCAGGAATGTAAACAGTTCAACCTTAATAAGTCTCTTATGAGTTCTCTTTCCTTTTTACCTTTTCATGTTTTGCTTGAACCTTGTATCTGAAAGTTAAATTTTCTCTTCAGCTCTTGTCTTTTCATAAAAAATGCTTGAAAGTCCTTTATTTCAATGAATGTCCATTTTTTCCCCTGAAGGATTATACTCAGTTTTGCTGCATAGGTGAATCTTGGTGGTGATCCCATCTCCTCTGCCCTCCGGAATATTATATTCCAGGCCCTGCAGTCCTTTAATGTAGAAGCTGCTAAATCTTGTTTTATCCTGATTGTGTTTCCACAATACTTGAATTGTTTCTTTCTGGTTGCCTGCAATATTTTCTCCTTGACTTGAGTACTCTGGAATTTGGCTACAATATTCTTAGGAGTTTTCCTTTGGAGATCTCTTTCAGGAGGTGATCGGTGGATTCTTTCAATTTCTATTCTGCCCTCTAGTTCTAAAATATCAGGGCAGTTTTTCTTGATGATTTCTTGAAAGATGATGTCTAGGCTCTTTTTTTGATCATGGCTTTCAGATAGTCCAATAATTTTTAAATTCTCTCTCCTGGATCTATTTTCCAGGTCAGTTGTTTTTCCAATGAGATATTTTACATTGCTTTCTATTTTTTTCACTCTTTTGGATTTGTTTAACAGTGTCTTGTTTTCTCATAAAGTCACTAGCTTCCAATTGCTACATTCTAGTTTTTAAGGAAATATTTTCTTCAGTAAGCTTTTGGACTTCCTTTTCCATTTGGCCAATTTTGCTTTTAAAAGCATTCTTCACCTCATTGGCTTCTTGGACCTCTTTTGCCATGTGGGTTAGGCTACTTTTTAAGGTGTTATTTTCTTCAATATTTTTTGAGTCTCCTTTAGCAAGCTGTTGACTAGTTTTTCATGATTTTCCTGCCTCACTCTCATTTCTCTTCCCAGTTTTTCCTCTACTTCTCTTACTTGCTTCTCAAAATCCTTTTTGAGCTCTTCCATGACCTGGGACAGATTCCTAATTTTCTTGGAAGGTTTGGATGTAGGAGCTTTGACTACGTTGTCTTATTCTGGTTGCATGTTTTGATCTTCTTTGTTACCAAAAAAAGATTCTATGGTCTCACTTTTTTTGTACCTTTGTTTGCTCATGATCCCAGCTAATTACTTGAGTTATAAACTCTTTGTTAAGGTAGGGGTCTGTTTCCAGTGTGGAGAATTCACTGTCCCAAGCTTCAGCAGTTTTGTGCAGCTATTTTCAGAGATATTTCCAGGAACCTGTAAATTTTCAGTTCTTCCAAGGTGTTATCATCAAAGGTGAAGTATTTACTCCTTTCCTGTCCTGTACTCTGGTCTACAGGTGACCACAAGCACTGTTTTCTGTCTTGGAACTGTGAGGAGGATTTCCTCTCCACCACCACTACAATCTCCACCACACCAGCACTCCTCTTTGCCCTAGCACCAGAACTATGACCCAGATGTAAGCAGAGCAAAGCAAGAGAATTCTGCACCAGCAAAGAGATCCCTGCAATCTACCTCTGATCAGTCACTCAATTCCCCTTCAGTCTGTGGGCCAGAAGCTCCAGAAGCAGCCACTGCCCTAGGGCCACAACTGGGGACTGGGCCTGGGACAGAGCTTCTTTCTCATTGCCTTCACAGACTTTTCCTACTGACAGTCTAAGTTGTCTTTGACCTTCATGGGTTGAGAAGTCTGGAAACCTCCACAGCTGCCCTGATTCAGTCCTCTGAGGCCTGCTTCAGGTTCACTGAGGCCTCTTTTGCCTGTGTGCCCACACCAAACTGCATTTCTCTTCCCCCCCGATGTAATATACCTTTCCAATCAACCATCCAGGTTGTTTTCAGCTGGAAATTTGTTTCACTCTGTCTTTGTGTGGGTTCTGCTGTTTTAGAATTTGTTTAGAGCCAGTTTTTACAGATATTTGGAGGGGTTTGGGGAAGAGGTCAAGCAAGTCACTGCTTTTACTGTGTCATATTGACTCTGCCCCATCTTATTACATTTCTGAACTATATAGTTCTTTCTTGTATGCTCCTTGATAGCAGAAGTAATGTATTATTCACTCTCAGAAAATTACTCTGTCTGCTGTGCTGTTCAACAAACATTTAATATCATGCTTATTTGAAACAAAAATAAATATCTTTAGAGAGCTAAAAATATTAGAAAATCCAAGGACTGAAAAGGCAGAGACTGGAATTCTTAAGGCTTCTAATCTCAATATCAAGACAAAAATAAAACAACCTATGTGTGGTACTATAAGAATGTATTCCATGGTCATAAAATATATTATAAACATTTAGAATTAGAAGTAATTGCTGAAGTAAAGCATTGCAATGAAATTTAAAGTCATAGATTGTAGTGAGTGAATTCAAAGCCTTTTATCAAAGAGGTCCCAGAGGATTCTTATAGAAATAATCCCTCTTTACCTACTTTTTCTTTATATACCTACAGATGGCAATGTAGATAATTCAATTAGAAATAGAATTATAGTCATGTAGGCAAAAAAAAAAAATGAATTGAATCCTTAATTTTTAACTGTATAGAGTTAGCCAGAGTTGAGAGGTAGCAGGGATTTAAAGATACAAAAGTGAGTTGCCATGACATTTTACTGAAAATCTGACTCTTATAAATAACAGAAGATAAGACGCTGCCAAAGATGTCACAAAGTGTATGTTAGTTTCTGTAGGTGGTTAATCCTTGCTCCAGGTGACATAACCAAACCAAAAGAGTTTCAAGATCTACATGAGCACAGCATGAAAGGGGATTATGCCTTTGGATTGTAAATTCTTCAAGAGCACTTAGAAATAGTTCAATCTAACCTCTATAGATCATTTTTAGCACATTCCTGGTTATGTCTATACCCCTATTTATAGCATATTAAAAATGAACCTTAGTTGTACTTTGAATTTGCTAAAATCTTGCTTAACTATTTATCTTACCAGGAAAGATATTCATGATTGTGAACAATGTATATCACAGAATCAAAATTCTGTAGGCCTGTTAGTTTACCCATAGCTTGGGTAATAAAACATGATTTGTTTTTGTATTGCATTTCTTGTTTTAATAATCTCATTCAAAGAAAGCTTCTAATTTTTTTCCCTTAGCTCTCTGATGCAGAAGCATAGGGTTAAGAAAAAAATGTACCCAGAAAATTTAGCCACACATTTTAAATATGTTAAATCTAAAGTCTAAGGAGATGAAATGCTTTGCTCAAGATTTACCAGCCTAGTTCATGGAAAAGTCAAGACTAAAATATAACATTTAATTTCAAATCAATACATTCTAGAGGTATATGCTATTAATTAAGGTACATAAATACTCAATAACTGAATGAGTGGGAGAATATCAAAAATTAGGGGGATTTGGAAAGCATTTGCATAGGACCTGATCCTTGAAGGAAGTTAAGGTTTCAAAGAGGTACAAAGGAGTGAGAAGCATATTCAAGCACAGAAGCTGCCACTGCTGGGACCAAAGTGACTTTGAAGAATAATTTTGAGTTTTAGTCAATGAGGAAAACAATCAATTCTGGCTTTTGGGAAATTTGATTGAAATTCTAAAGAGGGAGGCCATGTAGCTGAACTGGAGACACCCAAGGGGTTTTCTCCACTTAGATAACAAGGGATGGATGCTGAAGAAGAGCACTAAACTGTATTAGCACTAGGACATGGAAGATCTCACCCAAACTAAAAAAAGCCTTTCATCTCAGTGCAACTGTGACCCTTCAAACTAGATAACCCACAATTCCCTTAATATAGAGTCAGAGAGTGACACTTTCAAAGCAAGAGTAGAAAGAAACCAGAAAGATGAAACAAACAAGAGATATCACCAGGCCACCTCAGGTGCAATGGATGTCAGACCAGACTAAAAAACAAAACAAAAAAAAATGGAAGTCCAAAAATGATTTGGGAGTCTTGAGTCTTTGAATCATGAAATTTAGGACAGTGTATGGGTCAAAGAAAGTCCTGGCTCATCTTTAGTATAATGTCCAACCCTAGAACAGAACTGGCCTTATGTTTCAAGAGGGAAGGAAGAGATTTTTCTCAGGAAGGTTTGCTTGAGATCCTACTCCTGATGTCACAGAGAGAGAATTACTAGTCCTTTGGTAACTAGACTTTTCTGGCCAGAAATGTTCCAAGTATAGAATTTGTACATATTGAGACAGAAATGGTTTGAAAAAAAATGGAGAAGACAGAAAAGAATTGTGCCCCCACTAGGATTTGGGAATATCATTAAGGGATGTGCAACCCAAAGGACAGGGAAAAACTAGACCAGAAAAAAATAGAAGTTTTTGTTTTGTTTTGTTTGTTTGTTTGGTTTTGTTTTTATTTGTTTGTTTGTTTGTTTTTTTCCCTTGGACAGCAACAGTGTATGCAAAGGCATGGAGGTGGGATGATAGGATAATAGGATTTAAAGCTGGTGGAGATATCAGAGGTCATGTTGTTCAACATTTTCATTTTGTAGGTGAGAAACTGAGGCCCAGAAGATTAAGTAACTTATCCAAGTTCATGCAGGGAGAGAAATGGAATGTTGAACTTGGAAAAATAAAATAGACCAGTTAGGCTTGAATGTAGTTTTCATTTTTGCATTAATTCATTTATTTTTAGTTTTCAATGTTCACTTCCACAAGATTTTGAGTTTCAAATTTTCTCCCCATCTCACCCCTCCTCCCATCCCAAGATGGCATGCATTCTGAATACCCCTTCCCCAATCTGCCCTCCCTTCTATCACTCCCTGTTCTCTTATCAACTTCCCCTTCTATTTTCCTATACAGCAGAATAGATTTCTATACTCCATTGCCTGTGTATCTTATTTCCCAGTTGCATGTAAAAACAATTTTTAACATTTGCTTTTAAAATTTTGGTTTACAAATTTTCTCCCTTCCTCCCTCCCCACCCACCCCCATTGAGAAGACAAGCAACTCAATACAGGTTATATGTGTGTAGTCATGCAAAACACTTCCATAGTAGTCATGTTGTGAAAAACTAACTATATTTCCCTTTATCCTATCCCATCCCCCGTTTATTCTATTCTCTCTATTGACCCTGTTCTTCCTCAGAAGTGTTTGCTTCTGATTACCCACTCCTCCAATCTGCCCTCCCCTTTATCATCCCCCTGCTCTCTTATCCCATTTCCCCTCATTTTCCTGTAGGATAAGATAGATTTCCATACCTAATTGAATCTGTATGTTATTCCTTCCTTAAGTCAAATCCAATGAGAATAAGATTCACTCATTCCCTCTCACCTTCCTCCACTTTCCCTCAACTGTAAAAATTTTCTTCTTGTCTATTTTATGTGAGATAATTTAGCCCATTCTACCTCTCCCTTTCTCCTTCTCCTAGTATAATTCTTTCTCATCCCTTAATTTTATTTTTTTAGATATCACCCTTTCATCTTCAACTCACCCTGTGCCATTGATCAATCTATCTATCTATCTATCTATCTATCTATCTATCTATCTATCTATC
>NW_020954569.1:29741503-29774803 GCF_900497805.2 Vombatus ursinus | reverse complement strand
ATCTATCTATCTATCTATCTATCTATCTATCTATCTATCTATCTATCTATCTATATCTGTCTATGTATCTATACCTATAATTTCAACTACCTAATACTGACAACCATTTCATGAGTTACAAATATCATCTTTCTATGGAGAAACATAAACAGTTCAACTTTAATAAGTCTCTTATGATTTTTCTTTCTTGTTTACCTTTTCATGCTTCTCTTGAGTACTGTATTTGAAAGTGAAATTTTCTATTCAGCTCTGGTCTTTTCATCAAGAATGCTTGAACATCCTCTATTTCACTGAAAGCCCATTTTTTCTGCATAAGATTATACTCAGTTTTCCTGGGTAGGTGATTTTTGGATGTAATGCTATCTCCTTTGACCTCTGGAATATTATATTCTGAGCTCTCTTGTCCCTTAATGTAGAAGCTGCTAAATCTTGTTTTATCCTGATTGTGTTTCCACAATACTTGAATTGTTTTTTTCTGACTGCTTGCAATATTTTCTCCTTGACCTGGGAACTCTGGAATTTGGCTACAATATTCCTAGGAGTTTTCCTTTGGAGAACTCTTTCAGGAGGTGATTGGGGATTCTTTCAATTTCTATTTTACCCTCTGGTTCTAGTATATCAGGGCAGTATTCCTTGACAATTTCTTGAAAGATGATGTCTAAGCTCTTTGTTTTTTCATCATGGCTTTCAGATAGTCCAATATTTTTTAAATTCTCTCTCCTGGATCTCTTTTCCAGGTCAGTTGTTTTTCCAATGAGATATTTCACCTTGTCTTCTTTTTTTTCATTCTTTTGGTTTTGTTTTACAATGTCTTGATTTCTCATGAAGTCACTAGTTTCCATTTGCTCCATTCTAATTTTTAAGGAAATATTTTCTTCCGTGAGCTTTTGGACTTCCTTTTCCATTTTGGCAATTTTATTTTTTAGGGCATTTTTTTTCCTCATTGGCTTTTTGGACCTTTTTTGCCATTTGGGTTAGGCTATTTTTTAAGGGGTTATTTTCTTTAGTATTTTTTGGGTCTCCTTTAGTAAGTTATTGACTTGTTTTTTATGATTTTTCTTTCATCACTCTCATTTCTCTTCTTACTTGCTTCTTACTTACTTCTCAAAATCCTTTTTGAGTTCTTCCGTGACCTGAGACTGATTCCTATTTTTCTTGGAGGCTTTGGATGTAGGAGCTTTGACTTTGTTGTCTTCTTCTGGTTGTATGTTTTGATCTTTGTCACCAAAGTAATATTCTATTTTCTGACTTTTTTTGCACTGTTTGCTGATGATCCCAGCCAATTACTTGAGTTATAAACTCTTTGTTAAGATAGAGGTCTGTTTCCAGTGTGGAGAATGTACTGTCCCAAGCTTTGTGGGGTTTGTGCAGCTGTTTTTAGAGATACTTTCAGGGACCTGGAAATTTTTGTTTTTTTATTGTGGTATGGTCAAGGGCAAGTTATTTACTCCTTTCCTGGACTTGGTTCTGGTATCTGAGTGACCCCAAGCACTGTTTTCTGCCTTGTAACTGTGAGGAGGATTCCCTTCCAGTTTCTCAGTAGAATCAGATGGCTACTTGGTTATTCTGTTATAAATTCTCAGTCTTCTAAGTATTGGGTCTACTTAGGACCAGGCAGAAAATTTCACCAATGTTAATTCAATGATGAATTGTCTAGACATGTACTTAAGTGGATGTTTAAAACTCTTCAGATGTTGTCAAAGTTCTATCTATAGAGTTAGGCCATAGAGTTAGTATGGCCTAATTAGTGCAAACAAGTTCTCATAACTATTTTTAATATTAAAACCACAGTAAGGCATACTCTTATCAAATGTACTGTAGTCAATATTTAAGACTACTGAAAAATCCCAGGAAAACTGCTTTTCAGGGGATATATTTTTTCCCAAATTAGCAGTATTTGCTCCTTGAAGTTTACACTAAGTTCATATCTGTGCCCCCTTTCATAGACAGACAAATATATTCTCATTAAGTGAATTAAAGGTGTCTTTCTTTCTCTGTATGTCCACTCAGGTGAGTATTTTCCTCCTATGGAGGAAAAAAACAACTACTTTTATGGATAACATATCTAAATTTTTGTTTTCAAAAATATGAGGCATTTCTTGAAACATTGCTAAATCTAATTAATGAATTAATTATTAAACACTTAAGTTGATCAGTTTGAAATGAAAATAGGGATCAGCTTGTGATTGTATTAGTAAGGAGGACTCCAAGATGAGGAAAATTTAAGACTTGTTCTCTTAATTTATATCTTCTTTCCTCAACCAATTGCTGAATATCAGATAGGGATAGGGAATAGACTTGTGATTCTCCTGATTTAGAGAACTACTAGGTAAATAAAAACTTTTTTACCAGTGTAGGACTGGACCTTCTTTATAATTTATCATCTTAGACAGGATGTAAAACACTGACAGGTTAAGTGATTTTCCCACAGTCTCATAGCCATTTTGTATCAGAATTAAGAATTAAACCTAGGTCTTATTGATTATGATGTAAGCTTTCTATGCACTCTACTATATTGCATTCCAGTTGTAAGTTAAATAACTTTTTAAGCCATGTAAATACTTATTTTTAATTATGTTTTTTAAAATATAATAAATAAAATGCTTATGATATTTTTCTATGAAGATTACCTTTAAAATAACACTTGTCACCAATCAATGATATAATATTTAGATTTTAAGTGAAATTAAGTGAAATTTATTATCAACAGTGAAGAAGTTCCAAAAGGCATAATGCAAGCAGAAGGTAGATAAGAGAAGTATTAGAGATAGGTAAGGTTACCCTGGAGAGAAATGAAAATGTGGTGTGACATAACTGGGGAAAGGGCTGGTTGCCCCTTCATGTGACAACTCTGAATCTCATGGAGGAGAACATAAATTGTCTCTCCTTAATGGTTTCACTGCTTCACTACCAATACTTGCCTCAACTCTCTAGAGCCAATCACCCACTCTTGCCAATCTACTGAAACTACTCTTCTCAAGGTTGCCAATGACCTCAAAATCACAAAAATACAATTTTCCCATTTCAGTTCTTAGCCTCTTGGATGTTTCTGAAGCATTTCCTATTACTTTTCCTTCTGTCCTAATGGGTGCTCTCCTCACTTGGGTTCAAAGTTCCTGCATTCTATTGGTCTTGTAGTAATTCTCTAATTTATCCTTCTCTGTCTACTTTGGTGGCTCATTATACTTTTTCTTTTCCATTATGTGCAGATAATTTCCAACTGTGTTTTTCTGATTGTGACCTCTCTTACTGGAGTATCCACATGTATTACCACCTCTGGTACATCAGCCCCTAGAGGTCTAACCAGGAAAAATTGAGCTTATCATCCCTCCTTTTAAACCTACTCATTTTTATTTCTTCACTATTTCTATCAATGCCACTATTCTGCATCTAATATTTCCTGATCACAAGGGTAGTGGCAATGATAGGTTAGAAGGGAGCTTAGAGACCTTTAATCCCCCAGTTTCATAAATGAGGAAACAATATGCAAAATGGGATAGCAGTAGTAAGTTACAATGGCAGAATTTGAACACAAGTACTCTAAATTCAGCATTTTTGCTTTATTTTCTACTCTCTCTCAACAGAAATAGGAGAGTAAAGTAAAAAAAAAAGGTTTGGGGTGGAGAGATATGACTAATTTGGATATGTTTATTTAAAAATTCTGTTGGGACTTCAAGAGAAAGAGCTATCCAGTAGACATTTGGAGATGTATTCCTGCAGTGATTAGGCCTGTTTAGATATATACCTTATCTACATAGTCTATGCCAGTGGAACAGGTAAGATAATAAAATAGGGATAAAAGAATAGAATAAAAGATAGAGCTTTGTGACACACTCAGAGGGCATGAGAAAGAAAATGAATCAGCAACATAAACTAATCAGAGAGATAAGAGTATATATATATATTATATGTATGTATGTATGTATGTATGTATGTATGTATGTATGACAGTAGTCAATGAAGGACAGTATATTCCTTCACAGTATAGCCTTAATTAATTTCCCCAACCTCATTGGATATTACTTCCCCTCATGTACTCTGTAATCTACCCAAATAGTTCTACCCTTTTTCTCTCTCTGCTACTCCTCACCTCTGATGACTGCTACTACTACTACTACCTTAGTTCATTTGGCTGCACTGTGCTCTCATTGTCCACAGACCTTTCTTTTTATTTTCCTAAGCTAACATTAGCTTGGAAAATTACTCACTGTAACTTTTTCTTGGCTTTCTTGCTCAGAATTCTGTTTGATGATTGCTGTGGTCATGTTGTAGGAGAAGGAGGTTTGATAGTTGTGAAATTTCATTCTGCCATCTTGACTCTACCTCTTCCGTATCATAGTCTCCCAATAGACTAATATTCCACAAGGAGCCTTTGAAACCTTGTATTTCCTCCAGAACCATTACTTAACTTTTTTAGTTCTTAAAAGGAAAATAAAACCCTAGTTATTTTCAGATTAATGTGACACACCTTCTTATTTTTCTAACCCCAGAGACATCTTTGACTCTTCCCAGTCACTCACTGCAAATATCCAATCAACTACCAAGTGCTATGGAATGTATAGAATATCTCACAGCCATATTTTCCTCTCTATTTCCAGAGTCATCACCTTATTTCAGATTTTCATTACTTCTTATTTGGACTATTTATAGTCATAGGCTCATAATTTATTCTCTCCCTTCTCTATTTCTTCTTTGTGAGGTGTCTACATAATCTTACTAATATTATTAATGTCATTTGCCTATTTAAAAACAGCAATGATTTACCTCTATGACCAAGAACTTACAACAAAATTTCCTGAGAATAATATTTAAAATTCTCTACAACATGCTTCCAGTCTGGAAGGGAATGAGTGACCTACACACAGTGTGTTGGTATTATGAAGATAGTTTTAGAGTTGGAAGATATGGAGCCTCAATCCTACTAACCTGAATAATATTTATCAGTTCTTTATGGACTAATCTTTTAATTTTTATGGACTTCAATTTTCTCAATCTGCAAAATAAAAGAATTGAAAGAAACTAATATCCTTTTCAGGTATAAATTAAGCATTATTATACTTTTTTTTCCAAATTGTATTTCATGTTATTAGAGGCTTAGAGCTGGGAGGGATGTGAGAGATGATTAGCCCAAATCTTTAATATTATGGATGAATAAAATAAGGTTCAATTAAGGTAAGCCACTTAACTACTTTTAGTCAGGTAGCTATTTTTGGAGGTGGAATTTGAACACTTTCAATCCCTTTTACAACATGTATTGTACATTCCAAATGAAACATTCTAGCAGTTATTTCCCAGATTTCATTCTTCCCTCTACCATTGATCACTATATATGATTTTCACATCCATCTATAATATTTGGCATTGTGGATTTACCTCCAAGACACTCTCTCCTTGTTATACTTTTCTAAATCTACTCTCTCTTCATCCTCGTCCTACTCATCTGTTCTACTTAGTCATGTTTGCTAAATTTTCATCCATGTCACAGCCATTAACCACTGGATATACTCAAGGCTCTGTTCTCCACTTTCTCTTCCCCTTTCTCTCTCTATTCTCTGTCTTAGTGATCACCTCACCTCTAAGAGTTTCAATTATCTTCCCAATGCAGTTATTGATAGATCTACATATTCAGGCATAATTTGTCTTCTGAGTTCCATTTCCACCTTACCAATTGCCTATTTGGACCTAGAATTTGAACACCATTAGGCATTCCATATTCCATATACACAAAACAATCCATTCTTCTGAAATTCTCTTACTGTGGAGGGCACTATCATCCTCTTTATTATCTTGGCTTGTCATCTCTATGGCATCCTTGACACCTCACTTCTACTCAATCTACATATTGAGCTTATCTCATTTTTAGCTTCACAGCTTCTCTCTATTTAATTGGTATCTTTTAATTCAGAGAAAGTGAGCTAAAATAAAGGTGAGGAAATTGAGATGAGGTAAAGTGAACTAAAATGAAGTGATTGAAGTAGATGTGAAGTAAACAGAGGTGAAGTAAAATGAAGCAAAGTTAGATGAGATGAGGTGAGGTAAATGAGGTAAAATGAAATGAGGAAAAGTGGGGTGAGATGAAATGAAGTGAAATGATATATTTGTGGTATGTCTACCTTACTATAGTTCTGAATTTCTTCCTTTGTATTTCTTTTCTCTCTTGTCCATCCTTCCTAAGAATCATTCTGTCATGAAGAATATGGGGTAGGGTAAAGAGACTAGGATTCCTGTCTCCATCAGTAACTAACTATGTAACTTTGAGTAACTCGGTTCACCTCTCTGAATCTTAACATTTTTTTAACCTAAGAAATAATGATACTAGGGATATTTCTACCACTCACTTCATAGGATTCATATGAGAAAAGTGCATTGTAAATCTAAACTTAAAGTATGATAGAAATGTAACCTAGTATTAAGATTAAAAGGATTTGATCAACAAAGTACAGCTTTATAATTAGCTTTTCTACTAAAGACTAAACTATAATTATATACTTTAATCCTTTTTAATTTATTTTTTATTGTTTACCCCTAGATAATAAAGCATGACATAACTGATAGAGAAACAGCTTTAGAGTCAGTAAGACCTAGGGTTAATTTCTTCCTCTGGTACATATTGCTTAATATATGACCTTAGGCAGATCACTTAACTTTTCAGTGTCTCAAAGTAACTCTCTGAAACAATAAAAGATTCCCACTCTGCATAGGTAATAATTTAGGAATTTGGAATTCCTGTAATAGATCTAGAGCAGAAGGAAACTTCATAGGGAATCTCCAGTGAGTGAACTACTTCAGTGAAAGCACAGGTTCAAATTCCTTCCCTAAGAAAGTTGTTTCAGTCACTGTCTTCTTTCCACTGAAATTCTTGAACCATATTTTAAACAAAACAGCTTCTGAACGTACAAAATAGTTTTCTAACCAATTGCTTTAACCTGAATAAGGAGGAATTTTTTCTAAGCACTTTTAACAAATATAGTCTCATTTGAGCCTCACGACAACCCTGAAAGGTAAGTGCTAATATGACCCACATTTTACAGCATAGGAAACTGAGGCAAACAGTGGGTAAGTGACATGTCCAGGGTCACACTACTAGTAAGTGTCTTGAGTACAGATTTGAGCTTAGGTTTCCTAGGGGAAACATTCTATCTCCTGGGCCACCAGCTGCCTCCAGCTATGACCAACAGCCTGAGCATGGGATACTGCACCCGTTTTATTTGGTAAGCGTCCATCTCAGATTGTCTTCTTTATCTTATTTGTATAAATAGGCATATGCTATCAGACACATTGATATTGTTCTTTTTGTATATGGACTGCATTATTTAGCAGTTGGTTTTGTATATTTTTAGGTGGATCTTACATGATGGTGAGAAAGCAATAAATGTCATTTAGGTTGACATTAATATCACTTTTGATTTTTTCCCACATCACTTACTCATCAAGCAAGTAAGAAAAAAATAGTAGTTTACATCATAATTCCATTTGGTGGAGACCCAACTGATAGAAGGGTCATGCACAAAAAATAGCTACTAATGGCACATTGTCAATCTCAGGAAAAAAATAATATTAAGTGCTGTTTGACATTTTTATCAATACTGCAGATGATGGAATAGAAGGAATTCTCATTAAGTTCATGGATCACAGACACTAATTTCAGAAGGGTGGGTGGCACCCCAACCTCTGGGGAGAATATTGGAGCTCCTCTGAAGTTCTAATATTTTCTGCCATGTCTGAGATGAATGCCTGATTGAGTGAGCATTGTGGTTGTTTGTTGGAGCTATGCTTGGACATGGATTGAGTCCCATCCCACTACCCCACCACTGATCTGATTCTAGACAAGCCACTTTAGTGAAAGGTAAGCATAATACTTAGCAAATGTTAATAATTCAGGTACAGCTACTGAAGAATTTGGCTCATGTTTTCTTTGTGAAGGCAAGGATTATTATTTGGACAACATGTTAATCTAGGAAGGTCTCACAACATACTTTGAAACCAAATACCATTTCAGACTGGCAACTATCATGAGCATAAATTTACACACACACCTTCAGCTTAGGTGAGAGTACTTTACTATAATTGCTTGTCTAGACTAGTCTTATCTCTGCTCTTTCTTTCTCTTGTCCTTATATCTCCAAATATACGGGGAAAAGTAGAAAAGTATGGACACTAGAAACTTTTATCTCCTTGGTAGATCACAAAAGAAGTAGGCTTAGTAGTTTTAATGCAAAGGGAAGAGAAGGCTAGTCTCACCCGGGAGATAATAATAGCACTTCAATGAATTTAGGGAAACTCACAACAGAAATTAGGAGTCCTTGACAATCATAGTTATATATTTATAACAGAAATTCTCCTTAAAATAAAAAAAAAGAATCTGTCAATATATTTCTAATTCAGTTACAATATTTTTCTGCTTACAAACTATTCCTGTCCTTATCATTACTTTCCTCCACCCATTACTAGTAAGAATACAATATAATAATTTATTACATTTTCCACAAAAAATGGAATTATGTAATACTTTTCATTAAACCACTAATAAAATGGGCAAATAACTTAATTTAGAATTGGGAAAATTGAGTTTAAGTCTTTCATAACTCTGCTACAATCCACCTGTTGACCATAGGCAAGTCATTTACCTGAGTCACATTGCTGACCTTCTTGCTAAACTAGGGAGTGGGTCTCTAATATCCTGTATTTATGTATTATGGAACTCCTGATAATAGACAAAATATATTGTTTAATCTTGGATATTGCTAGGTTTAATAGAATACCATGGACATCTTTGCTCCCTTCCTCATGGAGTTTTCTAGTAATATACTTATGCAAAGAATTTTATGGGATAAGAGGAGAAGTAAAATATATAGAGAGCTGTAGATATTCATTCAGTGATAGGGCTTAAGGAACAAGCTGCATGGTGTGGTGTGTGTGTGTGTGTGTGTGTGTGTGTCTGTGTGTATAAAGTTTTGGTGCTACTATGAGAATCTGCAATGCTGAGTCAGGGCTTAGTCATTGTTTTTTCTGTGTTTGTGTACCTAGAGTAGGGAGATTTAGGGAGATTGTATTCTATTTGTTTGAAGTCTCTCAGTTTTTGTTCATCCTAAGCTAAAGAGGAGAAGCCTTGGACCAAATATGACTAACTGCCTTGAATACTATGAGAAAAATGGCAAATATAGTTTCTCCATATTGTTACTGCATGAATGACTGACAACACATTTCTGAAACTCTCCCTCTTCTAATTTTTTAGATTTATACCTAGGGAAATGAGCACTACTCACAACTTAGTAAGTGGAGCGAAACCTATCAGTCAATGTCAGCCTTTCTTTTTAATATTGGATAATGAATGATATAATTTGCTTTGGACAATCCATAAACTTAAATGTTGTATTCAAATCCTGAACATGAAGTCTCTCATGTACAAAAATCACTTTTATTTCTCATGAGATACCACACAATATGTATAGCAACAATTTAGACATCTGTCAATTATCATTCTCATTCTTTCTTGATTATTCTCATAAATTATATTTTGAGTTGGGGTTTTCCACATAATAATCAGATATATGAGTTCATGGTTCAGATTTTCTGTTCTTTTCTTACTTGCATAGAAAAAAATGATTAGTAGGACCACATATATGAAAATACTAATAATGATACCATCTATGTTTTAGCAAAGCCACACATTTCATAAATAAATAACAATTAATCATTAATTTAATTATAAAAACAGCAATTATTTTTACAAATAACAAAAATTTAACTAACTAAATAATATAGTGTCAGTAATAGAATACAAAGATGGAACAGAAACACAATGCATATACATAATTTGAAAGAACACATACATAGGAAATGATTTTACATTACCATTCCTTGCTTACAATTGTCCTCAATCATGGGATAGGCAAGAAGGAGAAAATTTTAGGGCTTTATATCTGTATGTCAATAAGTACCATCCATACATATTTTGTGTATATGTGTACATGAATATCTGTGTGTGTGCACATTTTTTTCCTATACTTGGCAATACCACCTCTAACCCAGTCTGAAATGTCTGCCAATACAGTTAGGCTAGGCATGTCCCAACTCTAAGTATTTCATACACAATCTCAACCAGTATAAGTACTGACAATTTAAAATACACCTAGATAAGAATGATCAGGAAGATTAAGAGATTCATAATTATCATATGTGAGGACTGGGGTGTATAGGGTGTTCAGGAGGACTAGAAGCTCTAGTGTAAGAACTTGCTAAGACTTTTTCAGGGTTGCTCATTCACTGATGGTGTCCACCTTTCACTTAACTCTTCCTTGTGACTCCCAGAAGCTATAGCATATGCAGAAGCCACACACCAATAAAACCATCTTGGAAGATGGGCTAAACCAGGTTGAGGTTAACCAACGAGCTTCAAAACTGTTAGTGAGTGAGGGGATGTATACCTCAAGCATGTGAAGATTCCCCTGATAGAATGGGAAGATAAGATCAATTTGTTCCAATGAGGCATGAAGACAGCTAAAACAGGTGGTAATGGAGCACTTAGAGCTGGGCCAGGCATCACAGACTTGAAGGACATCCACTGCAATCCAAGCCATCTCTAGTCCTCTTGACTTTTGTCCTGCCACTAAATTTCAGTGACTCTAGAAGAGAGAGTGATGCTGGCAACTTTGGCAACTCTGCCTCACTTAAATCCAATTTAGGAACAAGGCAAGATATCACCCCATGATGTCACTGGTTCTCTTAAAAAAATGGACAACAACCTGTGAACATTAGCTAAAGAACTTTGAAAAATATACTTATGAGTAACATGATGGTTATTTTTAATGGGATGAGTGGAAGGAGTGTTAAATTTAGAATCAGAAGATCTGGAATCAAAACCTGAATTTTCTTTCTACTACCTGTATGACTTTGGATAAACCATTAAACAAGAAACTTCTATTAAACATCTACTATATGACAGGCACTGTGCTAAGTCCTGGGATAGTATTTTTTAACACAAAAGATGGTCATTCTTTTCACATGCAAATGGGGGAGACAACATGCAAAAAACATGTTATCAAACATGATAAATAAAGAATAAATTGGAGATAATCTCAGAGAGAAAGCTTTAATTTTAAGGAACACTGGGAAAGGTTTCTTATAGAAAATAGTGTATTAGTTTAAACTTGAAAAAGCCTGGAAGCCTAGGGGGCACAGGTGAAGAGGTAGAGAATTTCAGGCAAAGGTGACAGCCATGGAAAATGCCTACAGTTGGGGGATGGAATATCTTGTACAGGGATCAGAAAGGAGGTCAACATGCATATTGTAAGAATAGGAATAAGGTGTAAGAAGATAAGAAAGGTAGGAGTGTCAGGGGTTATGGAGGGCTTTAAAAGTCATGTTTTTATGTTTGTCCTGAAGGTAATAAGGAACCATTAAAATGCAGTGTGTGTGTGTGTGTGTGTGTGTGTATTTAAGGAGTAATATGATCAAATTTGCATTTTAGGAAGATTATTTTGAAAGCTGAGTGTAGGATAAGCAGGCAAGAAGACCAACTATCATGCTAATGTAATATTTCTGGTGTGAGATGATAAGGAAGTACATCATAGTGGGGGTAGTACTAGAGGAAAGAAAGTGTGACCACAAAAGAGTTATTACAAAGGCAAAAATGACCAAACTTGGCAATTGACTAGATATGTAGAGCAGGAAAGAGTCAATAATACCACTTAGGTTGTAAGCTTGGTGCTTGGGAGTATGGTGGTATTAGGGAAGTAAGAAAGAGTGAAGGGTTCATATTTTGGGAGAAGATAATGAGTTGAATTTTGGATATGTGTAGTTTAACTAGTGAGATATCCAGTTTGTGATATTCAATCTGCAGGCTGGAGATAAGAAACAGGAAGTCAGGAGACCTTAGGGTCGGAGAAATTCAGTGTCAAATCCAAGAGAGGTGAGGAGGTTACCAGGCAAAATAGTTTAGAAGAAAAGAGGATCCAGGACAGAGGATTGGAGGACATTCATAGTTGAGGGGAATTTCTATTTGTATACTTTATCACCCCTATTCCACAATCATCATTATGGGATAAAGTTGTGAAACTGACATTAAACGAGAGACCTAGGATGAAATGTGAAAAATTCATCATGTGATTTATAGATCCACATATCAAAATTAATCTCTTCATGTCCCTGTTTGATAAAACTCTTCCTAAGTTTGGTGAGACAGTATACTGCTATTTTATTCATCATCACATCATCCAGGAGAGTGTAAGCCTCTTTAAATTGATACTTTCCCCCTCCAATGTTGTTGCTGTTGCTACTAATTGTACTATTACTACTAATATTAGTACTCCTATTATTACTACTAGTATTACTAATACTATCATCACTGCTACCAACACCACCACTACCACTTCCAAAGTGAGACAATATAGTCACACTTAAAGTGCTATAAAAGAATAAGATTTCTATAGCACATTTTTGTTATATTCATAGCATTATTTTCAAAGTATTATTTTTCATAGTATCATATTTCATAGTACACATTTACTATTTTTTTCTTTTTAATTCATTTATTATTTATTTAGACATTATTTTTAAATTTTGAGTTCCAGATTCTCCCTCCCAGACCTCCTTCAAACCACTGAGAAATCAAATGATGTGGTATCAATTTTACATGTAAAATCATGTAAAACATGTTTTCATATTACCCTTGGAGAGAGAGACAGAAAGAGAGAGAGAGAGAGAGAGAGAGAGAGAGAGAATTACACTACAATTAGCACTCAGAGTTCATCATTTCTTTGTAGAGAAGGGTAGCATTTTTTTTTCATCACGAGTATGTCAGTACATGAGTATCACTGTATACATCACAGTAGCTAAATTTTTCACAGTTGCAGTTAAGCATTATTATTACATTGCTGTTACTATGCACAATAATCCCCCAATTCTTCTATTTTTACTTTGCATCAGTTCATGTAGGGCATGACATATTTTTTTTTATTTTTATTTTTCTGAAACCACACTCCTCATCATTTCTTATAGGAAAATAGTACTCCATCTCAATCATATGTCCCAATTTACTAAACCATTTCCCAATTGATATGCATTCACTCAGTTTCCAATATTTTGCTACCCCAAAAATAGCTGCTATAAATATTTTTGTACACATAGGTTCCTTTCCTTTTTATCTGATTTCTTTGGAGTACAGAACTAGTAGTGGTATTGGTTGGTCAAATGGTATGCCCTGATTTGACAACCTTTGGGCAGAATTCCAGATTGTTCTCCAGAATGGTTTGACCACTACTCCACCAACAATTCAATAATGAAACTTTTCCTTCATCATCTGCAGCATTTGCAATTTTTGATAAATGTGAGATGATGTATCAGAATTGTTTTAATTTACCTTTTTTCTAATCAATAATGATTTAGAGCATTTTTATAGACTATAGATAGCTTTGATTTCTTCTTCTGAAAACTGCCAGTTCATATCTGTTGACCCATTTATCAATTGGGAAGTATCTTTTATTTTTATAAATTTGATTCAATTCTCTTTATATTTGAGAAATGTCACTTTTATCAGAGAAACTTCATATATATAGTATATGTATATTATATATATATATATATAATATATATTACTTCATTGTCTATGCTAACTTTAGCAAAATGTAATTTCTCTAATTATCACTTTCACTTAGGTCTAATTTTGCTTTTCCTTTGTCTAAGATAATTGCTCCCCTCTCCCAACTGCCTTCAGCCCTTCATTTCAACTCTGCATCTTTCTGACTCCATTTTGTCTCTTGTACATAACATATTGTTGGATTCTGGTTTACAATCAATTATGCCATTCACTTTTTTTTCCTGTTTTTAAATTAATTAATTTATTTTTAGTTTTTAACATTCACTTCCACAACATTTTGAGTTCCAAATTTTCTCCCCATCTTGTCCCTCACCCCACCCCAAGATGGCATGCATTCTAAATACCCCTTCCCCAAATCCGATTTCCCTTCTATCTCCTCTCCCTTTCTCTTATCCCCTTCCCCTTCAATTATCCTGTAGAGCAGGATAGATTCCTGTACCCCAGTTCTTGCATACCTTATTACCCAGTTGCATGGGAAAACAATATTTTTTAACATTTGTTTATAAAACTTTGGGTTCCAAATTTTCTCCCTTCCTCCCTCCTCACCCATTCGCATTGAGAAGGCAACCAACTCAATACAGGTTATACATCTGTAGTCATGCAAAACACTTCCATAGCAGTCTTGTTGTGAAAAACCAAGTATATTTCCCTTCATCTTATCCCCCCCCAATTAATTTCACTCTCTATTTTAACCATGTCGCTCTTTAGAAATGTTTGCTTCTGATCACCCCCTCCCCCAATCTGCCTTCCCCTTTAGTATTCCTCTGCTCTCTTATCCCATTCCCCCCTATTTTTCTGTAGGGTAAGGTAGATTTCCATACCCAATTGAGTGTGTATGGTATTCCCTCCTTAAGCCAAATCCTATGAGAATAAGATTCACTCTTTCCCTCTCATCTTCCCATTTCCCCTCCTCTGTAAGAGCCTTTTCTTTTCTGTTTTTTTTGTGAGATAATTTCTTCCCTTCTACCTCTCCCTTTCTCTTTCTCCCAGTGTAATCCTCTCTCATCCCTTAATTTTATTCTCCAGCTATGACCTCTTCGTCTTCAACTTACTCCGTGCCCTCTATCTATCTATTATCTATCAATTTTTCTATCTATCTACATACATACATACAATTTTCTTCCTTCTAACTACCCTAATACTGACAAAGGTCTCATGAGTAACAAATGTCATCTTTCCATGCAGGAATTTAAAGGGTTCACCTTAATAAGTCCATTATGATTTCTCTTTCCTGTTTACCTCTTCATTTTTCTCTTGAGTCTTGTATTTGAAAGTGAAATTTTCTATTCAGTTCTGGTCTTTTCATCAAGAATCCATAAAAGTTCTCTATTTCACTGAATGTGTATTTTTCCTCCTGAAGGATAATACTCAGTTTTTCTGGGTAGGTGATTCTTGGTTGTAATCCTATATCCTTTGCCCTCCAGAATATCATATTCCAAGCCCTGCAGTCCCTTAATGTAAATCCTGTGTTATCCTGATTGTGTTTCCACAACACTTGACTTGTTTCTTTCTGGCTGCTTGAAATATTTTGCCCTTGGGAAACAGAGTCCTGGGAACTTTGGAATTTGGCTACAATATTCCTAGGAGTTTTCCTTTGGGGGTCTCTTTCAGGAGGTAATTGGTGGATTCTTTCAATTTTTATTTTACCCTCTGGTTCTAGAATATCAGGGCAGATTTCCTGGATAATTTGTTGAAAGATGATGTCTAGGCTCTTTTTTTGATCATGACTTTCAGATAGTCCAATAATTTTAAATTATCTCTCTTGGACCTATTTTTCAGGTAAGTTGTTGTTGACAGTTTTTCCTCTACTTCTGTTACTTGCTTCTCAAAATGCTTTTTAAGTTTTTACATGGCTTGGGACTGATTCATATTTTTCTTGGAAGCTTTGGATGTAGGGTTGTCTTCTTCTGGTTGTATATTTTGATCTTCTTTGTCACCAAAGAAAGATTCTATGATCTGACATTTTTTTTCACAGTTTGTTCATGATCCCAGCCAGTAACTTGAGTTTTAAACTCTTTGTTAAGGTAGGGGTCTGCTTCTACTGTGAAGAATGTACTGTCCCAAGCTTCAGGAGTTTTGTGCAGTTGTTTTCAGAGAAACTTCTGGGGACCTGTGAGTTTTCAGTTCTTCCAAGGTGGAATGATCAAGAATGAGGTGTTTACTCCTTTCCTGGCCTGTGCTTTATTCTATGACCACAAGCATTCTTTTCTGCCTTGGAACTGTGAGGAGGATTCTTTCTCCACCATCACTACAAGCTCTATCATGCCAGCACTCCTCCTTGCCCCAGGACCACCACGCAGAACTGTGACCCAGATCTAAACACAGGCAAAGCAAGAGAATCCTGCAGCAGCAAAGAGATCTCTGCAATTTCCCTCTAATCAGTCACTCAATTCTCTGTCAGTCTGTGGGCCAGAAGCTACAGAAGCAGCCACTGCCCTGGGGCCATGCACAGGGACTGGGCCTGGGACCAAGCTTCTCTCTCACTGCAGTCACACACTTTTCCAACTGACCTTCTAAGTTGTCTTTGGTGTTCATGGTTGAGATGTCCTGGAAACCACCACAGTTGCCTATGATTCAGTCCTCTGAGGGCTGCTCCAGTTTCACTGAGGCCTCTTTTGCCTACACTCCCATGCCAAACTGGGTTCCTTTCCCTGCCTGTCATGATAGATATTTCAGATCAACCATCCAGGTTGTCTTGGGCTGGAATTTTGTTTCACTCTGTCTTTTTGTGGGTTCTGCTGCTTTAAAATTTGTTTAGAGCCATTTTTACGGATATTTGGAGAGCTCAAGGAAGTCACTGCTTTTACTCCCTGCCATTCACTTTTGATCTATGGGTTAGCTCATCCCATTCACATTCAGTTATGATCATTAAATGAGCATTTCCCTCCATTATATTTTTCTGTTTATCCTTTTGTGTCTCTTTCTATTCTGTACCTCCTCAAAAGTATATTTTCCCTCCAACCACTGCCTCCCCCAATATACTCTTCCCTTTGTAATCCCAACAAATCTCATCCCCATTTCCCTCCTACCTCCCTATTGAGTATCTTAAAGTTTGGTTGGACATCAAAGATACCAAGGTTATCCACTCCATCATGAGACATTGCCAGTCATCTTGACTTTTGTATTGCCACTAGCCTGTGATGACTCTACAAGACAGAGTGAGGCCAACAGGTTCATGCCACTCTGTCTCACTTAAATACAATTAGTGCTTGAAACAAAAGACATCACCCATATCATTTTACCATTTTTACCTATCTCAAAATACTGTGGTGACAGACAAGTGACAAAGTAGCAGCACACAGGGTGGCCAGGCCATCAAGTCATCATATCACTGGACTGAAGCAGCAAATGGATTTGGCAGGCCCCTGGATTTCTGAGTAGTCTTTTTGAAGGTCTGCACTGTTTACCTGCCAGAGCATAGACCTGGCTTGAAAAGATGTATTAAAATTGTCTACTTCACCAAGGCAAACCCTGGACTGCTTACTGCTGTAGGCAGTGATACTACCCTACATTTGAGATACAAAACCATGCGCAAAAACTTTTGTGAAGATTATTCCACTCACCATTGGTACATGTAATGTGTGCATGTTTATGGACAATAGGAAATCCAATAGACCTGAAAGATGAACAGCTTTTGTTCTCAGTTAATTCAGCAGGTATCATATCCAATTAGCAGCCCTTAGTGAAACAAGGATTACAAATAAAGGCCAGCTTACTAAAGTCAAAACTGGATATACATTTCTCTGGAGTGGAATGGAAGTGCCACAAGGTTGGTGTAGGGTTGCAATCAAAACTAATGTAGTCAGCAAGCTTGTATGCCTCCCAAAGAGAGTGAAAGACAAGATCATAACAATTTTATTGCAGCTTGAGGGAAAATACCATATCAGCATCATCAGTGCATACGCACCCACCACGATGGATCATTATGATGTCATTTTTTTAATGAAGACCTGGAGATTCTCCTCATCAATGTGCTGAAAGGAGATAAGCTTTTAATTCTGAGTATCTTTAATGCCAGAGTAGACAGAAACTATCTGACATGGTAGGGGGTCCTTGGGAGAAATGGTGTCAGAAATAGCAACAGCAATGGTCGCTTACTACTGAAGACTCATGAATAGTATGACTTAAATGGAATAAAACTTCATGGGCATAGCCTCGCAGCAAACATTGGAATTTAATAGATTATGTTGTTGTAAAGAGAAGAGACAGACAGGATGTGAGAGTAACAAAGGCAGTGTGTGGTATGGAATGCAGGACTTTTCACAGACTTATTTTCTCCAACTTGAATATTCACATCCAACAAAAATGGCAGCCCCCACTGCAAGAAGTCTAGCAGAAGACTTAATGTTAACAGATTAGAGTGCTTCTCTGAGTGTGAAGAGTTTACTGCTAAATTGAAGGTAAAACTTAGCCAACACATGACTGACAATGGTGGAGCAGAAAAGGAATGGGAAACTTTCAGAGATTGGGTACATAACTTGGCATTTGCTTATTTGGGGCAAAACACTCACAAGCATTCAGATTGGTTTAACAGAAATAATGGGGATATTCAAAAGTTGTTAAAAGAAAAATGAGAATTCCATAGGGTTTACCAACAGATAGTTCATTTCTAAGAATGAACCATTTAACTCTATCAAAATTAAAGTTGGGGCAGTTAGGTGGCACAGTGGATAGAGCACTGGCACTGGAGTCAGAGGCACCTGAGTTTCAAATGTGGCCTCAGACACTTGACACTTACTAGCTGTGTGACCCCGAGCAAGTCACTTAACCTCATTGCCTAGCAAAAAAAGAAACAACAACAACAACAACAACAACAAAAAAAAAAAACAACTGAAGTGCAAGTGAAGCTTCCAGAGATGCAAAATTCTTGGCTCAATAAGAAGTCAGATGAAATTCCATTTTATACTGATAGTAACAATCTAAAGCACTTCAACAATATCCTGAATGTTATTTGTGGACCAAAGAACAATTAGGTATCTCAACTACTCAGCGTTGATGGAGTCACATTGATTATTGATCAGGACATGATCCTGGAAAGATGGATTTAAACCTTCTCTAGTGTTATCTACACACTGACATCAATGAAATGTGAAGCCATTGACCATATAATTCAAGTTAAAGTCAATCCCTCTACAGATGAACTTCCAACTGAAGAAGAGGTTTAGAATACTGATATGTTCCCTTCATGTGGCAAAGTACCAGGTGCTTATTCTATTCAAGCACAGATTTACAAGGCAGGGGTTCCACTGCTCATACAAAAACTGGCTCAAATTTTCTGGATTATGTTGCAAGAGAAGTTCAAGAATGCCTCCATTGTCCATCTCTATAAAAGAAAAAAGAATAGGTTGTCTTGTGGGAAACATAGGGTGGTCTTTCTCTTAGTCACTGACAGCAAGATTTTTGTCAAAATGCTCCTTATTAAGCTGATCCTTCACTTGGAAAATGCCCTTTTAGCCAGTGTGGCTTCAGAAATGGCCATCAATTCTTTATTTGGTGTTTGCTGACCAACACTTCAGGAGAAATGCCAGGAGCAGAACAGAGGTCTGTATACAACATTCATCAAACTAACCAAGACCTTTGGTACTGTTTGTTATGAGATCTTGTGGAAGATCATGGCAAAATTTGGTTGCTTGGAGAAGTTCATCAGTACTGTACATCAGTACACAAGGCACATTTGTGTGAGTTATGGATAAATGACACTGTTCATGCTTTCCCAGTCACAGTGAAGAGAAGCTTGGTTGTGTACTTGATCCCTTGTTTTTTATCATACTGTTTTCAATGAGGCTGTCAGATGCCTTCAATGAGTATGAAAGCATCATCAAGGTCAGATACTGCACTGACAGTACATTATTTAACTTGAAAATACTCAAGTCAAGATAAAAATGGAGTAAGAGTTGGTGCTTGCCTTTTTGTTTGCAGATGATCATGTTCTCAATGCAGTTTCTGAGGCTGAGATGCAATAGGTTATTGATTGAGTCTCTGCCACTTGTATTAATTTTGACTTGGCAATTAACACCTAGAAAACCAGCACCACACCATCCACATGTGAAACCATTGGTTATAGCAAATGGAAAAAGAAATGAATGCTGTGGAAAAGTTCAGTTACTTTGGTAGTATACTTTCCAGGTATATACACATAGCTGAGGTTGAGGCACACATTACCAGAGCTAACTCAGTGTTAAGGAGGCTCAGGAGGAAAGTGGAAGAGAGAAGAGGTATTAGGCTGCCTACTAAACTGAAGTTCTATGGAGACATTGTGTTGACCTCATTGTTGTATGTCTATGAAACCTACACAGTATACCAGTGCCATGCCAGGAAAGTGAATTGCTTCCATTTGAATTATCTTAGGAAGATTCTGAAGATCACTAGGCAAGATAAGGTACTAGACATTGAGGTACTTCTTTGAGCTGAAATGCCAAGCATTTAAACTAGATTATAGAGAATACAACTCCAATGGTCTGCTCACATTGTTTGATTGTCAAATGTATGTTTCCCTAAAAAATCTATTTTATACAGAACTCACACAAGCAAATGCTTACATGACACAAGGACACTTTTAAGATCTCTATAATGAACTTTAGAATTGATTGTGAGACATATGAAACACTGATACAGAATGCCAGCATGGTATGCCCTCATCAATGAAAATACTATGCTCTATGAGCAAAATAGAAACACAATAGCTCAAAAGAAATGAGACTGCAAAAATTTAGGGACGTTTTCACATCACATGTTCATATGGACTATTTGTGCCTAACTTGTGGTAGAGCCTTTTGAGCTCATGTTGGTCTGATCAGTCACAGCTGGATATGCTATACTTTGACCCTAGTAAGGTCAATTTGGTCCTCTTTGAGCATGAGACAACAATCAAGATAGATTTCTCTATGTAATTATGTGTTAACATATTTTCTTCCCTCTTTGAATTAATTCCTATGAGAGTGAAATTCCTGGATTGCTTGCCACTCTTCTCCATTCCCCCCTCCAATATAAAAGCTCTTCCTTATATACCTCCTTTATTTGAGAAAATTTGTCCCATTCTATTGCCTCTTTCCAACTTCTCCCAGTTTATCAGTCTTTTTCACATTG
Organism: Vombatus ursinus; assembly: GCF_900497805.2. Taxonomy (NCBI): domain Eukaryota; kingdom Metazoa; phylum Chordata; class Mammalia; order Diprotodontia; family Vombatidae; genus Vombatus; species Vombatus ursinus. The sequence continues at coordinate 29,754,120 of NW_020954569.1, read as the reverse complement.
TATTTGAAGCTCTCTGCTTCTTTAATATGGAAGATGTTAAATCTTGTGTAATTCTGACTATGGTTCCATGGTATTTAAATGTTATCTTTCTGACTATTTGCAATGTTTTTCCCTTGATCTGGGAGCTCTGGAATTGGGATGTAATATTCCTGGGAGTTTTTCATTTGGAACCTCTATCAGGAAGTGATGAGTATATTCTCCTTTTTTGAAATTTTATCCTCTGCATCTATGATATTGGGGAAGTTTTCTTTTATAACTTTTGAAATTTGGTGCCTTGAATATTTTTTATCATGGCTTTCAGATAGTGCAATATTATTTTTTTTAATTATCTCTCCTTGATCTATTTTCTAGATCAGTTGTTTTTCCAATAAGACAATTCAAATGTTCCACTTTTTTTCATTTTTGACATTGTTTTATTACTTCTTAAAATCTCACTTAGTCATTAGTTTCCATTTACCAATTCTAATTTTAAGGATTTTTTTTCTTCAGTGAGAATTTGTACATTTTTTCCCATTTGATCAATTCTACTTTTTAAGTTCATTTGTTCAGAGAATTTTTATATCTCCTTTTCCATTTGGCCTATTCTATTTTTAAAGGAGTTCTTTTCATCACTAAAATTTTGTGTCTGTTTTACCATTAAGCCATTTTTATTTCTTAAGGTCATATCTTCTTCAGTATTTTTAGTGCCTCTTTTACCAAGGCATTAATTCACTTTGCATAATTTTCTTGCACCATTCACATTCTTTTTCCCAATTTTTCTTCCACCAATTTTATCTCTTTAACCATTCAAGGAATTCTTGGTGGCCTTATATCCAATCCACATTTTTATATTTTATATTTCAGGCTTTGTTTGTAGATGTTTTCAAACTGTTGTCTTCTAATTTAAATCTTGGTTTTCCCTGCCACCAAAGTTGCTCTTTATGGTTGAATTCTTTTTGTTGTTGTTTGTTCATTCTTCCAGCTTATTTCTTCACTTTGAACTTTATGCTGAAGTTAGGCTCTACTGACATAGGGGTGGGGAGGCACTGTGTTAAGATTCAGACTTTTTCATGCTATTTTTTTTTTAGGCAATTGGGGTTAAGTGACTTGCCCAGGGTCACACAGCTAGTAAGTGTCATGTGTTTGGTCTGAGGCCAGATTTGAACTCAGGTCCTCCTGACTTCAGAACCAGTGCTCTAACCACTGAGCCACCTAGTTGCCCCTATGTTATCTTTTAAAGTTGGTTTTGTGGGTCTGCTAGTTTTTTAGTGTTCTCAAGGTGCTGTTATCATGGGAGATTTGTGTTCACTACTCTCCTGCTCTGCCCTCTGGTCTTTACCTAGGAATAGTCCTTGCTCCCTTGAAGCTGCAAGTACTAGTGCTACTCTTCATGCTGGAACTGTGACCAGATCCCCTGCTTTTCTGCAACTACAAGGGCTAGTGTTGTTCTTATCCCTGGAACTATGACCAGAGCACCTATTTGCTTGTGATTGACCAGAAAAACTCCTCCTTGGCCTGGAACTGTAACTCAGAACTCTGTATAGTCAATAGAGTTGCCTATCAGTGCCAACTACACCCAGTGCCCAGAAGCATCCCCTTTATTCTATTTCTGACCAGTTTATTGACTTGTTAGTATCCCTGGGCTGAGAGCTCCCAAATCTGTTGTTGTTGCTGCTGCTGCTATGGTGGTGACTTCCAAGGCTAATGCCTCTGCCTGGATCTGGCCCTGCACCTATTCCAGTGTGACATATCTCTCCTGTAGACCTCATAAGTTATTTTAGGTTGGAATACATTTTTTCTCTTTCCTTCTATTGGTTTTACTGCTCCAAAATTTGATTTGAGGCATTATTTTAAAGTTATTGGGGGGGGGGGGGTTGGAAAAGTTTATCTGTGTCCCTATTTCACCATCTTGGCTCCCAAAATTATACATTTAGACCTAGGAAGGTCCTTAGAGATAATTTAGTCTAATCTTGATTTACATAAAAAGAAACCAAGACCTAGAGAGTTAGAATTTCCTGAAGGCATATTGGTAGCAAGTCACAAAGCAAGGATTAAAAGCCTTATCTTCTTGAAAACAGATACAAGTCTTTACACTCTACTATGCTACTGCTGTATCTGCTGCTATTACATAGCTCAATTAACACACTTCAAAGTTGTGGAGGAGGTATCCTACTACAGCTCTGCAGTTAAATTGATGTGTTTTTGAGTAAAAGTTTGTACCAGAAACATATGACATCTCTGAATGAGAATGGAACATTTGATTTCTCTGACACAAGGATATGAAACACATACTGCTCAAGGCTAGGTAAATCATTTAATCAAAATAATAGGAAATAGATATAAATAGTACAAGGTATTAATGAATACTTTTCCGGGGAAGTTGCCAGAGTGAGCGAATTGAAGAAAGTTAGCCCTTTCAAATTATCTTCAAATTAATTATACAGAGAAGCACCAAAGAGAAGATAAATATCTTAAAATACTAACAAAATAAAAATCAAAAAATAAAGTACACAGAGCCAATAAATGTACCAAGTAAAAATTACAATAGAATAATTGAGTAACATCAAATACTAGAAGCACCACAGATGTGAATATCATTGGAAGAGATGTGTAAGAAATCCTAAGCAAATTTCCCAAATGGATAAATGGAATATTTAAAGAAATTAAGAAAAAAAGTCATAAGGACAAATAAGAGTTTATTAAAAAAGTTTGAAAAATCTGAATTGAACTAAAGTTAGAAATTATTATGATAAATGGGTCAAGAAAAATTAGGACCAAAACAAATGTAACTAGATTGAGAGAGACTGAGCTTTCATAGTTTGAAAGAACATTTCCAGAATTGAACTGCATGCATATTTTTTTAATTTTTGAGAATATATTTTTTAATATTTTCCCAGTTTCATGCAAAAATTATTTTTAACATTTATTTTTAAAATTTTGAGTTCTAAAGTGGAGCCAAGATAGCAGAGTAAAAGCAGAGACTCACCTGAGTTTTCCTCCAAACCCCTCCAAATACCTTGAAAGAATGACTCTAAACAAATTTCAGAGCAGCAGAACCCACAAAAAGATGGAGTGAAACAAATTTCCAGCACAAGAACACTTAGAAGGTTAGTAGGAAAGGTCTGTTGCACCAGGGTGAGAGAGGAGTGGAGTCCAGCACAGGTCACACCAGTACAGACCTGGCCTCAGCCAACCAGAAGAAGGCCTTGGGGCAACTGAATCACTGGCAGCAGTGGTTGTTTCCAGATCTTTCAGCTCACAGACATCAAAGACAACTTAGAAGGTCAACAAGAAGGGACTGTCACACCTGGGTGACTGTGGAGCACACTGTGCAGGATATGCGAGCACATGCCTGGCCATAACAAACCAGGAACAGGCTTTGAGAGTGACTGAATCAGCAACAGCAGTAGCAGCAGCTACTTGCAAAGAACTGATCAGAAGGTGATTAAATGGATCTTTTTGTTGGCATGTAGGCAGAGCCCTGTTGCTTTGCCCATACTTGGGTGTTGGTCATAGTCCTGGGTGGCAGTCCCAGGCCAAGGAAGTCTGCTAGCACAGTACAGTTTGTGGCCACAGTGAAAGGGGGACACTCCCCACAGTTCCAGGGTAGAAAAGGGTACTTATGGTCACTCTCAGACCAGAGCACAGGCCAGGAGAGTAGTAAACCCTTATACTTTGATCATACAACCTTGGAAAAACTGAAAACTTACAGATCCCTAGAAGTATCTCAGAAAACAGCTGCATGAAACCCCTGAAACTTGCAACAATTTGTCTTCCACTCTGGAAGCAGAGCACAACTCTAACAAAGAGTTAAAAGTCAAGTAATAGGTTGCAAAATGAGCAAACAACAGGGAAAAAAAACTCTGACTATAGAAAGTTATTATGGTGATAAGGAAAATGAAAACATACTAAGAAGAAGACATCAAAGTCGAAGCTTCTACATCCAAAGCCTCCAAGAAAAATAAGAATTGATATTAGGCTATGGAAGAGCTCAAAAAAGAATTTTGAAAATCAAGTAACAGAAGTAGAGGGCAAATTGGGAAGAGAAATGAGAGTGATGCAAGAAAATCATGAAAAACAAGTAAATAGTTTGGTCAAAGAGACAAGAAGAAGAAGAAGAAGAAGAAGAAGAAGAAGAAGAAGAAGAAGAAAATAACACCTTAAAAAACAGACTAGACCAAATGATAGAAGAGGTCCAAAAAAGGCAATGAAGAGAAGAATGAGTTAAAAAAGCAGAACTGGCCAAATGGATAAGTAGGTCCAAAAGGTCACTGAATAAAATAATCCCTTAAAAATTAAAATTGGGCAAGTGGAAGCTAATGACTTTATGAGAAATCAAGAAATAATAAAACAAAACCAAAGTAAAGAAAAAAAATAGAAGACAATGTGAAATATCTCATTGGATAAACAACTCACCTGGAAAATAATTCCAGGAGATTGATTTAAAAATTATTGGACTGTCTGAAAGCCATGATAAAAAAGGAACCTACACATCATCTTTCAAGAAATTATCAAGTAAAACTACCCAGATATTCTAGAATTGGAGGGTAAAGTAGAAATTGAAAGAATCTACTGATCATCTCCTGAAAGAGACAAAATGAAAACAGCATGGAATATTATAGCCAAATTCCAGAATTCTTAAGTCACAGAGAAAATACTGCAAATAGTCAGAAAGAAATCATTCAAATAAAATGGAACCACAGTCAGTATAACAAAAAATTTAGCAGCTTCTATGTAAAAGGTTCAGAAGGGTTGGGATATGATATTCCAGAAACAAAGGAATAGGATTACAACCAAGAATCACCTCCCCAGCTAAACTGAGCATAATATTTGAGGGGACAAATGAACATTCTCAATGAGATAGAGGACTTTAAGCATTCTTAGGTAAAGACCAGAGCTGAATAGAAAATATGACTTTCAAATACAAGACTCAAGAAAAGCATAAAAAGGTCAACAGGAAAGAGAAATAATAAGGGAGTTGTTTGAAGTGAAACTGTTTATATTTCTACATGGAAAGATGATATTTGTAACTCATAAGACCTTTCTCATTATTAGGATCATTAGAAGGAGTATATATAGATAGAGGGCACAGGTGTGAGTTGAATATGAATAGATGATATAAAAAAAATTAAGGGATGAGAGAGAAATATACTTGAAGAGAAAAGGAGAAGTAAAAGAAGCAAAAAAAAAAACTTTTACAGAGTAGGGGAAGAGGGAGGATGTGAGGGGTTACTCTTTTCAGAATTGGCTCAAAGAGAGAATAACATACACTCTCAAATGGATATAGAAAGCTATCTTACCGTACAGGAAAGTAGGAGGGAAAGGGGAAAAAAGGGCAGGGTTAATAGAAGGGAATGCAGATTGGAGGAGGGGGTAGTCAGAAGCCAAATACTTTTGAGGAGAGACAGAGTGAAAGGAGAGAGAATAGAATAAACAAGGGGAGATAGGATTGAGGGAAATACAGTTAGTAATAGTAACTGTGGAAAAAAAATAAATCAGGTTTCTCTGATGAAGGTCTAATTTCTCAAACGTATAGAGCTGAGTCAAATTTATTAAAAATCAGAACCATTCCCTAATTGATAAATCATCAAAAGCTATAATCAGTTTTAAGAAGTAATCAAAGCTATCTATAGCCATATTAAAAATATTCTAACACGTTATTGATTGGAGAAATGAAAATGAAACCAATTCTGAGGTACTACCTCATACTTATTAGATTAGCTAACAGGACAGCAAAGGCAAATGGTTGAGGGGAGGTGGGAAAAATGAGACATTAATGCACTATTAGTGGAGTTGTGAACTGATTCAACCGTCCTGTAGAGCAATTTGGAATATAACCAAAAAGCTATAAAATCATGCATACTCTTTGACATATCAATATCACTAATACCAGTACTAGATCTATATCCCAAAAGAGATAAAAATAAAAAAAGGGAAAAGGACTTATATGTACAAAAATATTTATAGCAGCTCTTTTTAAGGAACAAAGAATTAAACATTTAGGGGATGCTCATCAATTGGGGAATGGCTGAGCAAATTGTGGTATGTGATTACAATGGAATAGTATTGCACTATAAGAAATGATTAGCAGAATGCTCTCAGAGAAACCTGGAAAAAAATTCTTTGCCACCAGAAAAGAGCTATTGCATGCACTTCTGAGAATTTTAGTTCAGATAGAGAGAACACATTTGCCTTTCATTTAGGGGAATAATCACTAGACTTGAGGGAGGACATGAAGAAAAGAGAGCTCAGAAGCCAGAAGTCAAAGCAGAAAAGCATGATGTGTATTGGAATCCTATGGACTGTTGGTTGGAGACAGACAAAAAAAGGCAGACAGAGAGACAGAGAGACAAACAGAGACACAGAGAGAAGAAAAGACAGATACAGGTAGAGATATTCTAGCATACGTTAAAAAAAAGTTTTTTTTTTTTCACATTGCATTTATATATTACCCTTACTCTGTGAGAAGTGTTTTTTTTCATAAGTAAACAATTGAGTCAAACTGACAACATAGTGACCTCATATGAAAGAGCATGTGATATTCCACATCTGAAACACACCTCACTTCCCTAATATTTTTTTAATGAACAGAAAACTAGTTTTTCTGCCTTCTATCTTTCAACTAAATGATAAAAGGTAAGTAAATGCCTCATAACAAATGGCATGTTCATGCAAAACAAATTCTTATTTTTGGGTTTATACAACAATTTTATGCCCTAATTCTATCACTTTTCTAATGGAAGTGATTATTAAGTTTCATAATTGGTCTTCTGGAATCAAAACTGGACATTAAATTCATCACTGTTCTAACAGCTTTCAAAGTAAATTATTTTTTGTTATTGCTGTATACATTTTTATATTGTTAATTATTGTATAAATTATTATATATCACACAATACATATACATACATACATTTATATATATATATACATATATATAATTGTTGTATAAATGGTTATCCTGGTTCTACTCATTTCATTCATCAATTTATTAAAGTTTTCATTTTTGATTCTATTTACTTTACTTGGTCTCAATGCATATGTGGCATTGAAATCCCCTATTTCTGCATTTCTGACAATACAACAGTATTTTATCACATTCATACACGACAATTTCTCGCCATTACAAAAAAAAAAGATTGTTGTAATTTCTTTTAGATAAATGACTTTTTCATGTTTCTTTGATCTCTGAGAGTGATATAGGCCTAGAAATGACACAACTAGGTCAAAAGACATTAATTCATTTAGTATCTAACATGCATTTTGAATAGTCACTACAACTGGGATATCAAGGTAGCTTGAGCTCTTTCCCAGCTTGCTGCTGCTATCTATTCAAACACTGGATCAGGGCTATGACTAAAATAGATTATATAACCTAAGGACAGTTAGCAAAGTGTTTAATTCTCTTCCCTCCCCACTCTGCTTGCAAAAGAAAGACACTGACTTCAAGATTTCTCTGCCATTTAAATTGATAAGAATTCCTGCTTTCATAGTACGCAAAAACTGTCCAACTATTGAAATGCAATCATGAAGGTCAAAAGTTTTTTGTGACTTCAGTAGGTTTTTATTACAAAATAGGAGGTAGCAAAAAAAAATCAGTGAATAGCTTGTGATACTTAGATATAAATAGGCAGGGAGGAAAAGGTAATTCTGACCAAAAGGAGGACTGATCTGTGTCAGAGTTCAAAGATATCAAGGAAAATCATTGGGTCTCAGAGAAGAGGACCAAGGCTGAGGTACCATGCTAAGTGTTGGAGATACAGAAAGAGGCAAAAGACATTCTTTACCTTCAAGAAGCTTATAATCTAATGTGTGTGTATAATCACTGACGAGGCCCATATCTGTACCCAGAGACCCCAACCATGCTAATCTGGAAATCCTGGGCACCTTCACTTGCTCTGTGAAACTTGGAAATTTAAAGAAATAGAAATATATCACTGAGACAGTTGACCATGGAAATCAAGAAGGAAAAAAAAATAGCAGAGGAAGAGCAGCATTTTCTTCAAACAGCCCAGGCAAATCATCTGGGAGAACTTTAGTTCACAAGTATTCAGAAGAGTGCAAATGAGCCCTAAGCTGGAATTCAGCCTTGCAATGCAAGAATTCAAGACAACCCCAAAGGACTCATGATGTAAAATGCTGCCCATATCCAGAAAAGGAACTATGGAGTTTACATGCAGATTGAAACACATTATTTACTCTCTCTCTCTCTCTCTCTCTCTCTCTCGTTTTTTTTTTTTTGTTCCTTCTCATGATTTGTCTCATTGGTTTTAATTCTTCTTTACAACATGACTAACGATTAATTCAATATGAATGTATATGGGAATCCTATATCAAATTGCACACCATCTTCAGGTGGGGAAGGGGAGAGATGGGGAGAAAATTGGGAACTCAAAATTTAATGGAAGTAAATATTGAAAACTAAGAATAAATAAATAATTAAAAAGATAAAAGGGAGCAGAGCCAAGGTGGCATAGTTAAGCAAGGAAATTGCCTGAGTTCTCCCAATTTTCCTTTGTAAACAACATTAAATCAAGCCTCTAAATAGATTCTGAAGCAACAGAACCCCAAAAAAGATGAAGTGAAACAGTTTTCCAGCTTAAGATCATAACTTAGAAGGACTTCAGGAAAGGTCTGTCTCACAGCCCAGCACAGATGGTGTCTGGGTATATCAGCAGAAAGCATTTAGCTACAACACAGATTAGAAACTGAGGCCCTTTGAATCTGGCTCAACAGGTTACTGGCACAGAAGGCCAGTGGGGAGGCCTCTAGCCCCAATCAGAAGGCAAAGTACCGGTCTTATGATATCAGCAAACAGGCATGACTAAGCTGGGCCAACCCAGAGCAGAGGAAAAGCTTCAAGCACCTTAAGCCCCAGCAAGGAAAGGTAGTAATTGGGCTCCTGGTACCCTGCACAAGAAGCTCAGGACAGTGCCCTCCCGCATAGTTCAGGTGCGGAGATGAACTTTTAAAAATTAGCAAAAAAGAGCTACTTTTGTAGCTCTTGCTACATAGTAACAAGAAAGCTACTATGTTAACAAGAACGATCAAAACACAAACTCAGAAGAGGACAACAGTGTCAAAATGCCGACATGTGAAGCTTGCAAGAGGAATGTGAATTGGTCTCAAGCCCAAAAAGTCCTCTTGGAGAGCTAAAAGTATTTTAAAAGTCATATAAGAGAGATAGAAGAAAAATTGGAACTAGAAATAAGAGTTAGGCAACAGAATTATGAAAAAAAGGGTTAACAACTTTGAAAAGGAAGTACAAAAACTGACTGAAGAAAATAATTCCTTAAAAATTAGAACTAGGCAAGTAGAAGCTACTGACTCTATGAGATGTCAAGAATCAGTCAAACAAGATCAAAAAGAATTTTAAAAAAATAGGAAATATAGGAGATATAAAATATCTCATTGGAAAAAAAACCCAAAACAAAAAAAAACCAACAACTGACCTGGAGAATAGATCCAGGGGAGATATAACTTGAGAATTATTGGACTATCTGAAAGCCATGATTTAAAAAAAAAAAAGCTTGAACAGAATCTTTCAAGAAATTATCAAGGAAACTGTGCTGAGGTCCTAAAACTAGAGGGTAAAGTAGTCCTTGAAAGAATCCATTGATCACCTACTGAAAAGCTCCCAAAATAAAAAAAAAAAATCTTCAAGGAATATTTTAGCCAAATTCCAGAATTATCAGATCAAGAGAAAATACTGCAAGCAGCCAGAGAGACATAATTCAAATACCAAGAAGCCACTGTCAGGATTACACAGACTTTATCAGCTTCTACATTAAAAAAATTGGAGGACTTGGAATATGATATTCTGGAAAGCCAATGAGGAATCAATTACCCAGTAAAATTGAGCATAATCTTTCAGGGGAAAAGATGAACATTCAATGAAATAGGGGACTTTCAAACATTGCTGAAGAAAATTTCAGAGTTGAACAGAAAATTTGATCTTCAAATACAAATTCAAATACAAGACTCAAGAGAAGCATAAAAAAGTAAACAAAATAAAAAATATAAAGGTATTATTCAATGGTTACATCCCTACACAGGAAGATGATACTTGTCACTCTTGAGAACTGTATCTCTATTAGAATAGTTAGAAAGAGTATACATAAACAGAGGGTATGAGTATAAGTTGAGTTTGATGTGAAGATATAAAAAATAAGGGGTTAAAAAAAAGAATTTTACTGGGAGAAGAGGAAAGAGGAAACCAAAATAGGATAAATTACATCATATGAAGAGGCCAAAAAAAGACCTAATTCAGTAGAAGGAAAGAAGGGAAGGGATGAGCATTGTTTGAACCTTACTCTCATCAGATTTGGCTCAAAGAATGAATAATGTAAACATGGTATAGAAATGTATCTTACCCTATAAAGAAGTAGAAGAGAAAAAGTGAAAGTAAGGGGAAGGGAGAGCTAATAGAAGGGTGGGCACAAGCAGGAGTGGAAAGGATAAAGAAAAAGGGGTTGATAGAAGGGAATACAGATTGAGGGAGGTGGTGGTCAGAAGCAAAACACTGATGAAGAGGGTCAGGGTAAAAGGAGAAAGAAAAGTATAAATGAGGGAAAAATACGATATAGGGAAAGACATAATAATCATAACTGTAAATGTGAATAGGATGAACTCTTCCATAAACTATAGGGGATAGCAGAATGGATTAAAAACCAGAAAACTACAATATGTTGTTTAAAAAAAACACATTTGAAGCAGAGAGATATACACAGAATAAAAGTAAAAGATTGGAGAATATATTATGCTTGGGAGAGAGGGAAGAAGAATGATTTGGAACTCAAAATCTTACAAAAACAAATGTTGAAAAAACTATATATGTAATTGGGAAGGATGAACTGCTGTTAAATGCGAAAAAGGGGAAAAAGATAAAAATAAAGATGTCTAAACCCTTTTTGGCTAAATATCAGTGTGTCAGAAATTCTTTTCCATACATTCTGTTACAACTGGCAGTTCCTAAGCTAAAATGGAAAGAAGATCTTAAGAGTTTAACTCTTACATGATTCCTAACAGCAGAATAGATTAAGCCTTGCAGATTTAGGTGCTCCATTCTGTATTTTCTTAGACTGAACTTCTGACCCAAGTTGCCATATTGGTTTGTTGAGGACAATGGGTGAATCTTGCTGCCATCTCTATTATTTCCTACCAATTTATGTTTAGTGGAATGTGGGCACTGAATAGATAATTGTTCAGACCAGTGAGAAGAGAAAGGTGTGGTTTTGGAAAAACAAATATACCACATGCCATAGGGGGAGGAATTAGGTAAGAATGAATATCTCTTCTTTACTCATTTGTTTTCTGCCTTAAATCTTCAAAATGCTCTTGAATGTACTATCATTAAAGGTGGTGATAACCTTTATTCAGTTTTATGAATTTTGTTGCTAATGCAAGCCAGTACACTTCTAGTTCTAGTTTCCACAATGGAATGAAAAGAAGGAGTTGTAGATCATTGAATAATTAACAAAATAAGGTTTACTTAGTCACAGCAGAAAATACATATCTAACAAGAACAGGCTGAGTCTTAGTTTCATCTACTGATGCACACTCTCATACCTCTATCACTCTATATAAAAAAAAATCTGGTCAGTAGAGTAGGGAGTGGTATCTATTTAGGACTTCAGATGTCCACTAACTCTGATGATCCCTGCCTATATGTAGGTCTCTTTGATGGTCAGGAGTACCATCAAGATGACCAAAGACAACCAGGAAGTTTTGTCAAGAAAGGAACAATTGAGATTAGGCCTCCTGTGCCAATCAATTTGCAGGAACTTGTTACGCATGTGTGTGTATGTGTGTGTGTGTACTCTAACTTATTTTAAAGAGGTAAAAAATACCCTTGGTATATAATAGTGTTCTTATAACCACCAAAATCATGCATGGAGAATATATTAAAGACTCTGACACACAAAAAATATTGATTTTCAAACAACCACACCAGAGACAAGAAAAGGGGTTATAGCCAATTCAGCTCAACTGAAGAAATTAGAGACTCAGAAAGTCATGTAATTATGCAAAGAATTAGAAACCATGAAGAACCATGTAACAGAAATGAAAGATAAGTCAAGAGATGCCAATGTTGGCATGACTATTTAGGAAAAAATGTCAGAATATTTGGAAAAATAATCAGAATGCAGCATTTCAAGAAAACATCATAATTCTCAAAATTCATTTTTAAAGCTACATTATAAACATAGAAAAAATTACTTGTATCTCCATGAGGAAGAATACTACCTGCAATAGTCTCAAATGCTCTTTAACTTTAAATTTTTAATGATAAAGAAAAAAATACAAGGTATCAAAAGAAAGACAGAAATTATTTACCAAGAAACAATAATATAAACCAAAGGGGTTTTCTTATATAAAATAAGAAAAGACTGACAAAAGTACAGTCGAACACTTCAACAGTTTTGAAGCATGGTCAACAAACCATGAACAAGAATTCTCTCGATAGCAAACTCATTGTTTTGTACTGAGGCAAGACACTGACATTTGAAAACTGAGAGGACTTTAAAAATTTATTGAAAAAAAAGAAAAACTCATTTCATGATGTTTTCCAAAAATAGCCAGAGCCCTTAGTAAAATAAATAGATAGATAGATAGATAGACAATGCTCTAAAATTATA